>NC_137977.1:17408255-18006652 GCF_963924665.1 Micromys minutus
CTTCTTTTAGTTTTCTTGTTTAGGAGTTTTATTGTTTTTACTAGGCTGTATTTTCCCTACTTGTATTGGGTTTTCCACCTATAATTCGTTGTAGTTCTGGGTTTGTGGTCAGATATTGTGTGAATTTTGATTTTTCTTGAAATATCTTCGTCTCTCCATCGATGGTGATTGATAGTTTTGCTGGGTATAGCAGCTTGGGCTGGCTCTTGTGCTCTCTTAAGGAGTGCATGATGTCTGTCCAGGCTCTTGTAGCTTTCATAGTCTCTGTTGAGAAATCGGGTGTGAATCTGATTGGTCTGCCTTTATATGTTACCTGACCTTTTTCCCTTACTGCTTTTAGTATTCTTTCTTTACTTTGGGCACTTGATGTTTTTACTATTATGTGTTGGGAGGTATTTCTTTTCTGGTCCAACCTATTTGGAGTTCTGAAGGCTTCTTTTATGCTCGTGGTCATCTAATCCTTGAGGGTAGGGAAGTTTTCTTCTATGATTTTGTTGAAGATATATACTGTGCCTCTTAGTTGATACTCTTCTCCCTCTTCTATTCATCTCACTAGACGCTGAGAAAGCATTCGATAAAATCCAACAACACTTCATGTTAAAAGTCCTGGAACGAACAGGAATCCAAGGCCCATATTTAAACATAATAAAAGCAATAAACAGCAAACCGATAGCCAACATCAAACTTAATGGAGAAAAACTTGAAGCAATCCCACTAAAATCAGGGACTCGACATGGCTGCCCACTCTCCCTTTACCTATTCAACATAGTACTGGAAGTCCTGGCTGGAGCAATTAGACAGCAAAAAGAGATCAAGGGGATACAAATCGGAAAGGAAGAGATAAAAACATCACTCTTTGCCGATGACATGATAGTGTACTTGAGTGACCCCAAAAATTCCACCAGAGAACTCCTACAGCTGATAAACAAGTTCAGCAAAGTGGCCGGATACAAAATTAACTCAAACAAATCAGTAACCTTCCAATACTCAAAGGACAAACATGTGGAGAAAGAAATTAGGGAAAAGGTACTTTTCACAATCGTTACAAAAACTATGAAATACCTTGGTGTGACTCTAACTAAGCAAGTGAAGGACCTGTATGACAAGAACTTCAAAACTCTAAAGAAAGAAATTGAGGAGGATCTCAAAAAATGGAAAGATCTCCCATGCTCATGGATTGGAAAGATCAACATCTTAAAAATGGCCATCCTACCAAAAGCAATCTACAGATTCAATGCAATCCCCATCAAAATTCCAACCCAGTTCTTCATGGAATTGGAAAGATCAATGTGCAATTTCATATGGAATAACAAAAGACCTAGAATAGCGAAATCCATCCTCAACAACAAAAAAACATCTGCAGGAATCACTATCCCTAACCTCAAGCTATATTACAAGGCAATTGTGCTGAAAACTGCATGGTACTGGTACAGAAATAGGCAGGTGGATCAATGGAATAGAATAGAAGATCCAGAAATGAGCCCTCATGTATATGGTCACCTGATTTTTGACAAAGGAGCAGTAAACATTCAATGGAAAAAGGACAGCCTATTCAACAAATGGTGCTGGTCCAACTGGCACTCAACATGCAAAAGAATGAAAATAGACCCCTTCTTATCTCCTTGTACAAAGCTCAAGTGTAAGTGGATTAAAGATCTCCACATTAAACCAGATACACTGGAACTATTAGATGAGAAAATAGGGAAAACCTTAGAACACATAGGCACAGGAGAAAATTTTCTGAACAAAACACCAATGGCTCAAGCTCTAAGGTCAAAGATTAACAAATGGGACTTAATGAGATTGCAAAGTTTCTGTAAGGCTAAGGACATCGTCAAGAAAACAAAATGGCAACCAACAGAATGGGATAGATCTTTACCAACACCACATCAGATAGAGGCCTAATATCCAAGGTGTACAAGGAACTCAAAAAGCTAGACACCAGAGAATCAAATAACCCTCTTAAAAATGGGGTACAGAGCTAAACAAAACGTTTTCAGTTGAGAAACACCGAATGGCCGAGAATCATCTGAGGAAGTGCTCCACATCCTTAACCATCAGGGAAATGCAAATCAAAACAACCCTAAGATTCCACCTCACACCAGTCAGATTGGCCAAGATCCAAAACTCAGATGACAGCAGATGCTGGTGAGGCTGCGGAGAAAGAGGAACACTTCTCCACTGTTGGTGGGGTTGCATGCTAATACAACCACTCTGGAAATCTGTCTGGCGATACCTCAGAAAATTGGATATAGTACTACCTGAAGACCCAGCTATTCCACTTCTGGGCATATTCCCCAGAGACACTTTAATACACAACAAAGATATATGCACCACAATGTTCATAGCGGCTCTATTTATAATAGCCAGAAGCTGGAAGGATCCCAGATGTCCTTCAGAAGACGAATGGATACAAAAATTGTGGTACATATACACAGTGGAATACTACTCAGCCAACAGAAACAATGACTTAACCAAATTCTTAAGAAAATGGCTGCATCTAGAGAAGATCATCCTGAGTGAGATAACCCAGTCACAAAAGAACAGACATAATATGATATGTCACTGATTGTGAGATGCTAACCCCAGAGGCTTGCACTCCCCCAGAAACAACTCACAGACTGTATGAAGTCCAAGAAATAAAGAAAACAAAAAATATACATATATTCACAAAACAAGAAGACTTTGACTATTTCCATGTTTCTTTTTGTTTTACATGTACTTTACGCTTCTTGTAACTAGTAGGTTTTCAATGCATACTGTCAAGCCCTTGAAAAAAATCAAGTACTGACTAAAAAATATATTCACATGTTTTTATGTAAAATTTATTTTAATGTCTGAAAAAACAGTACTGACCAAAATGTATAATTTTAAGCAAAAAATGTTTAAAATCTGTACATTTTTTTTTGTTTTGCAAAATAAAGTCTTAAAAAAAAAAGAAATAGTGATTGTTGTTTACCGTTATTTTTATTTTGTTAGAGGTATAGTTATATTTGAGTGCTTTCCTTCATGGTTGTTTGTTGCAAGAGTATTAGTTTCTCAAATTTATTAGGGTGATGTTTTTCTCTTTTTGGTAGAGTTTTCTATCTACTATCCTTTGTTGGGCTGGATTTGTGGACAGATATTATATATATTTATTTTTTCCTGGAACATCTTGGATTATCTATGATAATTGAAAATTTGCTGGATATAATAACATGGGCTGGCATTTGTGTTCTCTTTGGGTCTGTATGAAGTCAGTCAAGATTTTCTAGGTTTCATAGTCTTTATTGCAAAGTCAGGTGTAAATATGATTGTTCTGCATTCATATTTTACCTATCTTTTTCCCCTTATGGTTTTTAGTATTTTTTTTTTTTTGTTTTGAACATTTGTTGTTTTGACTATTATGTGTTGGAAAGAATTTCTTTTCTGGTCCAATCTATTTGGGGTTCCATAGGCTTCTTTTATGTTCGTGGTCATCTCTTTCCTTAGGTTAGGGAATTATTCTTCTATATTTTTGTTGAAGATATTTACTGGACCTTTTAGTTGGGAGGTTTTGCTTACTTATACACTTATTTTGTTTAGGTTTACTCTTCTCATTGTGTCCTGGATTTCCTGGATGTTTGGGTTAGAATATTTTCGATTTTTGCATTTTCTTCTGACGGTTGTGTCAATGATTTCTATGGTTTCTTCTGCTCCTGAAATTCTCTCTTCCATCTCTTGTATTCTGTTGGTGATGCTTGCATCTATATGATTCCTGATGTCTTTCCTAGGTTTTCCAACTTCAGTGTTCTTGCCTCTTGTAATTTCTTCATTGTTTATGTTTTCAGTTGCTTTCCTTTACCTCTTTAAGTAATTTTTGTGTTTCCTCTTTAAGGGTTTCAACTTGTTTTCATGTTTTCCTGGTTTTCCTGTACTTCTTGAAGTGTCATATTTATGCACTTCTTGGGGATCTTTATCATCATGTAGTATGATTTTAAGTCTAAATCTTGTTTTTCTTGTGAGTTGTGATAACTATCATTTGCCATGGTGGGGGAACTGGGTTCTAATGTTGCCAGGTTGTCTTGGTTTCCGTTTCTTAGATTCTGGTGCTTGCCTCTTGCCATCTTGTTATCGGGGATGCTAGGTGATCTTGTTGTTTCTTACTTGAGCTTGTCTGTGTGTCTGTGGACCCTTGGTTTCCAGAGGAAAATTGTTCCTGGATGTTCGGTTCACTGGGTAGGCTGTGACTTCTGATGGCAGTGCCCAGTCCTGATAAAACTGGGCTGGCTCTGACCTCTGCACTCCGAAGTGAGTGCCCTCCTGTGACTATTCTGAAAGCCAAGCAACCTGTAGACAGGTTACTAGTCCTGATGTAACTGGACCAGTTCTGGCCTTGGGCAAGAAATGTGTGCTCCTAGGCAGCACTGCCACCTGCACCCTGAGACTTCAAGGAGGCTTTTCCTGGGATAAATAGTGGGTAGGGAATATGAACTCACCCCTACACTCAGAAGTGAGAGCCCTCACGAAATTATTCTGAGTGCTCAGCAACCTGTGGGCAGATTACCAGTCCTGATGAAACACTATTCTGTGTTTTTTAATATGTTAAACTAATCACGGCTCCTGTTATACATAAAGTAAAAGAAATAGTCTGGGCTGGAGAGATGGCTCAGAAGTTAAGGGCACGGGCTGTTCTTTTAGAGCACACTAGTATGCCTAAGTGCCCCAAACTCGTTCTCTTTGGAAAATAAAAATCAATGGGTAGAAAAGAAAGCCAAGGGTAGTGATTTGGGGACTCTTCTGTGTTTTTTCTTATTCTTGATGAGAACACACCATAAAAACAATCCTTTGTAAACTAGAAAGATCCCTAATAAGGAACCAAAGTTGTCTCCAGTTAAAGTCCCAGATTGCATATTTGGGAATAAATCAATTTTTTCTACATAAGATAATTTGTGCTATGCAGAAGAATGAAAATAGACCCTTTCTTATCTCCTTGTACAAAGCTCAAGTGTAAGTGGATCAAAGATCTCCACATTAAACCAGATACACTGAAACTATTAGAATAGAAAGTAGGAAATACCCTAGAACACATAAGTACAGGAGAAAATTTCCTGAACAGAACACCAATGGCTCAAGCTCTAAGGTCAAATATTGACAAATGGGACTTAATGAGCTTGCAAAATTTTTGTAAGGCTAAAGACACTATCATGAAAACAAAACAGCAGCCAACAGAGTGGGAAAAGATATTTACCAACCCCACATCAGATAGAGGCCTAATATCCAAGGTATACAAAGAACTCAAGAAGTTAGACACCAGAGAACCAAACAACCCTATTAAAAACTGGGGTACAGAGCTAAACAAAAAGTTCTTAATTGAGGAATATCGAATGGCTGAGAAGCATCTAAGGAAGTGCTTAGCATCCTTAGCCATCAGGAAAATGCAAATCAAAACAACCCTGAGATTCTACCTCATACCAGTAAGAATGGCTAAGATCAAAAAATCAAAATGACAGCAGATTCTGGCAAGGATGAAGTGAAAGAGGAATACTTCTCCACTGTTGGTGGGGTTGTAAACTTGTACAACCACTCTGGAAATCAGTCTGGCAGTTCCTCAGAAAACTGAACATAGTACTACCTGAAGACCCAGCTATTCCACTTCTGGGCATATACCCCAGAGAAGCTCCAACATACAACAAAGACACATGCACCGAAATGTTCATAACAGCCCTATTTATAATAGCCAATAGCTCGAAAGAACCCAGATGTCATTCAGTAGATGAATGGATACAAAAATTGTATCCATTTATTTAATATATTTACATATTTACATAATGAAGTACTACTCAGCTATCAGAAACAATGAATTTATTAAATTCTTAAGAAAATAATGCATCTAGACAATATCATCCTGAGTGAGATAATCCAGTCACAAAAGAACAGACATAATATGCAGTCACTGATAATTGAATACTAACCCCAGGAAGCTCTGAACACGCCAGAAACAACTCACTGACTATATGAAGTTCAAGAAAAACAAAGGCCAAAAAAATGATGAAAAATCATTATGCTTAATCTTTACACACCAAGAAAAACTTCGACTATTTTCAGGTTACATCTTGTTTTACATATACTTTATGCTCATTATAACTAGTATTATGCGTACTATCAAACCTTTAAAAAAATTAAGTACTGACAAATGTATTCATATACTTTTATGCAAAAATGCTTTTAAAATATGTATATATATATATATATATATATATATATATATATATATATATATATCTTTTTTGTAAAATAAAAATGTTCAATTAAAAAAAAAGATACTTGATGCTATATTGCTATAGTACCTTGAGCAAATTAAGACAGACCAAAAAGTCATGAGCATTTCTTCCACAAATCTTCATTTTTTACTTAGCTTCAAGCACATACAAACTTTGAATTCATTTTACATATCACAAGTAGAAACATGCCACAGTGTTAAGTCTTCTTTTATTACAACACAGTGCCATAGTTTGCTTGTCTGGCTGTCTGAGGTCATTTTATTACTATTTGACTCATATTTGCATTCCTACAACAACATACCTAGGAAAGTTGATAGGTAGAACTAAGACGTATGTTCAGATCAGAATTTAGATGTATAACACCAAGCTTGCATGATCTTGTTGTCTTGGCCTCTGACTGCTCTGGCTGATGTTCATAAATCGTGATGATAGTTAATGCAGAACCAATACCCATATCTGGTGTAGGAGAGAAAAGAGAAGGTAGCCACAACTTTCTGTCATGATGTAAGTGGTCACAGGAAAATTAATGATGGTGCTAGAGCACCCTTTCTAGTGCCTGTGCCTTCTATGTCTTCAATGTCAGAGAAAAATTTTGTAGAAAAAAAAATTGGCTGCTTTTTGCCACTATGAATTTGGCTAAGTACTTATTTCAAATAGCACCTATGATAAAAGTTGAGTGCTCCATATTCTGAAGATTTTTATGCCACATAAATTGCTTTTCATCTTTTAGATTATTCTTCAGAAGACTTAGGACATTGACGCATAGCAACAAAGCTTAAACCTCATCAGCATGACTGTATTTTCAACAGTACCTGGACTTTTTAGTTATCGCTGGAGTTGAACACAACCCCTGCCTACAAAATTGCAAGCCTTCTCTAAATTCCTCTAATCCAAAGCAATTCCAATGTTGCCACCATTTCTTTGGATATTATTACAACACTGAAGACACTCTGTCAGTTTTGCATCGTTATAAAATAACTGCAGCACATAAATAAAACAAAACCTATTAACTTACTCTGCTTTGGCAATCTAAAAGTGGTATGTTTGCCATGGTGTGGACACCTTGCTCATCTCATTATGGCAGAGACATCTATTACTGAAAAGTTTATATCACCAAAAAGAAGACAGAGATTGGGGCTTCACAGAGATGTCAAGCTGTGAAAAAGTTTATGCAAGTTTGGTGTTTCCCATGTTTTTTTTTTTTTTTTGTATTTGAAAACATGGTCACCAGTAAGTGACACTGTTTGGAGAAGCGTTATAAAACAAGATTTGCTGGAGAAAATACATCACTGGTGGTACACTCTGTTTTCTATGTGAAGTTTGAGATTTCATCTGTCAGATTCCTACGCTGACTTCTGTGCCTCACTTAGTACACATTATGGACTTTCCTTCTAGAGCAGTAAGGCAAAATAAAGTCTTGCTTTTTAAAAATTGCTTGTGTTCATGATGTTTTATCACTGCAACACAAAAGTAACTAATGAAATTATTGGCAAAATAAAAAAAATGGGGTTCCTCAATTTCAAGGAAGACACATCAGCAAAGTTATAGGACTGTTATCTGAGGTTCTCTAGTATTTCTCCTGTCCCCTAACTGCACCATATGGGGTGAAGTTTTCAATCACACCAGATCCCTGAGTATTCTTAATAAACATACCACAACCCACCACAGACAAATACTTTTAGAGAGGATTTTCTGACAGTCTGAAACCATGGCCCTATTCTGATCTTCCTGCATTTTTTTAAAATTTTTTTCCTCACTAATTTTAACTCGGCTTTTACTTTATAAAGGATAGTTAACACTTTCTTTTCTTTCTTCTTGAATGAGAACCAAAACAACAAAATGGTGATTATTTTATTAATTACTACAGTTTCAATACCTTGAACATCATAGATGCCTCCCCAAATATAAACCACATTAAATATAATGTTCTCTTTTGGATTTTGAAGCTTTGAAGGGGTCACAGGACGTCAGTTTGGTTTAAAAAGCAGTGCAAGAGAGAATATAAAATTCTCCAGTGTATGGTTCAATGCCTGATGGTGTCTTCATTCCTCAGCACTAACTGTATCTCTAACACTTGGATTAGCAATTTAAAAAGCTTTTAATTCCAAAAGAGAGATGGATGATGAGAAATAAAGTGAGAAGAAAACTAAAGTAAAACAGGAGTGATTTATAGTATCTTTTTCATTTCTTCTCATTCAACATAGTTTTCATAATCATGTAACAAACCAATTTATTGTTATTATTGCCTACTTAAAGAATAAAAGCAATGGATAAAGAGTGGGGTCTGTGATTAAAAGAACTTTTTGTTGTTCTTAAATACCAGGGATTGATTTCCAGCATCCATATGAAGACTCATAACCTCTTCGGAAAGCATGCATGCAGGTACACAGATGTACATGCATGACGTAAAACACTCATACACATAAAATATGTCAAATAATCTTTGTAAGTGTCAAAAAAAGGAGAAAAAAGGGTGTAACAGAAAGTGATGTAAGAAGAAAATGGAAAAACTAAGAATAAAATTACTTGGGAGATCTACTATTTCCTAGTAAGTGCACAAAATAATAGGTAAGTCTCCAACAAAAATCTATGACAAGGAAAGAAATGAAGGAAAGAGAAACTGAATTATATAGATTGATGAACAATCTATATGACCAGGGAAATTTAATAGAATGACCAAGGGCAAACTGAACACCTGGGATATCAGGTCAATAACTATGGCTCCCTCCAGATGCATCTAAGGAAAGATGAGTTTCCGAGGAGAAAGAGCCTCCTGAACGAGAAGTGGGTGCTTTCTCATCTTACTTTATTCACTTTGGAGGGATAAATTTGGATTAGCGTAAGTACCATGTACACTCCTTCTCAGTGATATATATGTGTTATTATTTCAATCCTTGTCCTTCTGGGAACGAAAAGCTTTACGAAGATATAATAGAAAGAAATGCAGCTTAATAAGGCACACCACGGCAAACATTATTGATCAAATTTGTTTTACTTGTAAGGATGATTGAGTGTACAAGCAATTGAGGTGTCACTTTGTAGCTGGAGCATTTTATTTTCTCAAATGCATGCTCTCTTTGAAAGAGTTTATTGCAAACAAAGAACCATAGATGATGTATTAACAATAAGAAACATACTCATTCCCAAGAAGCTTTGGCTGGGTCGCAACTTGATCTCATAACACAACTTCAGTTTTACCAATAGTGAAAGGTCACCATCTCAAGGTCAAGGTGAAGATTTTATTATAATATTTTACATTTTCTTTTACTTTAGAAATTCTCTATTGAATCCATTAAATTCTGCCTTCCGTGATTTTTCCTTATAACTTACTGTAATAAACCAACTAATTTAATCATAAATGTTAATGAGTGAGGTAAAAGTCCTACTGAAAAATGTCAGCATAGTTTGTCTAAACCTGTTCACGAATTTTCATACCCATTCCACCATCTTCCAAAGAGCTGCATAGTTTAGAAGAAGTCATTAATAATGGCAAAGCAGGAATTTACAGGGCATATGTAGCATTTCAGGAGAAAAATGTCATGTCTCTCTGAGAAGGTATAAATGGATGCTCTATTCTAGATGGGGAAAATGTAATATTGTACTACACTATAATAGGGATAATCTCTGTAGTGACCATGGAAAATACAACACTTTTCATTGGAAATGCATGGGGTGTGAATATTTTATTTAAAAAAAAAGTTTTTAGCAGTAGAGAACACTTGTTCTTTTTATTTTCTCCATCTCTTTCAAATGAACACATCAAAGGAATATCCACTAAACAAGTTTTTTCTGATTGTATCTGAGTATCAGGATTATGAGTGATTCCTGTTCCTATTTATGACTGTTCTAAATACTCCCATTCTAAGGTTAACATGTACTCCATTAATCAGGAGAAAATCTGACAAGTGGAATGATAGCTTTGGGCTCATAGCAGAGCCCTTGCCTAGCATGCACACGGCCTTACATCCAATCCCAAGATTAATGAAGATGTAATGTGGACTGGGAGAAGGCTCCATTGGTAAAACTCCTGTTGCACAAGCATAAGGACATCGTCTTCATCCCAGCACCTACAGAGAATGTGGCCAGCCAGGCTGACCGTCTGTGAACTAACTAACTCCTGGTCGAGACCCTGTCTCAAAAACTACGGTAGAGAGCTTCTGAGGAAGACGTGGTACTGACCCCTGCCTGAGACACAAACACAGATACATGAGTTTAAATTTTTTTTAAACTCAGACCAACACAAACATATAAAACCCCCAAATCTTGTCTTCATTGTAAATTGAAGTTTCCAATAATGATGAATCTTTGCTTTTCAGAACCTGGCAAGTATGGGAAATGCCTTCTCCCATGCACTATTTCCACAACTTATTCTTTATCTTTCTTTTAGCTTTCATATCTGTAGTGTCCCAGACTCAAGAAACTTAGGTACTGCCATTCAATACTTTAAAAATTTGAAACTATAGTGGTAAGTTTGGCTTTTCTTTGAACACATGAAAAGGCAGTGATTTAGCCAAATGGTTAAAATAATGGCTCAGAAAGCCCAAAGGCTGGGTGTGCGGCACACCCCTAGGTCTAGCTACTTGGAACCTGAGCCAGAAAGATCTCCAGCTCAGCACACTGATCTCATTTGACACTTAATGGACCTCACACAAGTTTGACCCCTTTTACAGGGAAGCTGAGCATCTAATTTCCATAGTGTCTAGCGAGGGTGAAATGGGAGACATACCACTGTTAGTCCTTGTCCTGCTGCTACTCTATTTGGTAAATGGTATCTACACTTAAATTTTCCAGTGTGGAGAAAACTGTGAGTGTAGTAGTTGGACCTGGTTATTTGAGCTTTCTAGGCCACTGAAATACTGAGGACTTAGAAGTTGGGGACAGATGGGTCTAGCCAAACTGGGGAACTACACATTTAGTGACCAAAGTGGAGAGCAACTGAGAAAGATACCCAACTTTCCACATGCCCCTAAACCCCAGCGCCACCCCCCACAGAAGCCAACAGCCCTGCTGGTGATGTAGCCTGGTAGGAAAGAGGATGCTGCTGTTACTTCAGATGACCATGTCTCCCGAAACTAGAAACTGCTTCTAGACCTAGATTCTACCAGAATACAGAACACTGACACTAAGGAAGGACTGAGGGAACTGGAGGGGTCAAATATATCACAAGAAGACCTACAGTAAACTAACCTGCATCCATGGGGCTCACAGAGACTGAACCACCGACCGTATGGCTGCCATGTGGGTCCCCTGACAAGTAGAGTGGGGGTGACTCTGACTCTTATGCTTCCCTTTGAATCCACCTCACCTAACTGGGCTGCCTTATCTGGCCTCAGAGGGAGAAGATATACCCAGTCCTGCTTCATCTTGTCTTGCAAGGGAGAATTGGTAACCATGGGGAGGCCTCCTCTTCTCAGAAGAGTCGCAATGGGGGAGTGTGAGGTGGGAGAAGCAGAAGGAAGGACGGCTGTGATGGGAATATAAAGAGAATAAAGAAAAAAATAATAAAAAATAAAAATAAAAAGGGCAAGGGGGAAAATGTGACGGGATCCAAGTCCAGAAAAATATAAAAAACAATAACAATTTAAAAAGGAAATGCAACAAGATTTTCAGTAACTGACATTTTTTCTTATATGTTAAAATTTACTTCTAAATGTACTGATTAAGAAAACATGAGGAGCCAAACTAGAAACTATACAGTTTTATAGATGTCTTTGTTGTTTCTTGACACACACACCCAATAATTTCACAATATAGCACTTCTAGGCAGCTTCTGCAGTTTCAGCTTCTTCGGTTTTAGCTTCTTTGGTTAACGAGTCAGTCTTCAGTAGCAAACCTTAACTGGATAAACTACGAAGGAAGGCACGTACCACAAATGGACCCAGACTCAGTGGTCTGTGCCTGCAGACCTCATTTATAACTGCCTGGAGATTGGCGGCTATCTGGTTACTTGGCATATCCAATGTTGCTATTTTGGTGCTGAGGAAGTTCTGAGTTTCTTTATCTGCCATAATTTCATGTGCTATTTTAAATAAATCAAGCATTTTGGGGATGTCATGGCCAATGGAATTTCTAGTAGCCTTTGAAAATCTTTTTCTCAGTTTCTTCCTTAAAGGGTTAAGTTCACCCATTATTTCTGAAACAGCTACATAAAAGTCTGCAACAACCTCATCATCCAAGACCTTCTTAACCAGATCTGTTCCTCCTGCAAAAGCAGCTCCATTTTCTTCTGCTATTTTATTGTCTGATGCATTTCTTTGTAAACACAGCAACTTTGTTGACTTCTGATGGAAAAGGGTGAGGTAAAGCAATAACACTGGCAAATGGTTCCACTTTTTTTCTTTTTTTCCCAGTGCCATATCTAATGTTAAGTCAGGATAAACACCTTGCTTTGGATTGGTAAAGTTCTGAACTTGATACTTCTTGAGTAAGTGAATAGCTTTCTCTACTTCATAGAGCCCCCGTGGGTATAAGCGTTTTAAGTAGACATCATCTTCAGGATCACTTTCCATGTAGGTATATGACTTTATTTTCTCTATATCATCCACTGGTTTTTCATCTGATGTCTTTTCCTTGGCACCCTTTTTAATTTTTCTTGCAGGCTTTGTAGCAGCAGCAGCAGAAGCAGTAAAATGTCTGCTGGGCAAGAGACTGTTTACAGAACAAGGGTAAAGAGATATCTGGTAAACCATCTTGTAAAGACTATGCGTTTGATGATGTATCAAGAATTTACGGAGGAACCTGACGGCCGCCGCCATGCTGGTTGCTCCGGATCAAAAAAATTTTTAATTGTTATAATGAGATTCAAGAACGTTAAACAAAAATTTTTAGCTATCAACACAATGACTTTAAATACATTTTCTACTTTTATTCCATGGTGCTTCTAAACTTTAGCAATGACTATAAACATTTCAATGTTTATATAATAGAAATAGAAACTTGTTTGTATATAAAACAGGTGACACAAGGTCATTGATAATAAGTTTATGATTATTGCATAGGCCTATTTGGAAATGAAAATCTTCAAGTGGAAATAATCAATGAGCAAATACGAATGAAAGATTTCATTTCAGAAGAGAGATTAGCAATATTATTGACTTAATTTTTCTCTTCATTTTTTAAATTGGATATTCATTTACATGTTAGATGTTATTCCTTTCCCACAATCCCATCCCCCAACCTCCTCTCATTGCCTCCATAAAGGTGATTCCTCTCCCAACCACCCTTTCCCACCTCGGCACCTTGGCATTCCCCTACACTGGTAAAACAAGCCTTTGCTGGACCAAAGGCCTCTTCTCTCATTGACTTCAGAAAATGCTGTCCTCTGCTGCATATGCACCTGGGACCATGGGTCTTTTCATGCAAACTCTTTGGTTGGGGTTTTAGTCCCTGGGAGCTGTGGTAGGTTTGTTTAGTTAAATATTTTGTTTTTCCCCTGGGGTTGCAGACCCTTTCAGCTCCTTCAGTCCTTTCTCTAGCTTTTTTATTAGAGTCCTCATATTCAGTCTGATAGTTAGTTGCAAGCATCCTTCTCTGTGTCAATATGTCTCTTGCAGAGCCTCTGAGAAGGCATCTATATCAGATTTCTGCCAGTAAGCAATACTTGACATAAGCAATAGTGCCTGGGTATATTGGGTGCATAAGGGGTGTATCCCAGGTAAGGCAGTCTCAGGATGATCTTTTCTCCAATCCCTGCTTCTCATTTGTCCATGTATTTCCTCCCATGGACATTCTGTTCTTCCTTATAAGAATGACTGAGGCATCCACTTTCTGGCCTTCCTTCTCTTTGAGTTTCCTAAGTTCTGTGGATGGTTTCTTGGGTATTCCAGTGAGTATATACCATAAGTGTTCATTTGAGACTAGGTTACCTCACTCAGGATGGTAGCTTCAAGTTCCATCCATTTGCCTAGAAATTTCATGAACTCATTGTTTTTGAGATCTGTGTATATGTACTACAATTTCTGTATCCATTCTTCTGTTAAAGAACATCTGGATTCTTTCCAGCTTCTGGCTATAATAAATTTAGATAGGTTTTGTACTCCAACCCTCAAAACTATCATCAAAGGCATTTTAGGGAAATGTAAACCTAATCTTAGTATTGTAAGAGTGGCTTAAGAGAAAGGTGACTGATGTGTATACCATTTCTTTTCATAACTTAGAAGTCAATGTTACCTGAAGACCATGACTTTGCTTCATCTAACTACTTCCTGTATTTCTATACATAATTCCTGATACTCTTTCACTCTAAAGACCTAATGCAGATGCGGTATTTATCAGACATGTGTATTTTATATGTAATCTACTTTTGGAGGTTTTTGAAGATATTGCAGCTTTAATCAGTATATAGTATTGGCTTATGAAATGAGTGGACAGATGGATGGTTATTAGTGATAAAGTCAAGTAACATGCTGGGTGGAAATTCAGTATTAGCCAGAATTACAAAATCAGTTTGCTTAGAAAAGGTACAATCAAACTAGAAAGATAGAGGTAATATTTTGACTTCAATTTACTTTCAGGGTGGCAATAAATTTATGTCCACCGCAAATTCTTCAAAGTCCCCATTACCTAATATTTCAGGATTTGATTTTCTTTACTCATTAGAGACTGTCACTTTGGCATAAGGGTCTGTCATTATTTTTCTCCTGGGTACCAAAGACGAGCAAGAACTGCTAATAATTCCTCAATGTACATACATTTAAACTGTCTGTATTTCTAACATTATATCCACGATTATCTTAAGATAACATGTTTTTCATAGGTACAAATTAGATATGAATACATTTAATAGATTTCATAAAGTACTTAGGGTATTTTTATTGTTATTAAATTAGAATAGTAGGTTTACTTGAATAGTATTTCAGTAATAATCAGTGAAAAAAAACATAATAATCTCTGGGTGTTTTTCAAGACATCTACAATTATGGAATAAATTATTATTTGCAGTAACACATTTGAGAAACTTCCACTATAAAATTACTATTTAGAGAGGAAGATAAGATGGCTTCTCCTGGCCAGCCAAGGCAAATGGCTTGAAGCAGAATGAATCGTGGTCTATGGTAGCAAAACCTGCTGGGCTTACTACTGTCATGCTTGCCTTCTTATTCTTCTCCATTCCCATCTGTGCACATATACAATTTTGCTTGGTAGCACAGACCAAAGTGTTTTCTTACCAAATTTCTGGGGATTTTTTTGTTTTGTTTTTGTTTTTGTTTTTCTGTAATACATCCACTTTTCTGAGAGTTGAGTTGAGGTCACATAAGCACTGGATTGGTTTAGTGTCGTGATCAAAATAAATAAATAAAGCAGGTCCAAGCACTGAGTTTGAGATCCAATTTGTTATACATCATGGTTATATGAACAGAAAAGTCAGAGTTTAAAGACTCCAATATATGCCACTGGCCAAAATGAATAAAAGACTCAGCAAAAATGAAATGTGCTGCAGCAGCAAGACTCCAAGTCTCAGAGCCCTGCTCAGTACACAGTGAAGACCAGCCATGAAACATGTTTTCTAAATTCAACTTGAGTTTTAAAATAAATCAATACAAAAAGACTAAACAAATTGCTTGTTATAATCTATGCAGGAGAATGGGCTCATTATCACTGGGTAAGATTGGGATGGTAAAGAAGTCATTAGTTTAAAGAAGAAAACACCCTCAGTGGCTGTCACCAAAGAAGTGCTTTCCTTGGAATTTAGCTAAAAGGCTCCAGTGCGTGCTCAGAAGTTAAGAAAGATACCTTAATGTGTAATGTACGTTTGTTAATTGTTAAAAATAGCTTTCATTGAGTGGTACTTTGTAGTTTTAGGGAAGGCGTGGAGATGTAATTTTAAAATGTAATTCTTTCACATCAGATCTCTTCTTTGTATTGAGAATTTATTATTTTAAATTAGTAACATTTATTTTGCCTGACTGTTCTTTGACAACCATTATGTCTTGTGCAGCTAATAATTTTACCTCTGTGAAAGACAGTATTTACCCAATACTCTAATCAGCATGGTCTTTCTAATTTTTAAAAACTAGCAAATAAGACTGCAGATCTGTAACACGTTTGTGTCATCTTAGAAGTCACAGTCATTGCTTAAGAGAATTTCTGGTGTATGCCTCAAAGTATTTACTGTGGATCTCTAAGGAATTATAGGCATTATGCTTCTAAGTTTCAAAGTTCAACATATAGATAATATATTTATGTATATAAGGGTATCAGTGTGTGGGTATGCACATATGAATGCAGTTACCACAAGTCCAGAGCATCAGGTCCTCTGTAGATGAAGTTATAGAAATTTATAATAATAACTGTGTGGATACTGGACATGCTCTTAGCCACCAAAACTATGTCTACAACCCTAACGTCAAAATAAGTGCAACATAGAATTCAGAAAACCAAAAGTAAAAAGATGATGATCCTAATTGCAAGAAAGGAAGTGTAGAAGGATGAATTTTCTGCAACGGGACATGCCAACATGTGGAGAGTTGAAATGCAAATGCTGCATAGCACATGCCAGTGCATTACCCACTGCACACCACTAAAGTGACAGTGGCAGTTATCAAGGAATGTAAATTCATAGGATGCAAATTCGAACTTTACATTATCATGCACTCATGGAACAATTCTACAATGAAAGGAAGTGATGGGCCATAAATGTGCTCTCATCCAGATTAACGTAATTGAGATCACTGAAAATTTATTCACTGACTAGCATACACTTTAGCGATGATAATAAAAAAACAAATAAAAGATTACATTATATATTTGTAAATGACAAAATGTGCTTTTTAATAAAAAAATCTTTTGAATTGAACAAATTGAAATTACAAGGTATTTGTGTTTATAAGATAGATACAATTCACATATCTTGGAATTATGTAAAATTTGCTTAAAGTAAAGTTGGTAATCCTGAGCACCCAGCTTTATTCAACAATCTGTAAACTTTCCAAGTTCAAGTTCACCTGCACTAAAATGGAAGAATATGAGTGCAGAAGCTGAAGATATGATTCTAATTTAAGAATAGAATAAACATACTTGAAAGGTTTCCTAACTCATTAACAAAGAATCAATAACCAGATGATGCTATTTTCAAAGCCTGTGCAAGGACAAGTATGGAAGATATTCTTAAATAGAAAACTTCATAATATAATAAATAAATTAAACAAAAATTCACTAATGTCTTACAAAACAATACTATTTGTAGTTCTTTCTTTCCTCCCTCCCTCCCTCCCTTCCTCTCACCCTCCCTCCCTCTGTCGTTTTCTCTCTCTCTCCCTCCCTCCTCTCTCTCCCTCCTTCTCTTTCTCTCTCTCTGAGAATTTTTTATTTATTATGTAGACAATATTCTCCCTGTGTTAGAGAGGATACCAGATCTCATTATAAATGGTTACGAACCACCATGTCTTTACTGGGAATTGAACTCAACCTCAGGAAGCCAGTGCTTTTAACCTCTGAGCCATTTTTTCAGCCATGAAGGTTTCTCTTTTATTTAAAAAGAACCTAGTAGTATATAAGCAACTTGAAAATATATGTGTACTGATATATATATATGCAAAACGTTTGGTTTTAATTGCAAGGTAAAGGTTGAATTGGGTAGGGTACTCTGTCCTAGACAAAGGCCCTGTGTAAGTTGAAGTTGTAGTAAAAGTTTTAGAGAACACAATCTTTACTTATTTGGTTTCTTTTCAAACTCTGGAGAGCATTTGAATGAAAGTATGTACAAAATACAAGAGATTGCATATGCAAAAAAAAAAGAACTATAGATCTGCTTCAAGGCATTTTTTATCTATTCAGATCAAGATGTAGGAATCAAGACCATAACAAAATATTTCCTTAAATGGTGTAATATGTAGATACCAATTACAAGCTAGAAAGAAAAAAAAAAATCTAGGAAATGTATGCTTACACAAACGTCTGAACAAGAATCAAAGAGACTGCAAATTAAAGTGTTCAAATGTAAAACAGCTTTCACCTTTATTTCTACCTTTTTTTCTGGGTGAGAAATTATGGCAGGCAAGACTGGGGAAGTTGTTGAAAGGCCAAGAAAAGTGGACAGGTTTTAAAATACTTAGCAGATCTCAGTAACCTGAGACATAAAGGTCCGAGAAAAATTCCTCATTGACACAGAAGTTGGCAGAAAACTTCAGTAGTAAGTAGTAGATTTTGGGAACAAGATAAATAAGAAAACAGTAGGCAAAAAATAGTATATGAAAATGAATCTCTACTGTGCAATGTCACACATCGATGTGCAGGATGTGTTCCAACATAAATCAGAGTCTTGTTTCCTCTGGCTTTTAAAAGACTTAAATATCAGTATGCCTACAGTAAGATAAACTGGATATTTGCCCATGAATATTTGAGCAGAAATTGACCTAGGAATATAGAGATTATATTGAATAATCCTAATACAAAAGTATTTAATATTTGTTCCTTCAGAAGTAAACAGAATAGCCTCTATTTCTTTTTATTATTTAGTTATGTTATGTATATGGGAAAGGCACATATACGGGTATGTGTATTGAGTATATACAGATGCACATGCATGAGTAGACACATTCATCTCAAACCAATGGTTAATAGCAGTTGTCTTGTTTGATCATTCTCCGTCATATATTTTTTAAGATATATGCTTGCACTGAATTTGGAGCTCATGTATTTGACTAGGCTGATAGTGAGTTCCAAAAATCTTCTTGTCTGCATTGCTTAGTTCTCTTCAGCACTGAGTGGCAGACGTGCATTGTTGAATTCCTCTTTTATATGGGTTCTGGGAATCTGAATTCAAGTACTAATGCTTGTGCAATTGGAATATTACTAATGGAACTTTCAGCCCCACCATGAAATTCCAATCCTACCATTTACCAGGTCTGCATAATTTTACAGAAGTTTCATAATATTTTGTATACATTCTATAAAAGTAAGGTAAAATAACGTCCACTCTGAAGGAACTTAGCTCTTAGTGAGATGATGTATGCCTTCTACTGTGCCAAAAGTATACTGTGGTCTTTAAATGTTGATGCTCAGAGTACTCTTGGCTGTTGTTACTAGTAATCTTAAACAGCTGCCTTTAAGAAATTATAAAATTCAGAGAAAATGTATTTTATTCATGTTATGACAATTATTCAGGAAGTAAGGTATGAACTGGATTATAGTATAAAAGATGTGATTGTTACAATACTTCTAAGAGAAGTGTAAGGGACAAATTACTACCAAGCAGGGAACAAATGTACTTCAAAAATCCACTAAAGATCTGTGCCTTGTACTCTACCACATGGCCCTCATATAATAAATTTCACTTTATCTCTGGGCATTTCTTTTCTATTCTTGGAGAACTTTATGGACCCAACGATTCTTATCACCATTAATCAGTTCTAGGAACACTAATAACATATATTAATGACCCTGGTATCATGAATACATCAGATGTAAAGTTCTGATTCTAGTTGTCTATGAAATATTAATCACATATATTCATGTTTTTAAAATAAAAAAAAGACACTAGAAAACAACACCAAAAGAAGAAGATTGTATGTGACCATCTCTGTAACACTGACAGGATTAAAAAAACAAAACAAAAAAAAAAAAAACTAAATGAGCAGCCACTTTGTATATTTGAATTTTAAGGCCCATTTAAGAAAAGATATGCAAATTCAAAACCGATGGATGCAATCACAAAATATAATTCTTGTTCCAAATAGAGTATTAAGATTTGTGGAAACAGCAAGTTGAAATAGGACCAAGGCCATACTGCTGCTTTTGAAACCTTGAACATGACAAAAATGATATGGCCTAAATTAACACAAAATAAAAGTAATTTCTCTCCTATTTCAACTGGTTCTGTGTTTGAAAATTGAGTTATATTTAGTTATCTTTGGTGGTGTTGTCTTTTGAAAGACAACCTTTCAGTGGAAAAGGACAAAATTGACTTTCCAGCCACAGTCTAATAATTAAAAAATACTTAACTTCACAATATTCTAAAGTATGGATATCTATTAATACAGCTTAATAGCCTGCATTAACCTTTTTTAAAAGCTCTCTCGTCATTCTTCTTAAATTACAGGATGGATCCCTTATATAAATATGAGTTAACAGGAAGAGATGAAATACAGGATAGATAGGATAGATAGATAGATAGATAGATAGATAGATGATAGAAATATAGATGGCTAGATAGATAGATAGAGAGATATATGATAGATAGATAGATAGATAGATAGATAGATAGATAGACAGACAGACAGACAGATAGATGACAGGTGAATAGACAGATGTAGGTAGATACTGGTAACAATTAAAACCAGGTTCTCCTTCCTTTAGGTAATAAAAACACAAACCTGAAGCAGGACCTGTAAAAGCAATAAGCCTCCTCAATTCTTCTTTATATCTTACGCCCCAACAGGAAAATGTGGATTTCAACGCTGCCACTTTAAATCTGCTCTGAATCTTTCTGCTAACTCTTCTGGGTTTGAGTGCCATATTGCAATGTTAAAGTGTAAAATTGCATCTGCCGAGGCATTTGGCTGGAAAGCAAGTACGTCAGTGGCAGTCCCTCACTGCCATCACACATACGGAATTTCTGTGTTCAGCTCTACCATCTGGTCGTTAGGCTTCAGTTCACTCCTCGTTGAATAAGGCCCATCCACCATGTCAGTGCCTCATGCAATATGGTGTCCTTTGCAACTCTGTTATGATGACATTTTCTTTTCCCCATAACCTTCCTTTTCTTCTTTCACAAACATTCTGCAAAGAGCAACTTCCAGTGCCATTTTGGAAAATAACAACAGCAAAAGAAAAAGAAAAGTGACACACTATGCTATGGATACAGTCAGAGTAAAGCCTTCAAACTCTCAAACTATTAGCATAATGCCGGGAATGTCATAACTGTGGATGTTGTAGAGCATACTTTTTTTAAAAAAGTATTTATTTATTTTAAAATGCCCAAGATGGCTGAATAAACACGAGATAAAGGTATGGGATCGGAACACCCACTTTATGTGAAGAGGACGTAATTTATTGTTCCACATTCTTCTACTGCTCCATTTAAGTAGTTGTCACAAGACTAGATGGACTTTTTATTATGTTAGAGGAATGTGGCACCAGAAAAGTAAGTACACAACTCTGCAATCCACTCATACCTCTGATCAATCTGTACCTTAGACATAGATAGTTGAAAGGTCATTAAGCCGTCAATAGTTGATCTGCTTATTAAAAAGAAATAATAAAATCTCAAACAAACAAACAAACAAAAACAAGCATCTATTTCCAAACGTTTCAGAAAAATTCTTAGGGAGCAGTCATCAATTGTCTGAGTATATTCAGGAGCAGATATGTCTTGAACTGGACATTAACAGGTTTAAACACTACTTATGTAACTCCAACATGTAGGTTAGTTGTTTATTCTATACGTTATATAATTGTTAGGGGTATCATAGAGGAAATTGAGGCATTATGCTATCTAGGTTTTTGTGGATAATCACATGCACAGCTTCTGATTGAACACTTCCAATCATGAAGTAATTTTTTTTGTTTGTTTGTTTTACAAAAGACACTTAGCATTTCAGGAGATAAATACACTGGGCCCTAAATTAAACTATTCTGTATAATACACAAATGAGATTCAAAATTTTCAATAGGCAAAAATTCCTTCAACTCATTTACCTTTATGATTAGGATCAGGTGGGGTAAAATTCCAGCATGACGATGATTCTCAGTTTGGAAAACTTCAGAGAAACCTAGGATACTTACAAAAAACTTGGTCCCTCCTACAGAGTTTCCGTTAATAGATTCTCTAAAGACAGTTCAGAGAAAGTCCAGTTACACAAAATATCAAAACGCCAATTGTATGGATATAAATGTAAAAACTTGGAAGGCTTAATGAAGAATAGAATATATATATATATATGAATTTTTATTAAAAATCATTTCATAAAATCCTTACTGACAGAGATGCAGTATCTTTATTTAAAGAAGTCTATCTAACACAATAATCAAAATGATCATGGATGCCTTAGTCATACCGAATGAAGGTCATGCATGAGAAACAGGGAACAGGACCGTGAAGTCATGTGCTAAAGAAATACCTTCAGTGCAGTCACAGTGATGAATCATACAAACCTATGCTGAAGACTGTTTTTTTTTAAGGTTATATAAAAATAACTAAAGGATCTCTTCAAACCAAAACACGTTGAGAGATACATGCTACAAGCTCAGAACCCAGAATAGATTTTTATAATAAATGAGCCATGATTGAATTAAAAAAAAGAGTCTGAATGAGTAAAGGAAAGATGACAGAAAGACATTAGTAGGAACTGCTTATTTTTTGGGTATCATCTAAACAATAATAAGTCAATAAATCCAGACAAAATTTTTGAGGGCAGGAGAGATGGTTTGGTAGATAAGTATACTTTGCCTGCTTCTAAAAATCCAGGGTTGGTTTCTCTCACTCTCAGGATGGTTCACAACTATTTGGACTTTATTTCCAGGGGAAATCAGCATCCTTTTCTCACCTGTACTGACACCATGATGTACATAGTATATATACATACGTACAAGGAATACACGTATCTACATAAAATAAGAATGAAAATTTCAAAAGCTACAAGAGAAATGTTCTTGTCTATAGGCAGTTTACCCCTGAATATCTTAGAGGAAGAAATCATTAGTCCTTTAAGATTTATGAAAATAAAACACATTCTTGTAGTTTTATCTTTTCAAAATCAGGCTATTGTTCCAACTATTAATTTTAAGACATTCATTTTAAAATTCTAATTGATTTTCACTTTGTTTAAGGTATTCTTACAAACAGGTCTGAAATCGAGGCTAGAAAAATATCATTGAGATTCAGTAGATAGGACAGACCACCCTTTGGATAATTCTAATCAATACTGATTTGTAGCTTTTAAAAAATATCTCAACTTAAACTTAATATCCTGTAACTATTGTGGTGTATGCGCTCAGTGATGACTTGTATGTTCTGTCCCAACCCCACACTAAGTGCTCCATGGGCTTTGACAGCTTGCCCATGACATTTATCCTCCTCTGTGTATCTCCAATTTCATCACACTATGACTTTTTGAGTGCTCACCTTCTCTTACTCACAACTCACTATCTCTGTTCCCATTCCTTAAACACTGCAAATTCCAACAGTTCTACTGCAGCATCTACTGGGTGATTCCGATTAAGCCTTCATTTTGCTTGGTTAATCTATTTTGTTCTTCCTGGGCAATTTGCATTGATTTTGGTCCCAATTTCTACTACAGGCATGTTTTCACAGAGTAATCACTCTTTACTAGTCTCAGCTTTTGTTTCTAACCAATCTCTATATGAATTTATTAATAATCTCATTCATTAGAATCATTTTATTGATTTAGCTTACATTATGTATTCATTTATTTCAGAGATATATGTTAGAATATTTTAAGAGGAGAAATTGCTGCCTTTTGCATTATCAAAGTATACATAAGATAAGGCATGATCCTTATCCTAATGACAAATTTGGTCTTGTGATCCTGTAATGTAATATGCCACTTTTCTTCATAACACAGCAAACATATGTGCTCTTTAGGAAGCAAAAGCGAAGGAGTTTTCTAATTATAAAGTAACAGTATGTGTTAGCAGTGAAAGTCTGCCCAAAGGCATCTGTGTCAGAGATGTGAGGGCCCATCACAGATTCTCAGGCGGTCTTCTAGACCTTGCTTCTTAAAACAACTGAGCAGACTGGAGAGATCTTTCTAAGCTCCGACCTTATATCTGATGAATAAATTCTTTGGAAGTGTCTTAGGGTTTTATTGCTATGAACAGACAAAATAACCAGGGCGACTCTTATAAGGAAAACATTTAATTGGGCCTGGCTTACAGGTTAAGAATTTCAGCCCATTATAATCAAGGCAGAAGCATAGCAGCATCCAGACAGGCATTGTTCAACAGAGCTGATAGTTCTAAATCTTCATCTGAAGGACACTATTGAAACAATGGCTTCTAGACAGCTAGAACAAGGGTCTCAAATCCCACACCCACAGTGACACACCTACTCTACCAAAGCTGCACCTCCTAATAGTGCCACTCCATGGATTAATTATATACAAACTATCACAGGAAGGTTGAATATTTAGATCCAAAGGGCAGAAATGAATTGTCTATGCCCCAGAATCTGAGAAGAAAAATGGAGGCTGAACTTGAGTTTCTACAGAAGCACTGGAGAAAAAACAAACAATTTAAAGACTGAGGAGAAATACTACACATATAGCTTTGGGTGAGGGAAACACAAGTGAGTGTTATGGTTTGAGCTGACAATTTCTGTTTCAGGTTTTTATCATTGATAGACAATTGATTAGGGATAGTTGGTCTGTGAAAGGTAAAAGAATTGATTTCCTTTTGAGCATCTTTGCTGTACATAACCAGATGAAAATATTTAGATGGAAATCTGAAGTCAATGGCAACAGCCAAGATTCCCATCTCAAAGGCTGACATTTAGAATTCAAGAGGCTATGAGTAAACATTGGAACCATCACACAAGGTGGTACATTTCAAGGAAAATCTCGGGAAGAGATGGAAAATGCACTGTTACAAATATTAAATCCAAGGAAACCCATTGTATGTTTCATATGGAACAAATCAGCAAAACGGCCAGGAGAGCTCTCAGGAGATGGTCAACCCTTTATCCAGCTAGTTTTACACACTACAGCCAGCATGTTCATTTTTACCCTTGTTTATTGGATATATTTCATTTATATTTCAAATGTTATCCCCATTCCTGGTTTTCCCTCCATAAACTCCCTATCCCATCCTCCATCCCTCTGCTTTTTTGACAGTGCCCCCTCCCACCTAACCACCCCCTCCTACATCCCTGACCTGAAATTCCCCTACACTGGAGCATCAAGCCATGGCAGAACCAAATCTCCTCCTATTGATGCCCAACAAAGCCATCCTCTGCTACATATGCACCTGGAGCCACAGGCCTGTCCATTTGTACTCTTTGGATAGAAAAGACTGAATTCCAGATGAGTTATTATAGTACAGCAAGTGCTAAACTGTACCTGCTCTGAACTCAAATGACAGGGTTCAATATCACACCCTCAAATGTCTTGAAGTCTAAATTTTGGGAGTATTCCATATGACTGCCTGAGACAATTATGCCAATTTCAAAGTATTTAAAGTCTGTCTTGGTTTTGTTTGTTTCCCTACACAATGTACTTTATGATTTCCTAGATATCGTTTATTTAAAATTTAAGTTATTCAAATTTTAAAAATGCATCTACATTTTATTATTCCATTAACATGACATCATGGGAAAGAGGCAGGTGTGCTTTTTTGCAATATTATCAATTTTTAAAGGATGTTTTCAGTTCAAGTCAAAGTACCAGATTTATCTCTCTGTAATGATACACTTAAACTGATTTTAATAAGCCTAATATCTCAAAATTTTGAGTAATTACTTTCAAGTGGCTCCTCTCATTTGTTAAGACTAATTTTCCTGCAATATTTTTTCTTTGGTATACACTCAGAAAATGCTTTTAGCATTTTTACCCTTATTCTATTTTACCTAGCATTATTTCATAGTGCTTTTTTAAATTTTCTATATATTTAATCCTCCATTTGATTTTATGACTTAGACCACTATTGTATGTGCTTAAATTTCTAAAGCATAATCTCTAGACCAACAGTTTTCTAATTAATTTTTTTGGCAAGAAATCATTTACTTAAAGAAAATCGTTTACTTTGGCTTTAAATACAAAACAAGCACACGAGAACTGGTTGTGTGGCATGGGGGTCACAGGCCAAGAGTCTTGTGTGTTCTCTCTTGCTCTTGTCCCTCTGTCCTAAGATTCTGAAAGCAACTGTTACAAAAGCCACGTTCTAATAGTCACTTGCCTCCACTTTACTGTCTGTTAGTGAGCAAGACATGACAGCTTCTGTTACAGATGATGAGTTATGTTTTCATTTCTCCCAGGAATGAGAGGCAGAAAATTGAGCATCGCCCACATCTACATGTATGTTACAAGCATTGTGCTTGACATTCTCCAACCAAGTAAAAATTAAAATGTCAGTAACTCCTAGAAGTTCTCTTATGTGATGTGTTTGAGACCTGAAATTGCTTAAAAAGTAGGTTGAGATAGTTCTAGGAATTATGAGGATAGTTGTATTCAGTGTAATTTTTAACAATAAATATATAATTTATACCCATTTACCAGTTTTTCTTTTACACTGTCAAAAAACTTTCACTTGGATGTGAAAGAAGTAGGTCAGCATCTGAGAGCACATATCGTTAAACCTGAAGCCAGAAGACATTTCCAGCACCTGGACCCAGCAACTCACAAGTCCCTGTTACTCCATCTCCAAGGTGTCTGAGCCCTTCTTCGGGATTCATGGGAAACGGATTCATGTGAAAAACCCCACATATGTGCACGTATTTGAGAAATGATAATGATAAATAATAATAATAATAGGAGCTTTATATCTACAGTTAGATCTTATTTTTATTTTCTCTTATATGAACTATATCTATCTTTTATGATTAGAAAACTTCAGTGTTAGTTTCTTCAAAGAAGACAGAAGTTGTATAGGAAAAAAAAATTCTGTTATATTCTCCTCCAGTGATTTCCCATAAAGAAGCGTTTGAAAATCCAAGTTATACTTATCAAGATATAGAAATCAATAGCTGTGATTAAAAATTGCAACAATCCCTGTTTTTATTTTGCATATATTTTTAAAATATTAGTGTATTTTATGTATATGTAAATTTTGCCTGCATTTATGTAAGCATACCATGTGTTTTCAGTGCCAGAAAGGCAAAATGCATAAGATTGCCCAGAACTGGAGTTACTGGCAGGTAGTAAGCTGCCATGTAAGTGTCAGAGCCAATCAGACTCCTTAGTACGAATAGCAAAGGGTCTTAGTCAGCACATGATCTCTCCAGTTCACAATTTTCATATGTATTTTGAAATCAAAGTGTTCTCTATGAAAATTTTTCAACAATCATGAGTCACTGATTGAAATGTCTGGTATTGTATGGTCTCTGTCCTGAGAATAGCAGAAGAAATCTTACAAATGTAGCAGTGTCTTTTGTCATGAGCCCAGGAACACTTAAACAGCTCCCTAAGATAAAAAACAAGAGATGTTGACAGAAGGTAACTCTTGCTTCGATATAACCAGGAGTTTGTATGGGTAGAGTAGAGAAGATAACGATGGTCAGATAATTCGGGGAAGAAACATTCTTTCTCCTTTTTCACTCTTTTTTAAATGGTGCTTATTTTAGTTGTGTGTGAAGATGTATAATTAAGACTGATCTATTCTTCATTTGAGCTTTTGTTTTGTGTTGCTAGGCACCTTAAGTATCTTAAGTTCTCCCTTTACTCCATTGTTTAGAGGTGCTTACATTCTTATTTTCAACTTCATTTTTTTGTGGAAAGTTGAGTTGTTATACCATTATGAATTTTAAAGCTGCATAAACTACTCTTTTATAAGATAGCCTTTAGAATCATTAAAGAAACCACATCCTCTCGGAATGCATGGTAAGTATACTTTACCAGAACAAAACACCGGTCTTTCTTTACACTATGAAATTTTAAGCCTGCTAACACTGCTCTTGTCTCGGTGAATGTGTTGGTTCTAACTACAGGTGACATAATTAGTCTACGATGGTATCTCCTCCACAGTCTCCTACCTACATACACACATGGGAGAGCTCACTATTTCATCTCATATCAACCAATAATGGCCTCTACTGGGCACTGGGGATATAGAGGATTGTGAATGTTTTATGCCATTAATTTAAAAGTGGACTAATTGAATCACCCTGGGCTTGAATTCAGTGATAATGACCTTATACTTAGATGAACAGATATAGACACACAGGTGAAGGGGAATCATCAGCTGCAAAAGTTTCCATTTTGTGGAAATGAGCCCTATTGAACAAGAATGCTATTAGAGAGACATAGAAGAATACCCTTATTCTTCCACCTCCACAGACTACCCATTAGGTTTCTCCTTCAGGCATCCTCTGTCACCTTCCTATCTTTTTCCTTACAGAAACATCCTTGCCCTCCTCATGTCTTCCTATTTATCTCATTATTTCTCAAACTTCTTTTGCGCACTGATAGTTTTTCTTCTGTCTGTATTCATCATTGAGTTAGGAGTACCATATTCTAAGATAGTGGTTGAGATAATTAATCTTGTATCTCAAGAAGCATGAATGTCAAGGGACTCACATGTATATTTGGAAAATTATTATTTTTTAGATGTCAATTTCGGAGCAGAAGATAAAGTAATAGTCAAGGGAAAAGTGAAGAGCAGACATATTTGAGAAATATAAAGAAAGACTGTAGAGATTCATGGTCAGATGGGAACAGGGCTAGGGTCTATTTTACAATATTTGGGAAGGATTTATATATCTTAACCATGAATTCTTCACCTGCTAGTTCATTTGGTTATTGCAATGTGAATTCCAGATATCTTCCCTTTGCATGCACAGCAATATTACTAAAAAATCAAGGAAAACTGCTGGAAAAAACATATAGCTAAACACCAACTGAGCTCCTCATAGAAGATCAACAATATTTCCTAATCTGGTAGTATTGGATGATGATATTTGCAATGCTGTCCAGAGGTCAGTGCACTTTACAGCTCAGACATATTTACTCTGAATGTCAGCTGTCTATGAACAGACTTACTCATAGATACTGCTGTGGGCTTAGCTGCTTACATATGTAAAATATGCACTTTACAAAGAAAAACACTTCTCTCCCACCCCCCCCCCTTTTTTTTAAAGTAATGCCATGCCTTGGGATCTGAATGGCAAAGCTAATGAGAAGCCAGGATTTTGGAGAGAATATTGAATTTGAAAGTCTCTGAGAGTTTTCCCCAAATGAGTTGTTAAGTCCCTGTGACAGAGAGCATCCCTGCTAGATGATGACAGTCATTTGATTCTAAACACAAACCATATTGTCTGTGATTAAAGGCAGGTGCTTGAGAGAGCATTTGGGGCACTTTGGCCAGACCTCAAAGTTTGAATCAAAAGCACTGATAAGCATGACAGTAAAAGAAAGCAATTCTGACTATGTCTGCAGAGGAAGAGAACATATTTAGAATAGCAGAAGGCTGAAAGTACACATTTTGGTAAAGATATTTAAATTCCTATATGTTGGACACATATTCTTCATACAAAACATAAATCTTATTGCAAAGAAAGTGAAATATAGTTTATTCTGTAGCAAATATTTGTCACTATGGCTTGAGAACTCAAATTTTATTGTTTCAATACGATGTTTGACATGCAAATGTTGGCATGAGCTTTTGTAGTCCTGAAGCAGAAGAAATTCAGAAATGAACAATTTAATGAATGTGTTAATAAAAATCACAAGGGTATGGAGCAGGGATTCTTATTTTGCAAGAGTGTGGAGACTGAGCGTAATGAGACTCGGCATAGTGAGAATACACACAGTGAGAGCAAGACCTACTTACTCATAGTTCCCATTCGTTTTGTTTCTTAGAGAAGTACATTCTTCCTGAAGTCTATTAAGTCTTCTTCCTGGAATCCCTATTTTGTCAATTTAGTATGCAAAGTCTTATCTATTTTGGATCCTGGTGCTTCAGATTCCATGTCTGATACATGGCCTTAATCCTGTGGTAGACTACATGTGACTTTCTTTTTTTTTTTTTTTAAGATTGTACCATTTTATTTGTTTTTTTAACTTCATTTTAAAAAACAAAGATAAATGTACAGATGTTTAAGCATTTTTGCACACAACTATTGTGAAAGAAATTTTCCTAGTCACCTCATGAAACTGTGCATGGTGACAAAATTACTATTTTGTTATTTGTGACAAATATGAGAGTGAAGGCCTAGTTGCCTGTCAAACTGCCTTCTGTGTTTGCTTCAGTTGCTAGAAACCATTGGCAAACTGATTACTGAGCTCCTCTTGTTCAGGACTCTTATAAAATGCACCTATTTTTGTATTGATTGTCTTTTGTATAAAAGTGTTTATGGCATGTCTTTCTTTCAACTATCATATTTTGTGAATCACGTGTTGGAAATATCATATTAGACTCATTAGAAATGTTTAATATATCTTTTATCTCTGTAACTGGACTGAAAATCATTTTTTTAAAAAAAGTTGAGTTCATCTAATATTAATTGAATATCATATGTCCCGACCTGTCTATAACGTTTGCATATGCCTTTGTAAGGTTTGCAGCACAATTGTTTGAGACAGATATCCTGCATCCAGACGTAGATCCTCCCCAACTAAGGCAGGGAAAGGTCAGTGTTTTGTCCCAGGACTTGGGACTAGTAAATAGAAGAACTGAGATTTGAAGAAAATTAGTCTCTATCCACTGCCTTATCTTCTTAGGAGAGGGTCATGATAGAGAAGATCAATCCTATCTGCACCATGGTGAGGATTCTCAATACACTATACTGTAGTAAAATAAATGAATATATAAGTAGAATTCCCTTTCATCTCAAAGGCCTTGCTTTCAACTTCAGAGTGAACCAGAAGTTTATGCCTCCCTTGCCCACTCAGTGAATACATGCCAGCGGCAGGATATGTGCCATGCACCTGAGGTAATCAAAACAAATCAGACACCAAATTGCTACTGCTATGTGCAGAGCTGGTATAGGAATACAGGCTTTCCTCTTCTGGATTATTCTAATATCTTCCAGTCATAAATTCTGCTGAAAGGATCCCAGACTGATGGCTTTCCCTTTACATTTCCCTTCCCTTGGCCTTTCTTTGCCAAGGACAAAGAGAAGAGCTTTTTCATGATAAAGGAGTACATCCCTCTCAGGAATACAGGAAACTCATTCTCATCAGGAGCGAAGTTAGGTGAAGACACTATGCACTGTACATACATTAAAATAGAAAATAGAAAACACAGAGATAACAAACAAACAAACAAAAAACCTACTCAAAAATGACTCAAGATGGAAAAAAAACAGAAAGAGGGAAATAAAAAACATATACTAAAATTTTATAATAAATTTAACTTAATATGGACATAAAAACAAAATTAACTAAATAAAGGTTTAACCTAATATTCCCTCCAGTGTGAGCTATGGTATATACCTTCAAAGCTAGATAGAGAAGACCTAACACCTGTCTGGTGTCGAAAAGGAGAAAGAAAAGAGGCAAAAATGATCTTTGAGGAAGTAGCAGCTGAGAGATTTATACAAGTTTAATCCTAAACCCAAATATTTAAGAAACTCTAAAAATACAAACAAGCTAAGATAAACATTAGTACTCTCACACATATCAGAAACTATGGAAAATCAGATGGACTCAGATAGAGAAAAGGACAGTCATAATTGCAAAAGAATGACAATTATGAGAGCTCAAGTCTATAATTCCAGAAACAAAAATAGAAAAGAATGGAGTTTTTCAGTATGATGAAAAAGTTAAGCTCTAGAGTTGCATTTCTATACAACAGAACATTCAGTTAACCAAAAAGAACTTATGTATTTTAGTATAAGCCAAGTAACACATAGAGCTAAGCACAGAGAGAACTTAATTAAAAGAAATAAAAGACCCATTTTTATTGAATCATATCAGCTGTATTGTTTAATTAATTTTATTGGTAATTTTATTTATTTTTATTTCAAATGTTATCTCCCTTCCCCGTTTGCCCTCTGAAACCCCTTTCCCATTTCTCCTCAGTTAGGTTACACTTAACAGAAGGAATCAGGTGGAGAAAAGAACACAGAAAAAATTCCAGAGTAAAATACACAACCACATCAACAAAATAGTGCTGGAGTATTTGCTTGAGGGTGAGTCTTTCAGAGAGTTTTGGTTCTCAGAAATCATGACCATACAATTGACTGTAACTCCAACCCAATGGAATCTTCTGGCCCCTGAAGACACATGAAATTCTTCATAATCACTAAACTCTTCAACCCAACAAAAAATAAGTAAAAGTAAAGTAAATCTTCAACAAAATGATAAGTCAGATAAATGTCAGCTTTCATGATGGACACAGTTCTCTTTGAAAAAAGCAATAAAGACGGATATTATTTACTAATTGTTAACTTTGCTCTGTTTTTTTCTTTTGTTCTCTCACACATTACATCGTGGCAGCATTTTTTCTCTCCTTCCACTCTTCCCATCTCCCTAAATGCTCCTTTCAGACCCACTATCTCTCTTATTCCCTTTAAAAAAATAAATGAGAATGCAGAACTTCAAGAGAGATCCACTGAATATGGCCTAACTAGGCACATACCCTCCTATCAACACTGAGTGACTCAATCCATTAGGAAAAAAATGACCCCAAGGGCAAGCAAAAGAGTCTGAGACAACCCCTATTCCCACTACTGGGAATATCACAAGAACACCAATCTCCACAGTCAATAGGCCTATGCAGAGAAGCCATATAGAGCCTGTGTTCGGCACTTCAGCATCTGTGAAACTCTATGAGACCTGCATAGTTGATTCTGAGGGAAATGGTTTGTCGTGTTCTCTACCCCTCTGGCTCCTATTTTCTCCCCTGCTGCCAGGTTATCCTGCTCTGCATAGTGTTGAGCTGTGGGTCTCTGATTCTGCTACATTCAGTTGCTAAATGGCATCCCTCTGATGACAGTTGATCTATAAATCTATGTAGAAGTATAGCTGAATATCATCAGCAATCATTTCATTGACCTATTTTTTTGACAGTGAAGTTTAGCTTTATTTTAGGTCTCTGGGCTATCCTACCTCTGGTTCTTTGCAATCCAGAGAGTGTCAAGAGTGAGTTTTCTTTCATGGCATGTGCCTCAAATTAGACTCTCCATTGGTTGGCCATTCTCTGTTCTGTGCCACTGTGTGAATGACCTTTAAGACCACATGCTAACTACCTGGAAATCAGTATTCTGCTAGCAACCTTCAGATGAAGGTGTAGAACTCTCAGATCTTTCTGTATCATGCCGGCCTGGATACTGCCATGATCCTGCCTTGATGATAATGAGTTAAACCTCTAAAACTGTAAGCAAGCCTCAAATAAATGTTGTCCTTATAAGAGTTGCCTTGGTCATCATATATATATTAATGGCAGTACAACAGTAACTATGACAGAGAGATTTCCATTTTCAAATATCATCTTTAATTTCTTTTTTCAAGGATTTTATATACAAGATTTCACTTTCTTGGCTAGTGTTACCTTAAGATATTTTATAATAGCAACCTAACAGCACACCTGAGAGCTTTAGAACAAAAAGAAGGAAATACTCCCAGGAGGAACAGAAGGCAGGAAATAGTCAAAACTCAATGCTGAAATCAACCAAACAGAAACAAAGAGAACAATAAAAAGAATCAACAAAACCAAAGGCTGGTTCTTTCAGAGAATCAACAAGATGGATAAATCCCTAGCAGAAATAACTAAAGTGCTCAGAGTCAGTATCCAAATTAACAACATCAGAAATGAAAAGAGAGAAATAACAACAGAAAAAAGAAGAACAAATTCAAAAGGTTATCAGATCCTACTACAAAAGCCTATACTCAACAAAGCTGAAAAATCTAGATGAAATGGATGGTTTTCAGACAGATTCTACATACAAAAATTAAATCAAGAGCAGGTAAACTATCTAAATAGGCTTATATCCCATTAAAAAATAGAAGTATTAGAGACCTCCCAACCATAAACACACACACACACACACACACACACACACATACACACACACACATACACGAATAGAGAAATTTAGTGCAGATGTTGAACAAATCTTCAAAAAACCTAATACTAATATTCCTTAAACTAGTCTATAAGATAAAACTAGAAGGAACAGTATCTAATTCATTCTCTGAAGCCACAATTACTCTGATGCCTGAACCACACAGGATACAAACAAAAAAGAGAACTTCAGACCAATCTCAGTTATGAATATTAATACAAAATTGCTCAATAAAATTCTTCTTGCAAACCAAATCCAAGAACACATCAAAACCATCATTCACCAAGATCAAGTAAGCTTTATCCCAGGGATGCAAAGTTTGTTCAATATATGCAAATTCATTAATGTAATCCACTATATAAACAAACTGAAAGAAACCACAAGATCAATTTTTTTAGATGCAGGAAAGCATTTGACAAACATACAACAGCCTTCATGTTAAAAGTATTGGAGAGATCAAAAATTTAAGGCACATATTCAACATAATAAAAACAATTTACTGCAAACCAACAGTCAATATCAAATTAAATTGATAGATACTTGAAGCAATCCCACTAAAATCTAAAGCAAAGGATGCCCACTATCCCCACATCTATTTAATATAGTACTCTAGGTGTGAGCTACAACTATATACAAGTGCTAAGAGGAAAATTCACAGCACAAAGTTCCCTGTTAAAGAAACTGGAGGGATCTTACACTAGCAACTTAACAGCAAACTTGAGAGCTCTAGAAGAAAAAGGAACAAACATACCCAGGAGGGGCAGAAGCCAGGAAATATTCTAACTCAGAGCTGAAATCAACTAAATAGAAACAAAGAAAACAATAAAAAGAATCAGCAAAAGAAGATAAGGGGATACAAATTGGCAAATAAGGGCTGGAGAGATGGCTCAGTAGTTAGGATCACTGACTTCTCTTAATGAGATCCTGAGTTCAATTCCTAGCAACATGGTGGATTATAACTATCTGTAATAAGATCTGATGCCTTCTTCTGGTGTGTCTGAAGAAAGCTACAGTGTACTCATATCATATCATATAATACCATATCATATCATAAATCCTAAGGAAACACAAATTGGAAAAGAAGAAATAAAGGTATCACTATATGGAGATGTTATGATAATATGCACAGGCAACCTAAAAAATTCTACCAGAGAACATCTCCAGCTTATAAACAACTTCAGCCAAGTGGCCAAATATAAATAAATAAATAAATAAATAAATAAATAAATAAATAAATAGCCTTATTTTGTGGTAAAACAAATAAATAAGTAGCCTTCTATTATATAAATGATAAACAAGCTGCGAAAGTAATTAGAAAAACAACTTCTTTCACAATAGCCATAAATAATATAAAATATCTCTGGGTAACTTTAACCAAACAAGGGAAAAATCCATATGACAATAACTTCAAGTCTTTCAAGAAAAAAAATCATAAATCTCAGAAATGGAAAGATCTCCCGTGCAGAATTAACATAGTAAAAATGACCATCCTACAAAAAGCAAGTTACAGATTCAGTGAAATCCCAATAAATATTACAACACAATCTTCAAAGGCATGTTAAAAGCAATTCTAAAATTCATCTGGGAAGACAAAAAAATACTCAGAATAGCAAAAATAATTCTTAACAATAAAAGAACTTCTGAGGGAAATCATCATCCCTGACCTCATATAAAGCAATAGTGATTAAAAGCAGTGTGGTATTGGTACAGAAACAAGAATGTTGATCAACAGAATAGAATTGAAGATCCAGAAATAAAACCACACACTTACAGGCACCTGATCTTTGACAAAGAAGCTAAAAATATACAATGGAAAGGAAAACATCCTCAATAAATGGTGTTGGTCTAACTGGCTATCTGTATGTAGAAAAATGAAAATGACCCATATTTGTCACCTTGCACAAAGCTCAAATCCATGTGGATCAAGGTCCTCAACACAAAACAAGGTACACAGAATTTTATAGAAGAAAAAGTGGGAAAGAGCCTTGAACTCATTGGCATAGGGGGAAATTTCTTAAACAGAACTCCAATGGCTTATGCCCTAAGAACAAGAATTGATAAATGGGACCTCATGAAACTGGAAAGCTTCTGTAATAAAAGGACATAGTAAATAAGACAACAAATTGGGAAAAAAAAATTCACTCTCCACTCATCTGATAGATGGCTAGTATCCAAAATATGCAATGAACTCAAGAAGCAATCCACCAAAAATACAAACAATCCAATCAAAAAAATGGGGTATAGAAGTAAACAAAGAATTCACAACAGAAGAATCTCAAATGTCTGAAAAGTATCTAAAGAAATGTTAAAAGTCCTAAGTGATCAGAAAAGTGGAAACCAAAATGACCCCCAGATTCCAACTTACACCAATCAGAATGGCTAAGACCAAAAACTCAGGTGACAACACATATTGTTGAAGATATGGAGAAAGAGGAACAGTCCTCCATTGCTGGTAGGATGGCAAACTGGTCAAACCACTCTAGAATTCAATCTGAAGGTTCTCCGGTAAATTGGAAATAGATTCACCTGAAGACCCAGATATTACTACTATTAGTAATACACCCAAAAGGTGCCCCACCATGCCACACGGGCACATGTTCTACTATGTTCATAGCAGCGTTATTTATAATAACCTGAAGCTCGAAGCAACCCAGATTCCCCACAACAGAAGAATGGAAACAAAAAAAAAAAAAATGTGTTTTAATTACACAAAGCAATACTATTCAGTTTCTAAGAGCAAGGTGACATTCTGAGTTTTTCAGGCAAGTGGATGGAACAAGAAAATATCATCCTGAGTGATGTAACTCAGACCCAATAGAAAATGCATGATATTTATTCACTAATAGTTGGATATTAGCCAAAAAAATTACAGAATACCCAAGATTCAGTTCATAGAACTCAAAACTTTTAACAAACTGAAGGGCCCAAGTGAGGACACCTCAGTCCTACTTGTGAGGAAGAAGAAAAAATCACAAGCAGGGAGAGAGGGAGAAACATGGGAGGAAAAGTGGATGGTATGGGACAAGGAGGAACACGATCTGGTATTGGATTGTGGGAAAGGACTGAAGCCCCAAGTGACAGCAGAAAGAATGGAAATAGTCAACCTCAGGAGGGTGGGGGACACTCCAGAATGTATCAGTGACCTGGGAGGTGACTCTCGGGACTCAAATGGAAGGACCTTAGGCCAAATGTCCTACACTGAAGAGACAGAACTTATAGAGCTTACCCTCCAGTAGAAAGACAAGACATCATGTGAGGAATTGGACTGCCATCTCACAGACAAACTTCTGACCCTTAATTGTTCCTGTCTGAAAGAACTACAGATATGGAAATGAAAAAGAGCCTGAGGAAAAGAGGGTTCAGTGACAGGCCCAAAATGGGATGGAGCTCAAGGGGAGGTCCAAAGGTTTGACACTACGACTGAGGCTATGAAGCTCTCAAAAAAGAAAAAAAGAAAAAAAAAAAAAAAAACCCTAACATGACTGCCCTCCAAAAAACCCAAAACAAGCAGCTGAAAGAGCCACAAGCAGATATTTGCACCCAGCCAATGAACAAAAGATGCTGATCCCTGTGTTTGAACTAGGGAAAAGGTGAAAGAAGCTGAGGATGAGGGCAACACTGTAGGAGGAGGAGCAGTCTCAATTAACCTAGACCCCCAAAATCTCTCAGACCCTGGACCATCAACCAGGCAGCATACACCAGCTGATATGAGGTCCCCAACACGTATAAAGCAGAGGGCTTCTCAGTCTGTGTTCAGTCAGAGAAGAAGCACTTAACCCTTAAGAAAATGGAGGCCCCTGGAAGTTTAGAGGTCTGGTCCTGGTGATGGTGGGGATGTAAACATTCGCATGGAGACAGGGGATAGCAGTAGGTATGGGATGTGAAACACTCAGAAGGTGGACCTGGAGGGGAATAAAATCTGGAGTGTAAAAACAAAACACAAACAAGCAAACAGAAGCAAAAACTAAAGTTTAAATAAAAAGAAGAAAAACTAAAATCTAAAGAGCTTTAAAAAACATATTTGGCAATATTTATTCAGTTTCAATTTTGTGGAATATTTTGAGGTATATTTGTGTCATTTTTTTTTAATCCCGTAGAATTCTGCTCTAAAATTATTTGACCCTGTGCTTTTTTTTTAGGGGGGCAGGGTGTTGGGTGAATTTTAATGACACCCTTCTACTCCCTAAAGGGCTATAGTCCTGTTTAAATTGTTTATTTCATCTTCATTTAACTTCAGCAAGTGTTATCTATGGGGAAAACAATCCATTTTTTTTAGATTTTCAAATTTGGTGAAAAACTGGTTGTTTTGTTTTAGTTTTTTTGGGGGGGGGGTTGGATATTCTCTGTTTTTGCATTTCAAATGTTATCCCCTTGCCCCCACTCACATCCCTCCTAGCCCTCCACTTGCTTTCTTGAAGGTGTGCTCTCTCCCCACCACCCTCTCCCTCTCAGTGCCTTGGCATTCTTCTACACTGAAAAAATGAGCCTTCACAGGGTCAAATGCCTGTTCTCCTATTGATGCTGCACAATGCTCTCCTCTGATACAACTGGAGCTATGGGACTATCCAGGAGTGCTTACTGTCTAGTGTTTTAGTCCCTAGGTGTTCAGGAGGGTTTGGTTGATTGATTATTTGGTTCTTCCCATTGGATTGCAAACCTTTTCACCTCCTTCAGGAGAACAAGTTTTTAAAAGAATGTCTTAATATTTCTATTGATTTTCTTAGTGCCTGTTCTTACATTCTTCTTTTTATTTCTGATTATGTTAATTTACATAAGGTTTTGTTTATCTTGTTGATTTTTTTTCTAAGAACCAACTCTATTTCCTTTATGTTTCCCTTGTATTCTTGCTTTTCTAATACCTCATCTGTAAGTTAAGACACTGGATACAGATCTTTCTGATCTATTAACTGAAAGGATTACAAAAGTGATATTTTTATCATATATTTTGACATGCTGTGGTTTCATAATCTTCCAGTTCTAAGCACTTTCTTGTTTTGATAGTAATTTTTCTTAGAAACACACTTAAGTCATCTAGAAGTTGCAAACTCTTAGATATTTATTTATTTTTTCTTATATCTCTTTGGCTTGTTTATCTAGTTTTCAAAATATTTCCCAAATTAATGAAATTGAATTGATTGATGTTCAGCTGGTTACTAACATTGTTTTATTGTCTGTTTAATGTTTTTACTAACTCTAACTCTTCAATGTTCCTATTTGTATTTCAGGATTTTATATGCTTCCTTGTTAATCCCTCTGGCTAACTTTGTAGAATGAATGCCAAGAACAGTGATTTTAACTTTAATTTTTAATGGAAAATTATAGAGGATTTATATAAAATATCACAAAATGTTTCTTCACAGTATCGTATTTCAGCTCACAAACTTATCACTCAGTTTAAATATTTTCTAATATCTACTCTGATGTGCTTAACTCAGTTACTGAGAAGTTTGTTAGTTTCCAAATATTTGGAGACTAACATATAAAAGTTGAGGATTTTAATTTAAGTCTGTTGTGGTCTTGTTATGCACATTATAAAATTTCACCCATATGACTTTATTAGTAAACATTTGGATGTACAATGTATGGTTTGTCTTAACAAATATTCACTGAGAGCAAAAGTGAATGCTATGCTTTTTTTAATGCATTTCAACGGGTATTATTTGCTTTATTTTCATTATAGTATCAAGATAAATGATAATTTATTTGCCTTCTTCACAGTTTTGCTTGGTGCTGATGGCCAAACTCATAGCCTTTTGCATGCCAGGCAAGCAAAGCACTCTACCACTGAACTGCATCTTCATTCTCAGGACGTGTTAATGTCTTCATTGTTTCGTCTTCCCAGCCATTCTAGAAAGCATTGAGGGATATTAAAACAACCTATGATGGTTTACAACATCATGATTTTCCATTTTCATTAAAATCCCTGAATTTCTATATCTGTTTTGGTTTTATGTCTATGAATAAGTACATTATCATTAATGTTGGTCTGTCTTATCATGCTGTTTTAACAGCTAAGAATGATGCATAAGAAGTATCTATCTCAAAGTATTGTGAAATGTAAGTTATTATGAAAATATTTTTTTACCCACACTCATAGCTCTTTAACTTGTCAGATATTTTCATTACTGAAGCAGCTTCAGCTGCTCGTAGAGGGCGGGACTGTAAGCCTAGTGCTGAGCTGTTAGAGGCAAGATGCCAAGTTCTGCTACATGGTAATTTCAGCAGTCTAAGGTACATAATATTTGGCCTCAAAGGAAAAAAAATATGACAGCCTCAAATTTACTTTGATATTTCCATCTTTTTCTAGTAATTTGCTCACATTTTCTTGGTCTTTACATTTGAAAGCTGTTCTTGAAAACAGGAGATAATTGGAAATTGAGTTCAAAATTATATAGATCTCAACATTATTGTTAGCATGTTTAATTAGTAACAGAAAATTGATTATTAATATAATTAGAAAAGTATCTATAGCTTTACTGTTGTGGGTTTATCTTATTTGTTTCCTTTCTTTGAATGTTTTGTACATATTAAGAATTCTACTTTATTTTATTTACTTACTATTTTTATAAAAATTTCAATTAGAGTAAATTATGATCGATTATCCTAGTCTACTTAAAATGTAATATTTAAATATAATTTTCCTTAGAAATATTGCAATTAGAAAAATCACTTTTACTACCATCTACATTTGTTATAATCTATCACGATAATGATCCTTTTTTTTAACAACTTTATTTTGCAAAACAAAGATAAATGTACAGATTTTAAATATTTTTTGCTTAAAATTATACATTTTTGTCAGTACTGTTTTTCAGACATTAAAATAAATTTTACATAAAACCATGTGAATATATTTTTTTAGTCAGTACTTGATTTTTTTCAAAGGCTTGACAGTATGCATTGAAAACCTACTAGTTACAATAAGCATAAAGTACATGCAAAACAAAACGCAACATGGGAATAGTCAAAGTCTTCTTGTTTTGTGAATATATGTATATTTTTTTGTTTTCTTTATTTCTTGGACTTCATACAGTCTGTGAGTTGTTTCTGGGGGAGTGCAAGCCTCTGGGGTTAGCATCCCACTATCAGTGACTGCATATAATGTCTGTTCCTTTGTGACTGGGTTATCTCACTCAGGAGGATCTTCTCTAGATGCAGCCATTTTCTTGAGAATTTGGTTAAGTCATTGTTTCTGGTGGCTGAGTAGTATTCCATTGTGTATATGTACCACAATTTTTGTATCCATTCGTCTTCTGAAGGACATCTGGGTTCCTTCCAGCTTCTGGCTATTATAAATAGAGCCGCTATGAACATTTTGGTGCATATATCTTTGTTGTGTATTAAAGTGTCTCTGGGGTATATGCCCAGAAGTGGAATAGCTGGGTCTTCAGGTAGTACTATATCCAATTTTCTGAGGTATCGCCAGACAGATTTCAAGAGTGGTTTTATTAGCTTGCAACCCCACCAACAGTGGAGAAGTGTTCCTCTTTCTCTGCAGCCTCGCCAGCATCTGCTGTCATCTGAGTTTTGGATCTTGGCCAATCTGACTGGTGTGAGGTGGAATCTTAGGGTTGTTTTGATTTGCATTTCCCTGATGGCTAAGGATGTCGAGCACTTCCTCAGATGTTTCTCGGCCATTCGGTGTTCCTCAACTGAAAATGATTTGTTTAGCTCTGTACCCCATTTTTTAATAGGGTTATTTGATTCTCTGGTGTCTAGCTTTTTGAGTTCCTTGTACACCTTGAATATTAGGCCTCTATCTGATGTGGTGTTGGTAAAGATCTTTTCCCATTCTGTTGGTTGCCGTTTTGTTTTCTTGACAATGTCCTTAGCCTTACAGAAACTTTGCAATCTCATTAAGTCCCATTTGTTAATCTTTGACCTTAGAGCTTGAGCCATTGGTGTTTTGTTCAGGAAATTTTCTCCTGTGCCTATGTGTTCTAAGGTTTTCCCTACTTTCTCATCTAATAGTTTCAGTGTATCTGGTTTAATGTGGAGATCTTTGATCCACTTACACTTGAGCTTTGTACAAGGAGATAAGAACGGGTCTATTTTCATTCTTTTGCATGTTGAGTGCCAGTTGGACCAGCACCATTTGTTGAAAAGGCTGTCCTTTTTCCATTGAATGTTTACTGCTCCTTTGTCAAAAATCAGGTGACCATATACATGAGGGCTCATTTCTGGATCTTCTATTCTATTCCATTGATCCACCTGCCTATTTCTGTACTAGTACCATGCAGTTTTCAGCAAAATTGCCTTGTAATATAGCTTGAGGTCAGGGATAGTGATTCCCGCATATGTTTTTTTGTTGTTGAGGATGGATTACGCTATTCTAGGTCTTTTGTTATTCCATATGAAATTGCACATTGATCTTTCCAATTCCATGAATAACTGGGTTGGAATTTTGATGGGGATTGCATTGAATCTGTAGATTGCTTTTGGTAGGATGGTCATTTTTAAGATGTTGATCTTTCCAATCCATGAGCATGGGAGATCTTTCCATTTTCTGAGATCCTTCTCTATTTCTTTCTTCAGAGGTTTGAAGTTCTTGTCATACAGGTCCTTCACTTCCTTAGTTAGAGTCACACCAAGGTATTTCATAGTTTTTGTAATGATTGTGAAGGGTACCTTTTCCCTAATTTCTTTCTCCACATGTTTGTCCTTTGAGTATAGGAAGGCTACTGATTTGTTTGAGTTAATTTAGTATCCGGCCACTTTGCTGAACTTGTTTATCAGCTGTAGGAGTTCTCTGGTGGAATTTTTGGGGTCACTCAAGTACACTATCATGTCATCGGCAAAGAGTGATGTTTTTATCTCTTCCTTTTTGATTTTTATCCCCTTGATCTCCTTTTGCTGTCTAATTGCTCCAGCCAGGACTTCCAGTACTATGTTGAAGAGGTAGGGGGAGAGTGGGCAGCCTTGTCGAGTCCCTGATTTTAGTGGGATTGCTTCAAGTTTCTCGCCATTAAGTTTGATGTTGGCTGTTCGTTTGCTGTATATTGCTTTTATTATGTTTAAATATGGGCCTTGGATTCCTGTTCTTTCCAGGACTTTTAAAATGAAGGGGTGTTGGATTTTGTCGAATGCTTTCTCAGTGTCTAGTGAGATGACCATGTGATTTTGGTCTTTAAGTATGTTTATATGGTGGATTGCATTGTTGGATTTCCTTATGTTAAACCATCCCTGCATCCCAGGGATGAAGCCTACTTGGTCATGATGAATGATGGTTTTGATGTGTTCTTGGATTCGGTTTTTAAGGATTTTGTTGAGTATTTTTGCATCAATGTTCATAAGTGAGATTGTTCTGAAGTTCTCTTTCCTTGTAGGGTCTTTGTGTGGCTTAGGTACGAGGGTTTTTGTAGCCTCAAAAAATTAGTTGGGTAAGATTCCATCTGATTCTATCTTTTGGAATAGTTTGGCGAATATTGGTGTTATATCCCCAATAAATGTCTGATAAAATTCTGCACTGAACCCGTCTGGACCTGGGCTTTTTTTGGTTGGGAGGCTTTTGATGACTTCTTCTATTTTTTTAGGTGTTATAGGGTAATGATCCTTAACCTTGTTTGCCACAAAGAAAAAAAAGGGAAGTCCTCCTTTCTGAATGTACCATATACAGCAGAAAAAGAGATAAAAGAATCATGAGCTGGAGGTGATCTATGTGCTTTCGTGAGGGCTAGCTTTCATGGTATTGGATTGTACTATGTAAACTCCCAATGGAGGAAGACAAACTATAGTCCTTCCCTGTTATTTTGTCAACACATCCTGTTGCATGATAGCCCAAAGTATACACTAGTAACAAGCATACATTGACAGTAACCAAAAGCTCTCTAAGTGACTTAAGACTTACTCAGCTAGAAAGAAACTATACTGATACTAGAAACCTAGATAAGTACTCCATGTTAATAAAATTACAGAGAATCTACAACTACTAATTTAATAGACCAGCATAATCTCTAACAAAATAATCTAAAAATTTTCATTAAACCAATAAATAATTGTAGGCCTCATCCCAATCAATGAAACTTCTCTTTGAAGCAGACAGAAACCACTACAGTAAACCAAAACCAATCAAACTGCAGAGTTATTGAGCCTAGTCCTTCTGAGTACATCTACAAAATACAGTAGCACTTAATGCTTAGAGAACATTGTGAAAGAGGGCATAAAAAGTTTACAAGAGTTAAAGGATAAAGAAGTTTATGGTGAGATTTTGTATTTGTAAGGTCAAAATTTACTTCTCCTTCTCCTTCTTTTTCTTCTTTTTCTTCTTTTTCTTCTTCTTCTTCTTCTTCTTCTTCTTCTTCTTCTTCTTCTTCTTCTTCTTCTTCTTCTTCTTCTTCTTCTTCTTCTTCTTCTTCTTCTTCTTCTTCTTCTTCTTCTTCTTCTTCTTATTATTATTATTATTATTATTATTATTCTCCTCATAGGCAATAATATTTTATTGTGTATGTTAAAATTTAAATATATAAAAAATGACTTAATTTTGTCAAATTCTTTTGGAATTTTTTATATGTTTTGACTGAGTTAACTTATCTGTTGATCAATGGGATTTTTGATGTTCTTGTTCAGATTTGTCTGAATCAGAGGAAAGTAAGGTACCTTTCTTATCTTTACTATTATTTCCATTTGTTTACATTTAAGGCTAAATTAGATTTAATCTTAATAAATTTTATTCTGAGAGGATTTTACAGACAGTGTAACTTCTCAGGACATTCTTCCACGTGGGCTAATAGAGTGGCCAGTGTCTTCTTCAACCATAATTTCTAAATCACTCTAATAATTTAATAAAATGAATATATACATATATATTACATATTATACACAATATACCTACATACCTTTAATAAACATTATTAATTGTATACATATATGTATATAATTTTGAACAATTTCAAGAAGTCTGTCATGTGATTATTCTTATTAGAATCTATATCATGTATTCCATGTCTTAATGAGAATGACTCTCTGGACTGTGGTTCACATGCAACACTCTCAAAGTGCTAGGCAGAAATAAGTGAAAACTCTTTTGATAATACTCAAATTTTATTCTCTCTAGAGAATGATTAAACTTTTATTCTAATCAATTTCTTTTAATTCATCTGTTCTCTTACTCTTTCTGAGAAATGTTGACTACCTAAGAAAAAAGTCGGTGAATTCTGAAAAGTCAGTGAGTTCTTGAGGTTTGGAAAATAGTATAGTTCCCTCTAAGCTGTGACTGCAACCTTTGAAAACATGTGTATAATCTCCTCTCAAGGCACCTAGACTCTTCCTCTAATTCATCTGTGCCAACCTCTCCCCCACTGGACACTGATGTTCACATCAAGAGCTCATTATGCCACAGAAAAACAACCCCACTGATAGTAAATCACTAATAAAGATACCTTTGTCCAACAACGATGATTTTTCCAAACTGTAGATAGGGCAGGAAATGCTGCACTAAGAAAGATCGGCATTGTGTCTCCATCTGTGGAACTTCATAGCTGACTGGTAAAGAAAGACATTAAAAAGCTAAGTGAATCCAGCCTCAAGGAATGCTGACTCGCCTAGTCTCCTTCCCAATTGTTCCCACTTAGGACAGAAACTCCTAAGTCTCTTTCATCCAACTCCAAATTACTCCATACACTATCCCTAAATGAAAAGCTAGCCTTGAAATATGCCTCTGTTGTTCTCAGTGACAATAAATTTCATTTCCTTTCCCAAGAGCAAGCCTGCCCTCTACAATATAAATCAACTTTTCCTTGCCTACTCCCCCAATTCTCCACTTCACCAAATTCTACAATCAGCAGAATATAAGTTTAGAAACGTATGAGCAAGCAAAAATGGAATTTGCTTTGGTGTGTGAAAGCAGATAAGGAAGTTGCCAGCAGCCAGAAATTAGTTAATTATTTTATATTGTTATTAAATAATTATATAACCACAAGTGTGTATTTATTATTAAAAATGGAAAGTAGAGAATATCTATGCATATATAAGATTTAAATGACCTTAAAGGGTAAGAAAAGACTCAACAATAAGGGAACAGCTTACCTTCAGATCCAAAATGACATGTGTGACCATGAATGTGCTCTTTATTAATAATCATTACATACCTTGGTCTAAGATCTAAAGGCACATGTATGACCATGACTGGTATCAGTGGCAATAGTTATTAGGAACCTTGGCTACAGATTCAAGGCTACATATATGACCATAACTGATCAGTGGTAATATTAGCCATGAAAAGACATTTGATCATTTAAAATTTAAAAAGAAGAATATATAAGAAAAATGTGGAGATTTTTATTAGACCGTATACAACTTTCAACATTTGTGGAGAATTAAAGAAATAATGAGAACAAATTTAAAGATCAAAGTTAGAGATGTTTGGCTAAACATCAGAGGCCCAAGTAAACAAATGAAACAACAATGTAAATGTAAAGGTCAGCAGTTGTAATGAAGAAGGAAAGGTTAACATTTTGGAGCATACACAGAAAAGTCAACACTAAACAGTGTGGGTAGAATGGTCAACACTTCATATGGTAGACAGAAAGGTCAAAACTATACAGTGAAAACAGAAGAGTCAGCATTAACCACTCTAACATTGGGCAGGGAGATGGAAGGTACAATACTGTATCAAATAGAAGAGCAGACACTACACACTGGAGCTACACATGGATACTATGCACAGATGAAAGAGTGAGGACCAGATAGTGCAGACAGAAAAGGCCTACAGTGCGTTGTGTAGACAGAACTATCATTGCTTCAGTGTGTGGACAGAAGAACCTAATACTGTAGTTTAGACAATGTTGAGCAGTTAACATGGAGGGTATTAACTCTCTGAAGAGAGCCTTAGTTACTACCATTATAAAGACAAATATCCTGCTGTCATTTTTATCCGATTCTATAGATTTCATCCAAATTATAAGATTTTGGTGAAATTTAGAACAGATGCTTTGGATAGAAATTGCCATTATATGCTGATAGTTGTTGAAAAGTAATAAACAAAACAAAACATAACAAAAAGATACATGAGGATCTAGAAAGAGACTAAGACATATTATGTTACTATATAACATATAGCAATTTAAATTGTTTGGTTTGGAAATAACTTGTACATAAGAACAAATTACTTTGATATCCTGACAGTGGTCTGAACTGGCATTTTATTTTAGAAAACCACACTAAACATCGATTCCGGTCTGCTCTGGGATCGATGTCAGACAAACTTAGCTCTTAGCTAGAACAATGGCACTAGCTTAAGAGGAAGGAACCCGTACTGGAAATTCTCCATATGTTGCTTACATTTTCATTATTTATATTCTTAACTTATTTCATAAGTGATTTTAGTCTCAAGTATATACATTATTACACGGCGAGAATGTCCATAAAAGACTGCACTGTGGCTTTACAGGACTCTTTAATAGAGCCACTAGCAATATCATTTACAAGTGCCTCCCAGAAGCCTTAATACTTACTGCCTAGACAAAGCTCAATGCTTCCCAAGAACAGCCACAGGGCAGCCAGAATGCGGCTTGAAATGCAATAGGAAAGGTAGTTGAGTTGATATGAATAACAAAGTCTAAATATCTGTGCCAATTCTGATGTGAATTAATTACTTAAAGACGAATCTTGGATGAACTTTTTCTTCCTTCCTCCTCTTTTTCGCCCCTCTCACAATGGTGCATGTGGTGGGACCCTCGGGAAGCAATAAGACACTTGGATAAGCCCGTTGTAGATTAAATATAGACTCCCTGTGGCAATGCTTATCTCCTGCCTTCCCTCCTGCTTGCAAAGATGCAGGAGCAGGATTACTGCTGTAGCTGTGCTTCCTGGAGAACCGATCAATGCAGCCATAAGAAGATCTGAAATGCAGAAAGATTTTCAACTCTAGGAATTTTTTTTTTAAGCAATAAAGTTGTTTTGAAAGTTCTAATGCTATGAAATTCAACCACTCATTACAGAAAGAAAACGAGTTTATGAGAATTCTTCTATTGCCCTATTTAAGGTGCTGTCTATAAGATAACTCCACAAACAAACACCCCATGAAATGATACCATCATAATTCTAGACAACAACTCTGACCAGAATCTTAGTTACCCAAACTTGAATTTGGGATATGGTTCTCTTCTAAGCCATGGTAGTAATACCACTCTTAAACTTTTAACCATTGACTCTTCAAGAACTCATTGTTGAGCACTGCCTTTATGCAAATATTTAGAACAATTTCAGAATTAGCTTAGGTGTTTCACCAGCTGTGTGTGGCCAACAATATTCAACACTATCTTTTTATTTCACAGTTGGAAAGGTAGGTGCAGAAGATACAATCACTGCCATAATTCCATCCAACTGTAGCAGAGGAGGCCAGGTGGTGGGGCTAGTAGAAATCATAGATCATTAGCACAGTTGGCAGGATTGCCTCCATTCCACTTTCAGATAGCAAAATATAATATATAATGCTTTAATTCAGTCATGGTAACAAGAATTTTTGAAAATTCTCAAAATTATCATTCTGGATATTTTTTTCCAGAAAATTAGAGAACTTCTTAATAGTTAAAAAAAAAAAAAAAAAAAAAAAAAAAAAAAAAAAAAAAAAAAAACAAGTCACATTCATTCCCCAAAGTTAATCTTAATTTGGAAATTTATGTACACTCACAAAGCTAGGTAACCATTGCTTGTCTGAAATAGAATATTTTCAGCATCTTAAAGTGAGTCTTGAATTACTCTTCTTTCTTCTCATTGGCCTAGACATCCACCTTTCATCTCTGTGAGTCTACTCTTTGGCACATTACATATAATTTCAGTTGAATTACATGTAAAATCCCATCCCCAACTTACTTCAATTCACATAATTTTTTTAAGGTCTATTCAAACATTGCCTTGAATACATCACATTTTGCCATTTTATCAATTAGTGGTCATTTCAGTATTTGGTTTTTGTTGATGTGATAATGTCGTATAAATTTTTGTGCATGTTGTAGAGTGGACATATGCTTCATTTTCTAAGAAGTGAGTCTTCTAGAATTGGACCTACAAAGTCTAATTTATTATTGAACTATATTTTTTGTGAAATATCTAGTTTTTCTAACTATTAATCATTTGTCTTCCCTACTCAAAGCATGGAAATCTTTTAAGCTCACCATTGTTTATCAAACACTTTACAGCCAACTTTTGGAGTGTGTTAACTAACCTTATTAAAGTGGAGATGATTCCTTCATCCTCAGTACCTAAAATCTTTACTTTCATCATGATGCATCTAATAATATACAACAGGCATATCTGTTGTCTCAGCCCTCATGTGCCTTGTCTATTCTACCCAGTTCCTGCATTAGATAGGACTGAAAACATACAAGAAACTTTGACCTCTTTCTAATATTATCTGACCTTGAAACCACAGAGATGCTCATGAGACTCCGATAAGTAATCGAATGCATAACAGAAACTGTCAAGGAATCTCCGAAGCTCCCTCATTGCTGTAGCTTCTATCCCAGGTCTACGTCCTGAGAGCCTGTCTCAGGAGTGGTTCTCCTTCTTTCTTGACTCTGGGTTCATCTCCCAGGATGGCTTAGCATATATAGTTTTTCTCATCTACAACAACCTCACTCTCTCAGTAATTTTTCATGGGTAACCTGTAGTGTTATTTTCCTGAAGACCTGTCCATAATTGTGATAAATATGAGAATCTTGCAGTTCTTTAGCAGGCACATTATTGGTAATTTATTGTTTCTTTGTCCTTCTGTCTTTCTGTTTTCTCTAATGTCTCAATTTTATCTTTCTACCACCACATTTTTCTTACCAATGCCATCTTCCTTCTTTTCGGAACATTCCTAACTAAGTCCATCTTTGCTCACATTCCTGTGAATTTTGTTAGGAACTGTGAGGGTCAAGTGTTGTGTTCCTTGAGTGCTTCAGTCATGTGTCCGTCACAACTAGCCAATTCATACTGCAGCTCACAGTAGACCATCAGGCTGTGCTGCATACAGTTGTTATCATGTTTCTTCTCTTTGTATACATGTCATCAAGGTTAGCATACTCATCAATAGGAGTAACCAACTGTGTTTCCTGTCTCACCACTGTTATTCTAAAATCAAATCTAGTGCTTACTGTGTGTTTTGTTATTTGTGTTACCAGTTATCATCAGGGTCTTTCCAGGGTTTGGCTTCTTTTGCAAGCATGAAATAAAGGTGTGCATAAATCTGCAGAAGACTAAGGACACTTTATTCAAACCAAAGTAATAATACAGATTAGAATGTGTTATGCTGCAAAGACTGACAGCTTGTCACCTGAGGAAAAGTTACTGGGTCTTCTTCCTTTTATGAGTTTCAATAAAAGGAGGAGTTTAGTTACTAAATGACATAATAAAGGAGGTCTTTGTTTTAATTGACATATCAAGTTATATTACATTTTCTAGTGTGCATGTTCTTTCTCTTGATGCACATCAAAATTTGCATAGGCATAGGATGTTAAATAAGGGATTCTTCCCGAAAATTCTCCTCATGAACACACTTGTGCCAGTCTATCATGGCATTGCCTATAGTTCCCAGACTGGATTCGATGATGTCTTTACACAGAAATGAGTCCTCTCAAGAGGTCTCTATGGAAAGCAATTTATTTCTAATGTTTAATTCTGGGGCATGTAGAGCTCAGTGTAACTGGGGGTTCTACATGGTTAACAGTTTGCAATCTGCCATGCAGGTTGGTGAGTGAGGACTTTCTTTATGGCCACTGGAGTTGCACAGCTTCCCCCTATGCTCGTCTGCCTTACTTGGTTTTAACCAAAGAAGCATAATTCAGTTGTAGTTTAGATAAAGACAAAGAGCAACATAGATAGATAGACAGATAGATGATAGATAGTAGATACATATTGGTGATGATTATCAAATAACATAAAACTGACTTATGAGTTGGAGTCGGGTATCCAGTGTTTGACAGGATGCCTTGATTGATGCTGGAACATGAGGAGTCAGAAGTTGAGCAAAGAATATAGACAGCCTGAAGGTGGGCTGGACCTACAGAGAGTGTTGCGCTTTTTATCTCTATTTTTCTTTGTCACTACTTTGGAAGTGAGGACATGTGCAGAAACCAAAAGTTTCTATTCTGGAATTGAACAGGAACAGACATGACTCAGCATCCAGAACAATGATAAGTCTTGGAAAAGGCAGACAATGTAATGATCTCCAAGTGCTCACTATTGTAGAACAATTGCTATAAACCACAAAGCTTAAAGCAACACACACTATCTAATGTTTTCAGTGGCATAATTTCATGAGTCTCCCCATGCTTTATGTAGTTTCTTTGGTTATGAATCTCATTGGTGTGGCACATCCAGGAGTTGTGAATGTAGTTCCTAAGGGTCAGCTGTAGAAGGAACCCCAACTTCAAGTGACAGTTCAGTTTCTTCAGCACTGGAGATTTCAGTTTCTCACACACTGTTAGCCAGTCTTCTCTCAGACCCACTACATCACTTGTCGATCCTTTCCATGTCAAATGCCAAAAGAGTAGCTCATGTTTGTTTCATTATTCCAGGAACCAGTAGGAAATCCTAAACTCCAGCCAGATGCACACTGTAACAAGATATGACCGTGTTATCTTTCGATCATACACAGCATTGTGTTCACTGTCACTCTTGTCATATTTATCTGTCATAAAGAAATACTAGGTCTCGCCTACTGTCAACTCAGGAGCTCACAGACGAGAAACAAGAGGAGAGGATCATGAGGGACACCTTACCCCTTCAGTAAGCCACGCTTAACATACATGCAAGCTACAATGACACTCTGCCAATACTATAGGTTTCATTTCATCAGAGTATCTTTTTAAAAAGAAGCCTTATTGTCTAAATCAGGTGATAAACATACCACTGGGATTAGTCAATTTGGTTGCATTTTTTGTTCTGTATTAAAGGCTCATTTTCTTTTAATGACTGATTCATGTGAGGCCACAGCCAGGACACTCTGTACAGACATGAGGAAAGCTTCATTTTTTGGTCTCTTCGTCCTCAGACAGTCCTGATGATATCTTTCTCCTTGTCCTAGAGGCCCTTCCCGGCGCTTTCATGCTTCCTTGTTTGTAGACCTGCGAGCCGCAGCCTAGTCAACCAATAGCTTCTTGCGGGCCTTGACTGCCTTCTGTTTGTGGATGTGCTCCATGAGAATCCGCTTGTTTTTTAATACATTCCCTTTGACCCTCAGGTACAGGCTGTGATACATATGGTGGTCAGTCTTCTTAGATTCCCGGTATCTCCTGAAAGACCAGCGCAGGATCCTGTTTTTTCCTCATCCCATCACCTTCTCAGGCGTGCTAGAATTGGCAGTACCCTTCCTCTTCCCTACACACACATGCCTGCCCTCCTGTCAGGGCAAGGTGTTTTTCCCACAGCGAGTTCGGGAAAAAACAGTCACAGGCTTCTGGATAATCAGCCCATCTTTGATCAGCTTCCTGATCTGCTGATGGGATCTGGCTTTGGCGATTTCGTTGGTATCATTGGGGTCCAACCAGACCTTCTTTTTACCACAACAGAACACTAGAGGCAAGCCTGTTCTGTAGCCTGAGCTTACTCATGGCTCTTGGTTGCATGTTTTAAGGCCTGTGTTTGAACAGATAATGAGTGACCTAAATTCCTGTCATGACACTTTAAAGGTGACCATTGCTCATACATTAACCAGTGTGAGAGCCAAGAATGATGACTGTATTTAATATTGAAATCTCCAGTAATTTATTCAGTGGCTTGCAAACACTACTCATTCTTGGGTAGACTTGCTGATCATAGTCAAAGGATACCATTGATTGGAAATCATAGCTGCATTTTATAGGCCCATTTGTTCCTTAATACCCTGTTATTTCTCTTGCTTATAATAGTTTTCTATTTACTAAATATTTTGTCTAAAATTTAAGTTTCAAATGAGATTTATATGGTGATAAAATAGTATGCTCTACTGCTTCCTCAAAAATGCTATTAAGTACTAAATTTTGGAATGTATTGTTTTTCTGTTATACTTCTTGTGCCTTGTGGTCAATGAAGGTACCTAATTATGGTAATTCTGTAAAAAGTATCATTTATATGTTTAAGAACATCTTGTTCAGATTGGCTTACAAGTCAGGTCATTTAAGTTACACTCACAAGTAAACTATTTCTTTATAGTAATGTGTAGCATTCTTTCCTGTATTAATCACATTTAAGTAAAAGTGTGGTTACTGAATTCCAAGTCTGTGCCAGGAATTTTATTGTATTACACACACACACACACACACACACACACACACACACACACACATATATAACTAAATGATTAAATGGACAAACTCCAAATGGATGGTGTCTGAGTAATCAAAAGAAAACACTTCAGTCTGTGAACCATATACAGAGAAGATAACAAAGAAAGTAGCTAAATGGTTGGTACTCTAGAAATATCCAGTGAGGGGTTGCAGACAGAGAAGTAGGACACTGTAAATTGAACGATAAGGACCATGAAAATCTAATCATGTTCTGAGTAGATGAATAGAAAGCAGATGGAAACCTTATCTGAGTAAAAGAAGAGGGAAAATATGAAGGAGGCCAGAGGTACTCATTTACTTGGGATTAGTAGAGACTAAGGAAGTAGGGAAATAATGTTCTGAGTCTCTAGAGCTGAGGACAGGAAGCTTACAGGCACAGGATGAAGATGTCTTTCCGTTCCTAGTCAAGGTTTATATATTTTTAATAATCTAGGGATAATGAAAATTTATTTTTGTGACATTTACATGAGATCTACTTTATTAAGTTAGTATTTCTAAAAGTTGCTATTTATTTCAAGTAGAGGACTATTAGGAAGTTGTGGTTACAGAAAAGAATGCCCTCAATAAGCCACTTTGTATGCTCTTTCATGTTGTTAGGCTTGTGAAAAGAAGACAAGGAGATCTCACTTGTCTAAGGAGAGGGCTCCTGGATGGATTAGTAGAAAAGAACAATGAGAACAGGGAGAAATCACCTGTGGTATTCAAGTTTGTTGATATGGCAAATGGCCTGTAATGATAACTTTTATCTAAAAATACTGGTAGACTACATAATTAGTGGAATAAGTCCTAAGGAAAAAGAATTAAGAGTTTCCATTTAAGCTTGCTGTGAGTTCATGAAATATTTGAGAAATACGTAGGGAGAAGTCCTGAAGGCAGGAAGCCTGTACACCATAGGAGAAGTCTGTCTAAATGTGTACACTTGGGGGTTAACCACTTATAGAAAGTACTGCATATGTTAAGAATAACTAAGGTATTCAGTTTTCTTCTTCTATAATTTTAGTTCCTTTAGTTTCTGTTAGATTGGAAACACAGAATGTATATAGTCTGGCTGCAAGTTGTGATTATCTTGGATGATTTAAGAGTAGAAGAGACCTCGAGTGTAAGTTCACAGACTGGAGCAATAGCTCAGAATGCATGCATGTAAAGACAAGCCCCACAGCTTTTGGTGATTACTACTGATTAAGTCCCTGGACCAGCTGTTAAATAGCAATTTAGCCAAGGATTAATTTCAATGAAAGGCCACCGTTGTATCACACAATCTGGAGACACATTGAGGGTTCATGGGGACACACAAGACAGTGTCTCAATTTGCCATATCGGTATTGTTACACACACAAGGAAATGGAGATTTTTGGTGTGCACTAGAAGAATTTTACATAGAATTGTGATTTCTGTGTGAGATTATGAAGCAAGCATCACTCATGTCAAAATAAGTGGAAGATTTCCAAAATTCAGACTCTGCCCCAACTACTCCAGAATGCAGACCTTTAGATAGTCAATAGAGATGCATTCAGGCTATAGTCAGAAAAGTTTGCAAACCATCTGCTTTCCAGAATTGGAATGGAGATACCTTTCTAATGTGTAAGACTCACATGAAAAAGAAATATGTAAGTTCTATAGGACCAGTTAGGTAGTTTGAGGCATGGTGGTTCCGGATGCTCCACTGCAGAACACAGAACAAATAATTTCTCATCTCATACTTAAGATTAAGATACATTAAATATAACTTGATTAGAAAGATATATGAAAAAGATACTTCCCTTTCAATATCACTAAAACAAGCCTTTAGGTCTCTTATTATCCTCAGGCTTCTTTGGTTGTTAACTGTTATAGTCCTTACTGTAAGGACTGTAAGAGTTAAACATACCCATGGAGGGAAATTGAACTATTCTGGGTGATAAAGGCCATATGCTTACTGCTGTGAGATGAAGTGGTGCAGTGGTCCCTGTGTCAATTTGACAAAGTCAGCACTCAGATTTTTCTTATGATATGGGCTGTGACCTGGTCTCTGATTTACTCAGTTATCCCTAACTACAATTGCACTATTTTTTTCTCCTCACATCGGCAAAATCAGCACCACTCTGTGATTTATTGCAATAATTATCCTTGTCACTAGTCCAAAGATAAGGGTCAAGTAAAAGTGAATGATCTAAAAAACCCAAAGTAAAAAAATTGCAGAGACTATATACAAAGGTGGAGAACAAGGGCATGCACCAAGCTCCAGCACTTGCAGCAGCCAAGTGATTCCTCTCTCCTAGAGACTGGGCTGTATATTGTCATATTAAAGAAATGAAACTAGTAATAGGTAATGTTTTCTTTAGTCCAGCTCCTATAATTCACATTGAAACAATTAATACCTGCCACTGTATCATGAGAGACTAACCTTTATGCATATTTACCTTCCATAGATGATAATGGATCTGTTGTAAACTTATTTTTCTCTCACTCTGACTCAGAAAGGTTAGGGATTCTGTCAAAAGCAAGTGTTGATAGCTAGTTATCAGTGGAAAACATTGGAATCTGTTTATCTTAACCTGATCAAGTGTTCACTTGCTCACCCATTCGCACACACACAGAGGGAGGGAGAGAAAGGAGAGAGAAGAGAGAGAGAGAGAGAGAGAGAGAGAGAGAGAGAGAGAGAGAGAGAGAGAGAGAGAGAGAGAGAGAGATTGAGAGAGATTGAGAGAGATTTTGATGCACAAGAATCAAGAATAAAGTCTTAGTTTAGTCCAATACAAAGGTGAAAATCTGAGTATGTCCCTGTGTGGCTTGACCTCAGATGTCTACGAAGGAAAAGACAGGAGGAATGTTTGGACTCATGGGCTAGAAAATTTAGTTGAGAAATAATAATAAGTTCCAGGTTAAATGAGAAAATGTCTAGGGGAATAATATGGGAAGTTATAAAAATAAACACTGGAGGATATCAACTCCTTTGATACATAAACATAGATGAGTGAACCTACACACACATCCACACATGCATAACACATGCACCCATACACACATACATGCGGAAGTGACTTTTTTTTTTAAAAAAAAACAAAAGGCAGTAGAAAGCTTACACTTTTTGTTTACATTACTAAAAGTGGCCTGAGTTCTGAATCTGAAACGTGTCATGCCTTCCTGCCGTAGCAGGATGAACTGTCTCAGAGTATGCAGTGAGGTAAACAAGACTTATGTTGTTTGGTTTAGGTAGTTTGACCCACTAACACTAAGTCAGTGGTACCAAAGGAATTTCCATCTGAAAGGCACTAACTGATTCCTGCGGGTCTAATCCTCATGATTTTGATACCCAACAGTCTTCACCTCCTATTGCTTAATGGTAGGGCTACAATTTCTGCACAGAGATGTCAAGGTCTATTACAAGCTCTTCCCAAGCAGCAAATACGGACAAGAGCTGCTGAGTCCAGTGGCATCAGATGGAGTGAAGGTCCATTTCTCCCATGCTTTTATATGTCAGGCCATCAAAAATGTAGACTTCATGAATTTCATATATTGCTAACAGAACATATAACAAGTTGGGCTGTAGCAAAGTAATTAGTGTGAAGAAGTGAAGAACTAAACAACATGTCCTGGTTGTCAGTTTAAGAAGAGGGATGGCGTTCAGTTTGAAGCAGTGCATCTTTGTGTTGGGAAGTATTTTTGATCAAGTTGAGTGTAAGTAATTATACAACTGTAGAGGACGGTAGCACACATCTTCAGAGCTCTCATTGAGAATCCTGAAAGGAAGAAGTACTTATTCACTTTTATGAAGGAAAGAAAAGAAAACCTAATCTCAGGTGCTATATCTCAAACAAGTATCCCTACACATTACCCTCCATCTGCTCTCTGAGCTCTTAGCTACATGTGCAGATTCACTGTTGGAGCTTTGTCGCATCTTAAACTCAAAGACTAGAGACCCTTGTGTTGTTACACGATTAAAAGGAACTCTTCTCTTCTAAACAGAACTCTGTACTTGAGACCAAACTTCGCAACAGAAAATCCTATCAACTTGTAACTATGCCCAGTTTAAAAGTCTGTAGTTCCAGTTTAAATAAATTAGAGAAAATATTACGTTATAGTAATTCCTGCTCCCTGTGTCCAACAGGTTCTAAAATATACAGGAAATGATTAGTGCCAGAGATGAACTAGAAATATTTACAGCAGTTATTAAGTGCTCAGCTAAATTATGCCATGCAGGGAAAAGGCAGCTACAAGCACTGAATAGGCCTGTGTTCTGCCAAAGAAAAATGCGCATTTGCACTGTTCAGTGTCGAAAAAGAACCTTTACCCTCTGGACTCTCTCCTCACTCAACCAGAGGTGGATCTTAGCCAGGCTGCAAAGTCTTTCTTTTTCCATTTTGGCCTTCATTCCATATCCTGTCTCTGTGACACACAAAGCTTATAGGCAAAGACTCTGGGTTCTGCAGAACTGGTACTTTTGGTGTGTGTGTGTGTGTGTATAATAATTTCCTCCTCTATATTCTGCACTCTCGTTTGCATTTCACTTATCCATTAGAAAAATTACACTGAAGCTGTAGAGATCTCATCTGTGTGTTTCAGAGGTGACATCAAACAGCCCAGGGACAGGTGGAACAGACAGCAGGAAGGTGACCCTAGACACGCAGCAGGTGGTTGGGGCACTGCAGGAATCATCCAGCAGCAGGCCAAATGAAGGGCAGAAGGGCCCAGGCCACTAACATCCAGGCAACAAACCAAGCAGGTTGAGCCACTGAGGAGGTGACGACAGGGCAGAGTCAGAAATGTGACCAAGGGATGGAAAAACAGAAGGAAATTAGCCAGGGGAAGAGGGCAGATGGAGGGCATCCCTGACAACTATCAGGGGAAAGAGTAGTTGCAGTATGATAATAAGAGGGTATTCTAAGGGGCTAAAGGACACTGAGACAGCCAAACAGCCAAGAGGACAGCAGCAGAAGCGGAAGCAAGAAAACCGTGAGCACCCAGGAACCATACAAGAGAAGAATTCCAACCTACGTATCTCCAAGCAAACAGTGTTTCCAGATGCACCTAAGAATGTGTGGCCTCTGGGTTCCCACTGCCTTTTACAAGTCCTCACTGATACTGGCCTCACATTAAACATTATCTATGCTGCCTATACGTGATTCTTTCTCTGAAAGATGTCAGAAAAAAGCCATTTGGTGGTGATTCCCAAATAAGTAGAGACTAACCTTGTTAATCAAGCTTATATCTCCGTACCCTCGGCTGACACTCACAGATGATGGATATACCCCACTCCCAGTGCTATTATCTGGAAGGCCTAGATCACAGCACAGAGCTGTGAGAATCTGCAAAAGGCAGTATTTTTGGCTGCAGACCACCATGTCATCAGGGACACCAGACAAAGGACTCTCTTGATATGAGGGACATACTATGAAACAGCTTCACCAACTAAGTAAGTTTTATGTATTTCCAACTCCCACAAAAAAAAAAAATTATATATATATATGCAGTCAAATTTTCTCTTTTATTGAAAGTTACAAAAAAAAAAAAAAAAAAAAAAAAAAAAAAAAAAACTTGAGGTTAGGAGACACTGTGAAATGAGTCCAAGCTTCAGACATTTTGACTTTCTGTAGCCCAAAGGCTTTGAATATTGCAAGCTCTCTTTTAAGTATTAGCAGTATAGTATATTTTCATCCTTGTTAAAAGTCTTGGCATTTGTGAAGTATAAATTTACTCAAAGGCATATTATATGAAATAGTTTTTTTTTTTTCGTAGTCTTGAATGATAAGTAGATACAATGAATGAGGAAAAGTGTGTGACCTCCTCAGATCCTAGAGGACTCTGGTAGGGAAGCATGAGATACCACGGTCAGTGCTGAAGCTGTCTGTCTTCAAGGAAAATGTGACTGAAAGCAACTCTTGCAGCTATGTCTGCCCATTCACTGGGACTTGAGGTCAGTCAGAAGCACCCCGTCCCTTGTGTACAAAAGCCTCAAAAAAGATGTCCATTTGTATCTGGAGACATTCATAGGTCGCTCTGGCTCACAGCCCTCTCCTGGGTCCCCTGCTCTTTGTACATCAGTGCTGAATGTCTCCTCTACAGAGCTGAAGGATGGCCATTGAATTCCAGGTGCAGTCTGGTGGTGAGTGACTTGAGGTGAGGGAAAAGGATGGAGAGAAAATCTGCCAGGGGGAACCAGCAAGGGGAGGTAACATTTGTGATGTAAAATAATAATTAATAAAGAAAGAAAATTATCATAGCTGCTATTTTCTCTTAGGAGTGAGACACTATTTAAAAAGCCCTTTGCCAGGTTTGATAGCTTCATCCAAACTTTTGACCACCTGTAGCACACAGGTATTACACCTTGCTTTAAGGAGAGTGGTAAAATGCATGCAGTGGTCCTGTTAAGATCTATTCTTTCTTTAGATTTTGTTCTGAAAAAAATACATACCTGAATAAAAGAAACAAATTCTGTGCTGGATGAGCAATAGAGTCTCTGTTCCTGACACCAGTCCATTGTTCAAAAATAAACAAACTGACAATGTTCTACCTCTGAGGAAATTTCTTGGAGGAAAGAATAAAAGTACTGGATATAGAGTTGGTTGCTAAGCTGGTGCTCATTCAACATAGGCAGGATGACCCTGAATAAATCACTTCATTCATAAAGTAATAATATAGTAATGTCCCTATTAACAGAGTGTTGGTAGTAGAGTTAAATATATGTGTGCAAATGCTTTTTTATGACAAAGGACTATATACATGTGTGCCATTATTATTATTATTATTATTATTATTATTATTATTATTATTATTCAAAGTTTAGTCAGCATTGTTACTCTATCAGCAACCAAATATTTACTATTATCTGAAAACCAAGTACTATGTAAGCACAAGCCTTGGAAAACATGGAGAAATAAAAATACAGTGCATATAAGCAAACTCATTAAGGAATCAAATATCTCAAATATCGTGTGTCTAGAATAAAATATGTCATTAAAAGAAGAATTCAAATAGTCTGAAATAAGATTAGGAAAACTGGGCAACATGGAAAAGTAAATAACATTAGGTTACAACATTGTATTTTGTAGACAAGCTTTCAATTGAATAGAGCTCTAAATAGAGAAATCTATAATGTGTTGAAGAAAGTATTAGAAAATAATGATTTTTACATTTCAGAAGTGGAAAGGCTTTCTCAAGAAGTTTCTACAACCTAAGCCCATAAAATATTGATATAGTCTAATGTACAAAGTTTAATCTCTTAGAAAAAAGAAAAGGTAAGTGATGACTTTGTATTTCGAAAATACATTGAAAACTAAAAGTTCATGGTGTATATATTTAAAATATTATACAACTATTGGTAGTTGTATAAGATATATTTGTTATCAGAAATGGTGAAAGATAAAATATTATAAGATACTGCTGTTCTTACCAGATTGGAAAATTAACTAAACAGTTGATAAGTCTAGGATACAGTCAATGTGTGATTAAAAAAAAAAAGATAATAACGTACATGGGTGGAAACCAGATTCTATGCACTGACTGGTTTGTGTGTCGACTTCACAGAAGCTAGAGTGATCACAGAGAAAGGAGCCTCCCTTGAGGAGATGTCTCTATGAGATCCAGCTATAAGGAATTTTCTCAATTAGTGATCCAGAAGGGAGGGCCAAGCTTGTTGTGGGAGATTCCATTTCTGGGCTGGTGGTCCTGGATTCTATAAGAAAGCAAGTTGAGAAAGCCACAGGAAGAAATCCAGTAAGCAGCACCCCTTCATGGCTTCTGCAGCAGCTTCTGCCTCCATGTGTGAGTTCCTGTCATGACTTTTTTGATGATAAGAAGCAATATGGACGTATAAGCTGAATAAACCCTTTCCTCCCCATCGTGCTACTTGATCATGAAGTTTGTGCAGGAAAACAAACTCTGACTAAGACACTCTACATATTAAGTTAATAACTACCTTAGGCCTTACCTGCACTGGGAATATTGTTTAACTCAAAATATATTTATTTGGTTCTGGCTAAACACCAATAATATAATATAGTATTAGTTTAGTTGCTTCATATACTTTATTAAAATTTCTTCTACACATATATTTGAAATAATATTATAAATGATTTTATGAAAAAACTTTAAATGAGTATCTTCTACTAAATATACATAAATATATGACATATATAAACCAGACTGTCTTGTTGCAGTTACTTCATCTTCTGATTTTTACAAAAATAATGTTTTAATGCGAGCATTTTTCTATATCTTTCAATTTTTCTACAAAAATAGTTATGTGCCCAGTGAATAATGAAATACTTACATTTTCCCTTCAGTTGGAATATCTCCTGGTTTTTGTTGTTGTTGTTGTTGTTTGTTTGTTTGTGTGTGTTTGTTTTCTGATTGGAGTCAAGTGGACACTCCAGAAAAGTTGTCAACAGAAGTTATTAATGAAATCAGAAATCTTGGTTTGTGTCTCATTTAGCTAACACCTCTAATACTGTTATAATAAACCTCAGGCAATTACATAATTTACAGGGAAACAAATGTATTTGTCTAACCATCTTGTAGACTGGTAAGTTCAAAGGTATTCAATGTGCTACTGAGCCCTTTGGCATTGAGCTATGCCATATCAAAAGGTGATGGGCAAGTGAACATCCATGAAAGAAAAGCCCAGGTCTCATTTTTATAATAACTTGTTCTTCAGATAATGAGTGCTTTCCCCAAATAATGTTCTTGACCAAGTTACTGTCTATTTCTCCATTTCTAAATGTTGTTGTAGTGTTAGGCATCTAGCTCACACACTTGAGTATGCATCCTGCATGTGAACAGTATTATAATAACAAATTAAATAGTAATTAAGAGTTCTTTAAGGTGTGCTGGTTTGAATAAAAATGGCTATGATAGGATTATATGGAGTGGCACTATCAGGAATAGTTGTGACTTTGTTGACAGAAGTAAGTCAGAGTCAGAAGCTGTACTCAGCGGTCTCAGAAGCTCAAATCAGACATACTTGGCTTATAGAGTCTCTTCCTGCTGCCTGCTTATCCAGATATAGAACTATCATCTCCTTCTCCCCTACTACGTCTGACTGCTGGCTGCCATGCTGCCTGCCAAAATGATAATGAACTAAACTTCTGAACTGTGAACCAGGCCAAATTAAAACATTTCTTGTTGTTGTTGTTTTGTTTTATTATATTGGTTATTTTATTTATTTACATTTAAAATGTCATTCCTCTTTCCAGGTAAACCCCTTATGCCCTCCCCATCTCTCCTATTCCTGTAAGGGTGAAATCTTCCCCTCTCTCCTCACCACCTTAACATTCCCCTACATTGGGTCATCAAGCCTTCACAGGACCAAGGAGCTATTGTTGTTCTTCCTGCGGGTTGCTAAACCCTTCAGCTCCTTCAGGCCTTCCCTTAACTCCTCCACTAGGGTCTCAGTGCTTAGTCAGATGGTTTGCTGCATGCATTCACATATATATTTGTCAGTTTCTGGAACAACCTCTTAAGGAACAGCTATATCAGCCTTCTGTCAGTAAGCACTTTTTGTCATCATCAATAATGCCTTGCTTTGGTGTTTGCAGATGGAATGGATCCCTCTGTGGGGCAGTCTCTGAATGACCTTTCCTTCAGTCTCTGCACCATTCTTTGTCCCTGCATCTCCTTTTGACAGGAGCAATTCTGAATTAATATCTTTGAGAGGGTTGGGAGGCCCCATCTCTCAACCAGGGGACATGTCTGTATATTGGATATGGGTTTCACAGGTTCTCTCTTCCCTTTGCTTGGTATTTCATCCAATATTATCCAAGTTGGTATCTGGGAAACTCTTGGGTCCCTGACATCTGTGTAATTCTGGTGGCTACCCCTAATTCCACATCCTCCACTGCTATACACCGTTCAATTTCCTGACCCTTTTTACCTCTCCCCCATCTCCTAACACACCTGATCCTGCCCCTTTTTCCTCCCCCCTGCTATACTTCCAAGGTTCCCCCTTCCTCTACTTCCCATGACTGATTCCAAGAACACATCAAAATGATGATTCACCAGAATCAAGTAGGCTTCATCCCAGGAATGCAAGGATGGTTCAATATACAGAAATCAATCAACATAATTCACTATATACACAAACTCCAAAAACAAACAAACAAACACATGATCATCTCATTAGATGCTAGAAATGCCTTTGACAAGATACAAAACCACTTCACGTTAAAAATATTGGAAAGATCAGGAATTCAATGTCCATATATAGACATAATAAAATCAGTAAACAGCAAATCAATATCCAGCATCAAACTAAATGAGGAGAAACTTGAAGGAATCCCACTAAAATCAGGGGGGGAAAATGCTGTCTACTCTCTCTCCATTTACTCAATATAAGAGTTCTAGCCAGAGCAATTAGACAACAAAAGGAGGTCAAAAGGTTATAAATTGAAAAGGAATAAGTCAAGGTAGCTTTATTTGAAGATAACATGATAATGTACATAAGCAACACCAAATTTCCTACCAGAGAACTCCTACAACTGTTAAATAACTTCAGCAAAGTGGTTGGATATAAAACTAACTCAAACAAATCAGTATCCTTCCTCTACTCAAAGGATAAACAGGCTGAGAAAGAAATTAGAGAATCCATAACCTTCACAATTGTCACAAAGAATATAAAATACCTTGGTGTGACTCTAACCAAGCAAGTGAAAGACCTGTATGATAAGAACTTCAAGTATCTGAGGAATTACATCGAAGAAGGCCTAAGAAGATGGAATGCACATGAATTGGCAAGATTTTCATAGTAAAAATAGCTGTCATACCAAAAGCAATTTATAGATTCAATACAGTCCCTATAAGAATCCCAACTCAGCACATGGAGAGACCCATGGCTCCAGCAACATAAATAGCAGAAGATGGCCTTATCAGGCATCAGTGAGAGGTCTTTGACCCTGTGAAGCCACAACACCACAGGGCAGAGAGATCGGAGGGAGTAGGTAGGTGAACACACTCATAGAGACAGGGTAAGGGGAGATGGAATAGGAGGATTCCAGAGGGGAAGCTAGTAAAAGAAATAACATTTGAAATATAAGTAAAGAAAATAAAAAAACAAAAAACCTCAACTCAATTCTTCATAGAGATATAAAGAGCAGTGTCCAAATTAATCTAAAATAACTAAAAACACAAGATAGCAAAAATTATTTACATCAATAAAAGAACTTCAGAGGGAATTACCATCCCTGACCTCAAGCTGTACTACAGAGCAATAGTGATAAAACCTTCACAATATTGGTACAGAGACAGGGCAGAAGATCAATGGAATAAATCTGAAGACTCAGAAATGAACCCTATGGTCTGATATTTGACAAAGAAACCAAAACTATCCAGAAGGAAAATAAGACAGCATTTTCAACAAATGATGATGGTTCAAATGGTGGTTGGCATATAGAAGAATGTAAATGTATCCATTCTTATCCCCTTGTACAAAGCTCAAGTCCAAGTGATCAAGAACTGGCAGGTAAAACCAGATAAGCTAAAACAGAAGAGAAAGTAGGAAAGAACTTCGAACACATTGGCACAAGGGAACATCTCAATAGAATACCAATGGTTCAAGCTCTAAGATCAAAACTTGACAAATGGAATCTCAAAAAATGGCAAAGCTTCTGTAAAGCAAAGCACACTGTCAATAGGACAAAATGCAACCCACAGATTGGGGAAAGATATTTTTCAATCTGAAATATGATAGAGGGCTAATATACAAAATATACAAAGAACTCGAGGAGGTAGACTTTAGAGAATTGAATAAACCTGTTAAAAATGGAATTTAGAGCTAAACAAAGAATTTTCAACTGAGGAATTTTTAATGTCCATGAAACACCTAGAGAAATGTTCAACATCCTTAGTCATCAGGGAAATGCAAATCAAAACAACCCTGAGTTTCTATCGAACACCAGCCAGAATGGTTAAGATCAAAACTCAGGTGACAGCTGATGCTGGCAAGGATGTGGAGAAACAGAAACACCCCTACATTCCTGATGGGAGTGAAAGCTGGTCCAACCAGTATGGAAATTAGTCTGGCAGTTCCTCAGAAAACTGAACATAGTGCTACCTGAAGACCCAGCTATACTATTCCTGGGAATACCATTCCCGTTTATAGTGGCCCTATTTATAATAGCCAGAAGCTGACTCTCAACAGAGTAATGAATTCAGAAAATGTGGTACATTTACACAACAACATACTACTCAGCTATTGAATTTGTTTTTTTTTTTTTTTTCTTTAAAAGAGCTCCTGAGGTCATGCTGTGTTGTGAAAAAAAATAGAAATCCTGACTAAAACACAAGGGTTCATTGTTAAAATGTATTTCTAAAAATATGTATGTATGCTTGTGTGTGTGTGTGTGTGTGTGTGTGTGTGTGTGTGTGTGTGTGTGTGTGTGTGTGTGTTTAAAAGTATGCACTGTATAAGTGCCCATAGAGGCCAAATGAGGACATTCAAGCCCAGGAATTGTAGTTACAGAAGGCTGTGATTTTCCTGATATGGGTTCTGGGATTCAAAGCTGGGTTCTCTCTAAGAACTAAAAACAGTTCTATCTGCATACCATCTCTTGAGCCTAGCAGAGGTCAATTTAATCTGGCTACGGCAAATCTATTCTTTTTCTACTTTGTTTAACTTTTAACCATGAGTGAGTGTTAATTTTTGTCAACTTTTTGTGAGCTGACTAAGAAGATAATATAGATTTTTTTCTTCCTACTATTAATGCAGAGTATTATATTAATTGATTTTGGACATTAAGATAAATATGCATTACAAGATGAATTCAACTAAACCACAGTGTGTAATAATCTTCATATGTTGCACAATCATTTGCAAATGCACAGCACATAGTCTGTTGAAAGTTTTTTATCTCTACATTAGTCTGATTTTAAATTTTCTTCTCCTTTCTTATGTTTCAGGGTCATTTTATCTTCAGAGAATGAGGTCTGGTCTCTTTTATATTTTTGTTTCTTCTTTCTTATGGCATGGATAAGTGCCAAGTGCAGAAGAGTACATCAGGTCCCCTGGCACAAGATTTACAGACAATTGTGGGTGCTAGGAATTAAACCAGAGTTCTCTAAAATAGCAGTCAGAAAGATTATAGCCCATACCCTATAGCTTCTTCCTAGAAATTTTCTTTGCATTTAATTTACAGAATTTTGACTAGGAAACACTTGTGAATGGGCATTTATGTTGCTTCCTTTTCTGTTGAACTCTGATTTGGTATGTGACATTAATTTAAGAAACTCTTATTCTTAGTTGCTTCACGTGTCATTTCTACCCTTCTGCTTTCATGATTCAGCTACTTCTTCATCATCTTCTTCAGCATAACCATCATTTATCCAATGGGGGTATTTTTCTTTCTAGAGTAAAAGAAGGTATTCAGAAATTTCACTAAGTTGAAAATAAAATGCTGTGAGATTTGAGCAACCCCATTAGATTATCCATTTTGATTTAACTGAAACTCAATAAATTTTTCTATTCTAAATTCAAAATTTTATTCTTTCATTCATACAAAAAGTATAGGACCTGCAAAATATTCTGTGATGGAACCTTTTATGTCTTTTCTTACAACAAAGATCCTTCTAAATATAGTATCTGGTAATATGTATACAGAAGTATAAGCCTGGTTAGTTATTTGAGAAATAAGGACACAACATGTATATTGAAAAAAGTTTGCAAAATCATATTTTCTCCTTTTAGGGATATATAACATTGACTAAAGAGCTTTATGCTCAACATGGTTTTTCTGATTACTCTTTCATGGGTTTCTCAGAAATCCATAGCCCCATAAGTCAACATCTAAGCACCGGTAGAGACCTTGCATAGCACGTAAATCAAAATATATCTCCAAGATTTTAAAACATTTTATAATAAACTTTACCCTAACAAAGATGCAAGTTGTAATACACACACACACACACACACACACACACACACACACACACACACACACACATAAACTATACACAGAGTACAAAAATGAAGTAAGGGTCATTAAGGCATTTGTGTCTTTTGGATACTAATGATTCTTCACTGGGTTGTTAATGTTCTTCAATGAATCATTAAATCTCAGTTTCTCCATTTGTACAGTCAGGTCAGGGAATATGTACCACATAGCAAGAATGTTCAGGAACAATGAATTGATTCATGTTCTATTATTATCTTTGACAAATATACAATGTGATTATCATTACTAAATATTGTTGTCTTGATATGTTTTTAGACTGGTAATTCCTTTAAGAACATTTCACAGAATCCTAACTTTCAACTGTGGTTATATTTATATACTCATTAATATTAAATATGTAGTGAACAATGTTTCGGAGGAAGGCCAGCATTACTCCCTTCTCAGTGTTTGAAAATTTTAATTTACATTCAATTTTGCCTTTACTTCCTCACATTTAACCGATTTTAATACTGAAGTCTTTTTCATTTTATGAATAACAATGGCATACTAATAAAGCAGCATATCACAGTCCTACTTTAATTCTGTTAGCTTTTATTGTAAAGTTTAGTAGTAACAATGATACTTGCAGCTATATGGATGTTGAACTTGAGAAAGAAAATTTAGAAAATCAGTGTGTGTTTATGTGAGTGTGTGTATACTGTGAATGTTTGTATATCCTTGTTTTTAGGCAAGTGGACACAGGTGTATGCTTGGGTGGATATTTAGGATTATCATATATTCTCTTCCACTTTGTTCACTAAGGCAGAAATGTCTTCTTCAAACCCAGAGCTTCTCAATATGACTAGTCTTGCTAGAAAGTTTACTCTGAGAATCCTTGTGTATATTTCAAGGCAAGAATTATAGGTAGATATTCAATTCACCCGGTATTTACCTTTACCTTGATTTTGAGGATTCACACTCCAACCCTTGTTTTTGTATGGCAAGTGCCTAAACACTGAGCCAACTTCTTAGCCCAATAGTTACCTTCTTGTACTTCATTGGTGAGAATATGATGTTAATTTACTATGACATCATTATTTATACCCTAAACTGGGAACTATGAAAATGAGAGGAGAGCTATTAGGAATTGCCTCAGCCCAGCAACCTCTAGACAACTGGACATTTAGTCATTTTGCCTTAAGAGTTTTATATACATGTAATTCCTGAGTGATAAATTGGGTATTGACTTGGATTCATATTTTATCTCAAAAACACAGTTCTAGAAGGCAACAATTTCTTCTGCCACCTCAAGAATCTATGTTCCAACTCTTAGTATTGTCTGACACTTTGGTCTTAGAATTTAGTTTTTCTTCAGTAAGGAATCTAATCTGACTAGAACTCAGTAAGCACCTGTTGTCATCAAGTTGATACTCTCAGTCCGATGGTGTGTTGGCTAGTTCTATGTCAACTTGACGCAAGCTGTCATTATTAGAGAGGATGGCTACTCAACTGAGAAAATGTCTTTATATGACTGGGCTGCAGGCAAGCCTGTAGAGAACTCTTGTACAAGGCAATGAACTATGAGAATAAAAGAATATTGTTAGGTCTAAATGGAGATGTGGAAGTGTAAGCCAAATAAACCTTTTTCACCAGTCTTACTTTTGGTCATAGTTTTTTGTCGCAGCAATAGAAGCCTTAAATGGATGGTTAAATGGCTCAATCCTCTCGGCACTAGAACTCCAAGTGCTGAGGTCAAATTCTCAAACTATTTATCATGTGTACTTCAAAGGGTAGCTTGAGAACAAATCACAATGCAGGAAGCTGGTTTCAGGGCAACATCCATTTTTATCCATAAACCATTGACAATAACCTCTGAAATTACCTGTATCTGCGAATCAGCAGAAAGGACAGAGTAAAATTATAGCAAGAGAAAGAAAACTTTAAAATAATATCAGCTGGGCATGCTAGTGCATACTTATAATCTAAGCAGTCAGAGGCTGAGGGAGGAGTATTGCTCCTAGTTTGAGTCTGGCCTTGGATACATTGATAGAACCTCACCTCAAACTATCATCCTCAGGACAACAATAAACCAGTAAAAAATAATACTCTGAATTTTTGTTAAGCCCAATGCAAGTTAAGTTGAGAAAGTCATCAGGAGATACTCTGTCTGATGGGTGGGCTGCACTCCAACCTCAAACAGAATCTTATTCAAGTTGCAGCACCTACCCGATTGCCCCTCAGCTACTAGCCTGGTTACTATATCTGAGGCAAATCCATGTTCAGGTAAATGTGAGTAGAATAAATGATCTTGCCTAAGAAAGAGAAGACTAAGCCGGAGACACATGTGTGGCTGACAGAGCCCCACTCTCAGTAGCTGTTGTCACATGAGAATGCATCTGGGCTTAGAATTCCTCAAGCCTTTCAGAAAGCTGTGCACACTGACAGTGTGGCAGACAACAGGGACAGCCAAGTGTTAGCGAATGGATACAAAATGTCTGAGACGAGTCACAGATGTGTTGAGTGGATGCATTCATTTACAAATTTGTTATGCTTTTTTCATGTCATTTAAATAATTTAATCAAATTCTAGTATTAATTTAGAAAGTATCAATGTATCCAAATTATACACAAAAAATGACATTTGGCAAAAATTAATATATTTAATTTCTTGCAAGTTTTCAATGAGAAGTTACATCTAGAGAACACATATTTTGGTGTCTTTGTATACACATATTTTAATTTTACAGAAAATTAGACATATAAAGACATCTTCCCAATAAGTAGCAGTTAAGTTATTCAACATTTGAGATATCTCATTATATAATGTAGGATATAAAAGAAAACAAAATAATTGACAAAAGAAATTGAAGAAAGTGCTAATTTTGTCTTAGAGTTTGCTGAGCTAGGCAGGATAATAGAAACATGAGGCAGCTGGTCACACTGGATCTGTAGTCAAGAAGCAGAGAGAGGTAAATGCTTACACTGGATATGTTCTCTCCTTTTTATTTAGTCCAACTCCCCGCCCACTGAATGGCACAACTATACTTCAGAATGAAAATCTCTTACCAATTAAATATTTCTAAAAGCATCATTAAAGTTAGACCCAGAGGTGTAAGGTTCTGCTAAATCATTTTGAGTTGACAATGAATATTAACTATCACAAGGGTTACAAAGCAAAGCGATTATGAAAACACAAATGGAGAAGATGTATGGTTTTCAAAGAGAATCTTGGTTCTAGCAGCAAGTGTGGACGATTTCAGTGACCAGACAACTACCTAGAAACACAAATTTTCTCTGCTTTGAGTGGCCTCCCCTCTGTCACAAGCATACTTGGATAGAGGACTTCTTTCCACCTTCATCTTCTCAGTGTCCTTTTCTTCTGTGCTGCTCAAACCCTTGTCCATCATTCCTGGGTCTAACCTTTCACAGAACTTGCCTCCAGACTGCACACAATGCTCTCTGAGCACTCAAAAGGACTCATGTCATGGTACCTCACTGGACCATGGCAGAGTGGAATTGTGTTAAAAGATGGCTGCTTTCCTCTCCAAAGTTCATATAGCTCTGTTCCTTTCCTGCAAACTTGGGAGTCAGTTTACTCTCTAAATTCTCTCCTCCCCAACCTCCCGTGGTAGATATATCATATGTTTATATTTAGAAAAATCTTTAAATGTAGAGAAGTGTGTTTTAGAATAAATTTTTTGCATCATTTTCTATCTAAAGGGAAAGAAGACAAAGGAATCTTCTCCATATGCATGGATAAGTTCACAGTTCCCTCAGCACTTTTCACTGAGACCCAGTGCACAATTCAATTTTCATTAAGTACCAGTTTTGACTCCAAAGTGGGAGAGCACAGGTGTTTGGAGACTTGAAACATGCAGTGAATGAACAATGCCTCTTGTGCCTTGGCACCTATGATTGTGCCCCTCTCTGCATTAAAGAAAGCCTTCAGCTGGTAGTATCACAGTTTGGCTACTTTCCCTTCATCCTTCTTGCTTAGTCCCATCACCTGCCAAGTTGCTCATCATTTGGCTCTGCTCTGTGAGACTGGCAAAAACTTGAACATAAGATATTCATACTTTGTCTCATAAACACCACAAAGGGGAACACTGCTGTCCTGGTGCCACTTGGAACTCCAGCTTTGGCAAGTGTGATCTTGAAATCCACAGTACAAATGGTTGTTCTTGATTCAGTGGCCTAGATCTTCCAAAGATGAGATAAGCTTGCTGTAATTCCTAACATAGAAGTGGAGACATTTTTAAGGTTTTAATCCAAAGAAATAATACAATAAAAAGAAATATTCAGTATGCAGACAACAGGGATAGTTGTAAGAAAGACATATGGGATGTAGCATAACTTTTTATGTGCTCATTGGTGTTCTTCATTTTATGCTTTATAAAACACTTCTAAAGTACTTTTTAGTTCAACGTTTTCAGTTCACACCAGTATTCATAGCAGTGTAAATGTTATCAAACACAGACTTAGAGGTTCTTATATCTTGTAAATAGACTTCATGCATGTGAGAACTGTCACCTATAACTTGACCTCACGTCTAGTTAATTCAAAGCCTAAAGCCCTCAACTATATCTCTACATAATTTTCAGCATTCTGTCATGATTTCTTTCTGCTCAGAAGTTATCCCCCCACTTCTATAGGTATAAATTTCCTATGAAATATTTAATTTCATCTTTTTTGAAGAGACACATTTAATGAAATATCTCTCTCTCTCGCTCTCTCTCTCTCCCTCTCCCTTGCCCCAAAGCATTCCTTTACTGTATCACTTTTTTTCTTCCAGCCTGGGATAATGTGCTATAAATAGAAAAAGGCAAAAATTACTGTTTGTGTCCTTAAGAGAATTATCTGGAAATGTAATCAAATTAATATTAAGGTATATAAGGAAAAATAAAAATCTTAATAAGAGTCTTTTTATGGAACTATAAAGCACATAAGCAGAGGACCTAACATAGGAAAAGAGGTAGAAATTTCTTTGGCAGAAGATTAAGCTTCTGTTATAGAACAAAATGATAATCTCCATCATTATACCACAAGGAATTAATAAGGGAACTTATCATCCAGCATATACTGGGATTCTTGGACCATCTATCTTCTAATGTTCCTTAGTGTTGTCACCTAATTGATAGCATATCATTGTGTTTCTCTTTCCCATCTTGTGTGAATATTCCCTACAAAGAGGAAACCATATTGTGTGGTGGTGGTATCCCCCATGCCTAGTTTCTATTATACTGCCAGAGTAAAAGACTCTAGATGATGATGGTGATGGAAACATACAAAGGGATGAGAGAAAGAGTAGGAGGGAAAGGAGGAAGTATCATATACTGACAAAAACACTTGGAGATTGATGACAAACTATAAACACCATCAAGTAACCTTTTTATTTGAGTCCACAGGTTAAAATCTAAAAGGGACACAAAAAAGGACTACATCAATGGGTATGTCAAAGCATAGCCTCAACTCTACACAAAGAAACTATTGGCAACCAAGGAAAGATGGAAGCAGGAGAGGCCACCATCTTTAAGGAGAAGGCCACCAACCAGTTGTTCAGTACCAAACAATGAACCCTGAAAGCAAATGTACAAGTAACATTATATGGACTAAGCCAGTTAAATTTAGGTGTGTGTGTGTGTGTGTGTGTGTGTGTGTGTGTGTGTGTGTGTGCTTTAGAAAATTTCCCAGACTGGGTTATTGTTGCCTGCAAATCAACTCACCAAACAGTGCCAATTAGTTCTATGATAAAAGGGCCTGCTAACAAAAAGTTTGATGGACCTTTACTCATTAACCTGTCAGAATGTCAATTTATATGTTTTCAGTCATTCATCATTAATCAAAAATGTGTCTTTATGTTTCTCTCGGGATTAGCCTTACTTTACATCATAATTTTTGATAATGTAATGATTTATGTTTTAAATGTTTCACAATATATTTAACTTTCCCTAGAGCTTATTATACTGTTTACTATGGTTACTTATTGGCTTCAAAATACGTAATAAAAACTTAGAGAAATATTTTCATTGACTGTACAATACATACTGACCAAATATGAAGTTTGTGTAACACTGAATTTTGTTAACTTATTGTGCCACATAAACTTTCTCTATAAACAATCAAACATGCTAAAACTATATTGTACTCCCAGAATTAAATAATAATATATAAAAACCTATAAGCTCTATTTCATATCTTTGTTCTCATCTTATATCATATTGTACTATTGCTGTCTGGCTAAATTACCTCAGTATGACTGTGGACTTCCTCATATTTTCAGCATGTTTCCTGGTTGGCTTATGGCTATGCATTTATATGCACATTAGTTTATGACTTTCAGTCATGCTTTCTTCTCACTTTAGGTTTTTTTTTTCTTTACCCATGTTAGTGTTAATATAGAGACTTAATTTTGCATTTTTTTTTCACCAGGATCTTTTGATTACTCCAAGACCTACAGTGTTCTTTTCTTTATTTGTGGCCCAGTGAAAAAATAGACAATTTTACATGTCCCATATAAAAATAATAGTATGTACAACCTATGAATACTTATTATGAACAGTGATTTATTTATATTAGCCTGGACTATGTTGTTTCTGATCACCTAGTTTTCTCCTCAAGTCTGCCTCCGTCTTGATTTTTTTGGCAGTAAGCATATATTCCTTATTTTTAAAAATAGAATAACTTGAATTCTACAATTATTTTCTTCAGACATTTAATATTTTATTATATATTCTTGAATTGTATATATTGTATACATAAATAATATGTGTAGGCATATTTCTATATATGAAGTTTAAAGCAACTTGGATCCTTAGTAATACAGAGACTCAATTTTTCCCTGTCTTAACACTGAGTCTCATGATAGACATTTTGTTTATTTTATACCTTCTTTTTATTTAGGTACACAGAAAGAATGAATTTTTTTTTCTCTTTTCTCTTTTTCTTTAAGTGTTCTTCTGATGTCATGTTTTTCATTTAGATGAGAAATCTACTGTCATTTTGGTATCCACATTGACAGCATGCTTGTAACTATGGTAGCATGAAATTTTACCTTTTAATGACGCAGCCTGTACCTTCACTGTTGCATTTGAATACGGATTTTATTTTGTTAAAATCGTACTCATTCGTCCCAGATTTTTGCCATCAACATCTCCTCAAACATTTTCTCATCTCCTTTCTCTAGGTTATCTGTCTGGATCTCCTACTGCAGGATGTTAGAATCTTTCCATCTGTCTCCCATGGTTTTATGTGTGCAGTGTTTAGGCCAAAACTTTATGTCCTTCTGTTTTGTTTTGGGAGAGATTTTCTTTACCACCTCTAATTTTACCATTACTTCTTTCACTCAGTTGTATTTGATTTGGAGCATCTTCCCTGTTCCTTGTGATGAGCTTTCTCTTACACTGAATATTGTCATTTTAAAGATTCTATCTAATTGTTTATATTCCATTCAAATATCAACTATATGAACTACTTTTCTTGAAAAAACAATATTTGGGAGAGAAGGTTTTCTTTGTCACACAGCTCAGGGTATTGAGTCAGTCATAGTTTAAAAGGCACAGCAGCATACATCTACCTGTTCAAATCTGAATGGATGAGGAAATAGAGAAGAATGCTTTTTTCTGTTGTTCAGGTCTGATTTCACCCTTAGAGTATTCTTGGGGAACCAGGTTTTACTGGAAGAAGTGAGGCTTAATCAGACTAGTAGATTAGACAAGTTCTTCATGAGTGTAGGGCAGAAGACACAGCCTCTCCACAGTTTTCAGTAGAACAACTGTTTTTATTGGGGATGAAAAGGGACTATAAAAACTTTTGGGTATGGGTAGGCATTTTGGGGAAAGGAGTTACACGATTAGCTGGGGCCAGAGTGCTAGAAATACTTTACTTGAATGAATAAGGATGTTAGGTGATTGAGCGACATGCCCTTTGAGAGAGAGGACATTAAAACTGTAATCTGGCTACCAACCTATGTGACTACCTCAGGAATGGCAGAGCTTAGGTTGTAATACTTACATGTGTTGGGACTTCCAGGCCCACAGCAGGGAAGAATCTTATCCATGCTGGCCTCAAGTAAGATTTTCGGTCCAAGGGTTTGGACACATCTTGATCTCAGTCTTGCTCTTGTTACACTGCTTTGCCATCCCATGAGTATCTACTTGCATGTCTACTTTCTTTTCCAGCAAGTCAGGTACCTCTAGCCACAATTCAGTGCTTCCTATCTTCAGAGGAATATGTCTTCTTCAGTTCATCCGTTAGAGATACATCATCTAGACACAACAAACTTGTTGATTTCCTTAGTATTTCTTAGTCCAATCAAGTTGATAAAAAATATTTAAGTTTGCAAGTCCATTATTTGTGAGCTTGGCACTCAAAATAACACTTTACACTAAAGCATTTTTAAAAATTTATTTGAATAATTTAAATACATTGACAGTAAAGTCCTTTTCATTTTTTATTGGAGAACTTTATTTTAAAAGACAAAGATAAATGTACAAATTTTAAGCATTTTTGCATAAAAGTATACAAATAAATTTTTGTCAGTGCTTGGCATTTTTTTTAAAGTTTGATAGTGTGCATTAAGACCTTCCTAGTTACAATGAGCATAAAGTACTTGTAAAAAAGGATGTAACCTGGAATTAGTTAAAGTTTTCTTGGTGTATAAGAAATAAACATAATGTTTTTTTCTTTTCTTGCTTTCTTTTATTTTTTCTATTCTTGAACTTCACAGAGTCTGTGAGTTGTTTCTAGGATGTTCAGAGCATTCTGGGGTTAGTATCCAATTATCAGTGACTGCATGTTATGTTTGTTCTTTTGTGACTGGGTTATCTTGCTCAGGATGATATTCTCTTGATGCATCCATTTTCTTAAGAATTTCATAAAGTCGTTGTTTCTGATAGATGAGTAGTACTCCATTGTGTAAATTTACCACAACTTTTGAATCAATTCATCTACTGAAGGACATCTGGGTTCTTTCCAGGTTCTGGCTATTATAAATAAAGCTGCTATGAACGTTGTGGTGCATGTGACATAGGAGTATGTTAGAGCTTCTCTGGGGTATATGCCCAGAAGTAGAATAACTGGGTCTTCAGGTAGTACTAAGTACATTTTTCTGAAGAATCGCCAGAATGATTTGCAGAGTAGTTGTATCAGTTTACAATCCCATCAACAATGGAGAAGTGTTCCTCTTTCTCCACAACCTCGCTAGCATCTGTTGTCAACTGAGTTTTGGATCTTGGCCAATCTGATTGGTGTGAGGTGGAATCTCAGGGTTGTTTTGATTTGCATTTCCCTGATGGCTAAGGATGCCTAGCACTTCCTTAGATGCTTCTCGGGCATTCAATATTCCTCAATTGACAACTTTTTGTTTAGCTCTATACACCATTTCTTAATAGGGTTGATTGATTCTCTGGTGTATAGCTTCTTGAGTTCTTTGTATACCTTGGATATTATTAGGCCTCTATCTGATGTGGGGTTGGTAAAGATCTTTTCCACTCTGTTGGCTGTCAGTTTCTTTTCTTGACAGTGTCTTTAGCCTTACAGAAACTTTGCAATCTCATTAAATCTCATTTGTCAATCTTTGACCTTAGAGCACAAACCATTGGTGTCATGTTCAGGAAATTTTCTCCTGTGACTATGTATTAAGATTTTCCCTACTTTCTCATCTAATAGTTTCAGTGTACCTGGTTTAATGTGGAGATCTTTGATATACTTGCACTTGAGCTTTGTACAAAAATATAAGAAAGGGTCTATTTTCATTCTTCTGCATGCTGAGTGCCAGTTGGACCAGCACCATTTGATGAAGAGTTTGTCCTTTTTTTATTGAATGTTTACAGCTCCTTTGTCAAAAATCAGGTGAAAAATATAAGTGAGGGCTCATTTCTGTATCTTCTATTCTATTCGATTGATCCACATGCCTATTTCTGGACCAGTACCATGCAGTTTTCAGCACAATTGCCTTGTAATATAGCTTGAGGTCAGGAATAGTGATTCCTGCAAATGTTTTCTTGTTGTTGAGGATGAATTTCGCTATCTAGGTCTTTTATTATTCCAGATGAAATTACACATTGCTCTTTCCAACTCAATGAAGAATTTTATTGGTATTTTGATGGGGATTGCATTGAATCTATAAATTGCTTTTGGTAAAATGGCCATTTTTATGATGATGATCGTTCCAATCCATGAGCATGGGAGATTTTTCCATTTTCTAAGATCTTCCTTGATTTCCTTCTTTAGAGGTTTGAAGTTCTTGACAAATAGGTACTTCACTTGCTTAATTAGAGACACACCTAGGTATTTCATAGTTTTCATGACTATTGTGAAGGGTATCTTTCCCCTTATTTCTTTCTCCACGTTTGTTTTTTGACTACAGGAAGGCTACTAAATTGTTTGAGTTAATTTTATATCCAGCCACTTTGCTGAACTTGTTTATCAGCTGTATGTGGGGTCACTCAAGTACACTATCATGTCATCTGCAAATAGTGATGTTTTTACTTCTTCCTTTCCAATTTGTATCCCTTTGATTTCCTTTTGCTGTCTAATTGCTCCAGCCTGGACTTCCAGTACTATGCTGAATAGGTAGGGGGAGACTGGGCAGCCTTGTTGAGTCCCTGATCTTAGTGGTATTGCTTCAAGTTTCCCACTGTTAAGTTTGATGTTATCTGTTGGTTTGCTGTATATTGCTTTTATTATGTTTAGGTATGGGCTTGGATTCTTGTTCTTTCCAAGACTTTTAACATGAACAGGTGCTGAATTTTGTCAAATGCTTTCTCAGCATCTAGTAAAATGACCATGAGGTTTGTTTCTTTGAGTTTGTTTATATGGTGGATTACATTGATGGATTTCTGTATATTAAACCATCCCTGCGTCCCAGGGATGAAGCCTACTTGATCATGGTGAATGGTCATTTTGATGTGTTCTTGGATTCAGTTTGCAAAGATTTTGTTGAGCATTTTCATTAATGTTCTTAAGTGAGATTGGTCTGAAGTTCTCTTTCCTGTGAGGGTCTTTGTGTGGTTTAGGAATGACGGTTATTGTAGCCTCAAAAATGAAGTTAGGTAGTGATCCATCTGATTCTATGTTGTGGAATAGTTTGGAGAGTATTGGTATTAGCTAGTCAATAAATGTCTGATAAAATTCTACACTGAACCCATCTGAACCTGGGCTTTTTTTGGTTGGGAAGCTTTTGATGACTGCTTCTATTTTTTTAGGTCTTAAGGAATTATTTAAATGGTTTACCTGGTCCTGGTTTAACATTAGAATCTGGTATCTGTCTATTAATTTATTCATTTCCTCCAGATTTTCCAGTATTGTTTAATATTGGCTATTGTAGTAGGAGATGATTATTCTATGAATTTCCTTAGTTACAGATGTTATTTCTCCACTTTCCTTTTTGATTTTATTAATTTGGATACTCTCTCTTTGCCCTCTAGTTAGTCTGGCTAGGGGTTTATAAATTTTCTGGATTTTCTCAAAGAACTAGCTCTTTTTTTGTTGATTTTGAAAGGTTCTTTTTGTTTCTGTTCGGTCTCTTTCTGCCCTAAGTTTGATTATTTCTTGCTTTCTACTCCTCTTGTGTGTATTTGCTTTCTTTGTTGTAGAGCTTTCAACTGTGCTGTCAGGTTGCTAGTGTATACTCTCTCCAGTTTCTTTGTAAAGCACTCAGAGCTCTGAGTTTTCCTCTCAGTATTGCACAATATTGCTTTCATGGCATCCCATATGTTTGGGTATGTTGTTTTTTTGTTTTCATTGAATTCTAGAAAATCTTTAATTTGTTTCTTTACTTCTTCTTTGGCCATGCTATCCTTTAATAGAACACTGTTTGGTTTCCGTGTGTGTATGGGCTTTTGTTGTCTTTGTGGTTATTAAAAACCAGCCTTAGACCATGGTGAACTGAAAAGATGGATGGGAGTATTTCAATCTTCTTATATCTATTGATTCCTGTATTGTGACCAATTTTGTGGTCAGTTTTCGAGAAGGTGCCATGATGTGTTGAGAAGGTGTATTCTTTTGGTTTAGGATGACATGTACTGTAGATATCTATTAATTCTTGTTGATTCACACCTCTGCTAGTTTTAGAGTGTCCTTGCTCAGTTTTTGTTTCTATGATCTGTCCAATGGTGAGAGTGTTGTATTGAGGTATCCCACTATTATTGTGTGGGGCAAAATGAATGTTTTGAGTTTTAGTAGGATTTCTTTTATGAATATGGGTGCTTTTGTATTTGGAGTATATATGTTGAGAATTGAGAGTTTTTCCTGACAAATTTCCACTGTAATGAGTAAAAAATGTCACTATTTAACTTTTTTGAGGACTTTTGGTTGAAAATCTACTTTATTCGATATTAGAATGACCACTCCAGCTTGCTTCATGGGGCTGTTTGCTTGGAAGTTTTTTTCCCAACCATTTACTCTGAGATAGTGTCTGTCTTTGTCTCTGAAATGAGTTTCCTGTATGCAACAAAATGCTGGATTTTGTTTATGTATCCAGTCTGATAGCCAATGTCTTTTTTATTGGGGAATTGAGTCCATTTATGTTAACAGATATCAAGGAATAGTGGTAGTTGTTTCCTCCTATTTTTGCTTTTGGAGGTTGAATTGTGGCTCTGTGTCTTTTTTTTTTTTTCTTGCTTAAGAGTTTTCTTGTTTTTACTAGGATGTAGTTTCCTTCATTGCATTGGGTTTTTTTACCTATAATTCATTGTAGTGCTGGGTTTGTGGTCAGATATTATGTAAATTTAGGTTTATCTTGGAATATCTTAGTCTCTCCATGTATGGCGATTGAGAGCTTTGCTGGCTATAGCAGCTTGGGCTGACACTTATGTTCTCGTAAGGTCTGCATGATGTCTGTCCAGGATCTTCTTGCTTTCATAATCTGTTGAAAAGTCAGGTGTGATTCTGATTGGTCTGCCTTTATATGTTACATGACCTTTTTCCCCTACTGCTTTTAGTATTCTTTCTTTGCTTTGAGCACTTGGTGTTTTGACTATTATGTGTCAGGAGGAATTTCTTTTCTGGTCCAACCTATTTGGTGTTCTGAAGGCTTCTTTTATGCTCCTGGTCATCTCATTCTTGAGGGTAGGGAAGTTTTCTTCTATGATTTTGTTGAAGATATTTACTGTACCTCTTAGTTGATACTCTTCTCCCTCTTCTATTCCTATTATCCTTAGGTTCGGTCTTCTCATTGTGTCCTGGATTTCCTGGACATTTTGGGTTAGGAGCTATTGGCTTTTGCATCTTCTCTTACTGTGTTGTCTTTGTTTTCCATGTTGTCTTCGGCCCCTGAGATTCTCTCTTCCATCTGTTGTCGTCTGTTGGTTCTGCTTGCTTCTGTGACTTCTGATTTCTTTTTTAGGTTTTCTACCTCCAGGGTTGTCTCTTTTAATGTTTTCTTTATTGTTTCCATTTTATTTTAAATTCCTTCTTCAATTACTTCTTCTCTTTGGTCTGTTTTCCTCTAGTTCTTTGAATTCTTTGAGTGCTTTTCTTGTTTCTTCTTTAAAGCTTCTAATTATTTATGCTTTTCCTCCTGTTCTTGTTTAAGGATCTCTATCATCATCTTGAGGTATGATTTTGGGTCTGAGTCTTCTTTTTCTGGAATGTTTGGCATTCAGCTGTTTTCTGTGATGGGAGAGCTGGGTTCTGGTGTTGCCAGGTTGTCTTGGTTTTTCTGGGGTATGTTCTTTCACTTTCCTCTTGCCATCTTGTCTGTGTTTATATGTGGTCTTGTTGTCAGTGATTGGTTCTTGCCTCTTCCTTGTACCTGGCTTGTGTCTCTGGATTTCTGGTGTTCCTAGTGATGGACATCCTGAGCGCCTGTTTTGCACCCAAAGGGCTCTGGCTGGGAACAGACAGCCCAATGCCGTGTCACTGGTTCCCAGAACCAAGTGGGGTCGGGCACTTTCTGCGTGCTCTGCAGAGATCTCTCTGCTCCCTGGCTACTCAGAATGCCTTCCCATAAGACCTGTGGCCCAGAATCTCTGCTCTTCTTGGTGGCAAATGGTCTGAGTGCCTGTCAAATCCTTTTCAAATTACTTACCCTCTTCTAACAATACAGAGATTTTTTTTTCCATTCAATGTATAATTTTATGGGCGTTTAATCATTGACTTGATTACACTTCTAACAAATATCATATTTGGAGACTGATTTTTTTTTAGGGATTATTGTTGATCATTAAATTAACAATGTTTTATACCTAGTACACACTTACATCTTTTTAAAAGACAACACACCTGTTTCAGCTGTCTGGGCTCTTCAGGGTTTACCAGTGTCATTCTAGATTTTATATTGCTTTTTTTAATTTCTAGGTTATGTAACAGATATCTTTTTACATGGTCTATATGTTATACTTAAATTCTAATCCTCATTAATGGGACAGGAGGTTTGGTGGGTAGAACGGGTCTGACACCCAGGCAAACTCACCTGAAATGGTAGGTTCCTCCCTGTCCTGAAGCACAGGCCACACTTCCCACATAAGGAAATATGACCTGTAGTATCACTTAGGCCCAGAACAGAGTTCTCCATGCTAATGAGGTATCTAGAATCCCTGAGAATTTACCCAATGAAATTTTCTTCCCAGATATTTCCCCCTGCAAAGGATATTTAAGCCCAGTTTCACCCAGAGAAGTTGGTCTGGTATGCATCCATTTTTCACGATGAACAGTCAATAAACTGTTTAGAACCATCTCTTTCATCAAGAGTTTTCATGGGGAATCTTGGAAAGTGCCTTTGACTACAGAGCCACAGACTTAGCCTCCTGCAGAAAGCCTCTCTGTGCTTCCAGACACAACTGCAGCCAAGCTAAGGACAATCACAACTGAGCCAAAATGGAGCTACCCTCCCCTCTCCCCAGTTCATGCTAGACTCCAACCTCAGGATGTAGCCCCTGACTCTGCACTGAACTCTTCTCGACTTAGCAAGGAGTTTGAGAGCCTTATTTCCACATTCCCTCTTGGGTCTGTAGACCTTGACACTTCATTCCAACTCCCCTGTGCAGGACCCCATTGATGACTGAGTACCTGTGGCTCTGGGAACTCCAACTTGCGTTATTCCACATCTCAGACTGTGTATTCTCAACCCTGGAATCATGTCTTGGTGCTTTCTTGAAGCTGGGGTAAGTTTAGTCAAGAGATCACTGTGTTTTACCTCCCCAAGAGCCCATGCCTTGTGACAGGTCAGAATGCAGATCCACACCCAATCACTGATTTGCTCCCATCTGTAACACAATACAGATAGCTTCACTTTCATGTGACTCTTGACTACTGAGAGAAAACATGAGATTCTAAGTTTCAGATGGGAGTGTGTTTTCAGCTTTTATATTTATTTTAAAAAGTTCTTTTCATGTTACAATGTACATTATTCTGTCTAATTTTGAAAGTCTCACAGTCTTTAAAATTCTAACACCTTAACTGTAAAAATCTCTTAACTGTAATGATTATAAAATTAAGATCACTGAAATCATTCCAAAATATAATGTCACAAAGTAAACTTCTAGAGAGTTTATTCTAGAAGGGAAGAATCAAGGTACTACAAGGAATGCATTAAAGAAAAAGAAAGAAAGGAAGGAAGAAAAGAAAGAAAAAAAGAAAGAAAGAGAAGAGAAGAGAAGAGAAGAGAAGAGAAGAGAAAAACAAAATCTAACAGGGACAGCATAAAATGCTCCAGCTCCATGTTGTGTCTCTGGGACTAATAATGTAACAATTGGGCACCAAATAGACAAGTACCCAAACTCAAGCAGATCTGTCATTTGTAGCAAAAACAGCTTCTAATTTAGACTGGGTCCATTATATGCCTATAACTCTTTTTGATAAATGGTATCTCATGCTTTTTACAACTCTAGTATGTGTAGGTCTGAAATAAAATTCTCACTTTCAAAACTTTAATTAATAGTCCCTCAAGTTCTTTTTATTAATGGAATATCGCCTTACCACACATTACTTATGCTCAGCTGCAGTTTAGGATCCATCAGTTTGCATATGCATATAATATCTTCAAAACTAGTCCCTTGTAGATAACATCAAGTTCTTTTGCCAGCTCAGGTTGGAGCCTGTGCCCCGAGACTTGTTGCTTCTGTGTGTGTTGAACAGGAGAAAACACTCTTCTAAGCAGCTACTTTTGAGTTGCAGGGAACACTTGTATTCTCAGTTGAGGATTATTACTCTTTTCATCCAGATTTGTATCTGTACTAAGCTAAGCCTTTGATGAATGACATCTTATCCTCAAGGCATCCTTCCTCTTGTCTGTACAATGCATGTTTCTCCTCAGTGCTACTTATCTCTTTAACAATGGCATTAAAGACATTCCCGAACAACTCCTTAAAATAGCCTTTTCAGTGAATTAAGGTATTATTTTTAAATCCAAAATCACTCACATTCTTTTCGCACTGGTATCATGAAGCCAAATTCTTGACCAGTATATCACATGCATGGAGGCTAAATCACTTGGTTTTATTAGCATTTTGATTTTTCAAACTCCCACCAGAAAATCACATGAAGGTCTACTTGTAGCATTCAAAGGCATTCCTACCCAAAAGATGCAAGCTCATCCATGTCATTCTCATGAGTCAACTCTAAACACATGAGAACCATATGGGAGGGCCATCATAGCGGTGACCCCACTTCTTTGTTATAATTACTGTTTTAGCTTTTTGCTGTTTTTAAAATAGATTTTAAAATAGTTTTTAAAATAAATTATGGACAAAATCAATTTTAGAAAGGATCATTTTGCATGTACGTTGGGTCATAGTTCAAATATATAATCCATAACGTCAAGGAGTTTAAAAACTCTGATGGCCTCACATTCATAATCAGGAAGCAGAGAATAGAGAATTTATGCTACTGTACAGTTTCTTACTCTAGAGTGCTTACTCTAGTTTATTCAGTTGATGATTTAACCAGCTAGCCAGGGAATGGCACAGCACAATTAATATAATCAAAATAATCTATGTAAATATGTTGTGTTACAAACTTTTCCTGGGGATATGCAACACACACACACACACACACACACACACACACACACACACACACACGTATGATTACACTAGATAGGAGGCCTATGACACACCAAAGTATGAATATCACTAAAATCCAACTTGTTTACCCATTGAATTTTACTGAAGTTACGTACAAGAATATGATTAAAGGGTTACTTATAGGAGCAGAAATAACTATAAAACTGGAGTATAACCAAAGCCTACCCCAGAATGGGTGACAGTTTGCAAAAGCTAGAAATTTGGAGCATAATATACAGACTGCAGAGAAATCAACATGTTGAAAAATGTCCTTTCCATGTTGTCTGGGCCTCTTCTAGACAGATCATCTCTTCCTTGCTTCTCTCAAGCATGTGGACTTGTCTGTGCCTCTTCTTTACTGTTTGGTTTATATGAGAGTATGCATCAAAAGTCTTACAGCTAATTTTTCTTTTGGGGAAAGAGAGTAATGAATCTTGTCAATTTCTGGAACTTCTTAAGTCTATTTTGAGTTGTTCATTTCTTGTCTTAATGGATCTTGAATGGAGAAGCAAGTATTTACAACTGCTTACCCTACAAAACAAATATTCTATCATTTTACCTTGGAAAACATTCTGTCCTAAATTCTCTGCTCTTTTACTCTCCCTTTAAATCTTATGTCTTAAAAAGTTTTTATGCAAGACAGCTTTTACTTAAGACAAAAGTGTTAGACAACTCATGTGTATGCAAAGGCCCATTGCCCAGGAGTGTCTAGATTAGGTTATTAATCTGTTCATTGCAGAGGTTATATATTCGTTCTCATGGATAATGATCTTCACTTGGAGAATAGCCAGTGCTCTTAGGTTTGTCGTTCTGGAGTTCAAGATAAAATATTAAGAACACTCATATATCTCTATACTTCAACTAAAATAGAGATATATAAAAAAGCAAGACTACTTCCTGCTTTTACTGTTCCCAAGTGAGGAGTTTGTGGTTTTTCTTTATTTTTGTTCCCCAAGAATACTTTTCAAGTCCCCATTTTATAGCAGTTTTAAAAATGTTAACAATTTAATTTTCATACATACACTGGACAGGTTTTCAGCAGAAAATGTATACTACATGCATATGCACTGTAGCTTCACAAGTATCATACTCAATGAAAGGGCAGGTAACTTTAGAAATGACTGGGGCTTGGTATTACACAGAGATATGATGAGTAGATTCCACAGGCTACAAGCAGGTAAGAAAAGAAGCACACGGCAATCATAAATTGTGCCGTAACAGGAAGAACTTCATCTGTAGTCTTCAGTATAGGGGATAGATTGTGTTTATCATGTCTCTCCCTGTGTGAGACACATGTGTTTTACCTCCTGTCTTTTCTTTAATATTAGCTAATCTTATATGGCTGCTGAAATTCCAGGGAGAGAGCTCAAGACATTATAACCAGAATTTTGTGGTGAGAGTCCCATCTGGATCACCAGCTGCTACCAGAAAAAAAAAAAAAAAAAATGTAGTTCTTTTTTAGGATTCATAGAATGACTAATAAAGAAATTTAAGGACTGACTAAAATAGAAGCCTTGGGAGTGTTTTATTAGAAATTAAAAGGAAAAAAAATATCTTAGATATGAAGGCTATAAATCTCAACAGCTGTCTAAAGAAAGAGACTGAAGTAGTAGTAGTTGAAAGCCATGCAGCTTGAATGTAGCCAACATGAATGTCATCCAAATGGCAGCATATAGCAGGTAGAGAAATGGATCCAGAGAAAATTGTCAAGAAAGCCCAGATTTTCATGGAAAGCATGGTAAGAAAAGAGGAGGAAAGAAAAAATGAAATCTTATCTTTTTCTATCTCTGAAATGCAGACAGATTTAGAAAGCTGCATGAATACGCTCAGAGTTTATACTGAGTATCAGGAATTCTGGGAAGGAATAGCCCAGCATCTCATAAAAAAATCTCATAAAAAATTATTCTACCTATCTCTTCCTGTGCCTTAAGTATAAGTACAAGCTCTCCTTCCTGGGGGTAATCCGTTGACCAGGTATTTGATCTACTCAACTAGAATATTAGGTCTCCACCCAGTTCATTGAATTTTTTTTTTTTTTTTTTTTGATTATTTTGATTATTTTGAGCAAAATGAATTTACCCGTAATGGAATTTTATTGCTGCTCTAAGAATCATTTCATAATTGAATTATGCTGTGGAGGATAATTTACTCAGATAGGAGAAACTCAGAGTAAGCCAGGCCAATAAAGAAGAGGAGGAATGTAGAAAGAAAAAGAGAGAGGTTGTCTCTGAATCTGTTTCTGTAGACCAATGTACTCCTGGCAGCAAAGGATAACCCTTTGGGCTGTTGTTTTCTACTGCTGATCTAAAATTCCTCTCTGTACTAGACACAGATGTTAAAGGTTTGGTCCTAGGTTGGTATTACTGGAAGCTATGAAACCTGAATAGGTCATGCCTAATGGAAAATTTTAGATTTCCTAGAAGCTTTCACATGAAGATGACTATAAAAAATTGTCTCCTTTCTCTTTTTCCAATGTCCTTCCAACATTCCCCTTATCATTAGAAAATAGCTTTGCTCTATCATGTGTCTCTATCAAGATGTGTAGCTTCATCATAGATATAAAGAAATAAAGCCAACTGATCATGGGCATAGCCTCATTACAGGGAGCCAAAGCAAACAACTCCTCAGTTGAGTTTCTCTTTTTTTTTTTTTTTTTTTGTTTGTTTGTTTGTTTTGTTTTTGTTTTTGTTTTTGTTTTTTGTTTTGTTTTGTTTTGTTTTTCTGGAGTAGAAAGTTGACCAGTAGAGTCATTGAGTGCCCTTAATCAGGAAGTAGAAGGATGAGAGATGAAAACTTGTAAGAAGGGAAAAGTCACAGGAAAGAATGAGATTCTGCTTAACTGAGTTCTAGGTGAAAGAAGGGCATGTGATAAAAGGAATATATCTGAGAATTCTTCCTAAACTCATGGACAGAAACTGGGGAATCAAGTCCAACTTGGCTGAACACTACTTGACAAAAAGAGTTCCAACAATGTTTGATCAAGAAAAGAACCTTCATTTCTTGTCTTGTCTTCTACAGACAAGATATAAGCAATGATGTGTATATCCAAAACTTCTTAATCCCCACTGTATGCTTTTAAATGTTCCTCATTTGTTCCTTAAGTTAGAAACCTTCCAATGGGTTAGAATACCAATGTTTCAATGAGTTAGAATACCAGCCAAGATGTGATAGTCAAGTAATCCCTGCTTAAAATACCAAAAAAAAAAAAAAAAAAAAAACAAAAAACAAAAAACAAAAAACAAAAAAAAAAAACAAAACAAAACAACAACAACAAAAAAAAAAAAAACCAAAAACCAAAAACCAAAAAAAAAAAAACAAAAAAGTTTCTGAAGCATATTCATCTCATTTTTCCATGAAAATGTAGCTTTATTGTTTCAGAAAATCTTCTTTGCTGTAGATTAAGAATTGCATAACAAGGTTCTTTTGTATTTTATGAATTGGTTAAGTATAGTTACTGCATAAGAACAGATATACACTGATTAATCACTAATAATAACTTGATTTTTTTTTTTGCCACAGCTATACTCAGCTCCTCAGTAATTTTCAATCAGAAATATGGTAATAGACATTAAGCCACAAAATTATTGACAGAGATGTGAAAAATAAACTCAGCAAAGGTTCCATTCTCCAGACAACTGTCCACAGAAAGGGGAAGGGTTTTCTAGAAGGAAAGAAAAAGAAGTTAATTACAAAAATTTTACACACAAAAAGATTTAAGATCAGAGATTTCATTCCAACAGAAAACAGAGTCAACATGTGAGACATTGGCCAGTATCCTTTTCCTTAAAATTTTTGTTGGAGTCTTACTTTGTGTGTGTGGAGGGGGCGGGGGGGAGGCTTGAAGTCATGTTTTAAATTTTAATCACTGTGTTTGTTTTGTAAAAAAAAAATTTTCTCTAACATGTAAGTACCACTCATACAAGGGACAGATTACTCTGTAAGCCCCTGTAAGTCCCACTTGCCCAATACAGATAACTTCCTGAAATGTAGTAGGAGGTACTTCATGTACGATAATAAGCTGTATGTTTTCCTTTCTATAAAAAATAAAAAAAGAGGTTGGTTCCCAAATGCACAACATATGCTTGAACACACGTAGGTAGGAGATACATGAGGAGTACAACACAATGTATGCTTGTTTCTGATTATATAAGGCAGTAAGTGCATAAAGAGTCTAGTGGCTTTTGCCTTTATAAACACCCAAATAACGTAATTTGAAGCTGTTTTCTGTGAATCTCAAGTATGGCTCTGGCCAGCATCCATCTATGTAGCTAGTATTTAATAAAGTTTGCTTCAAATTTGTCTAAATGTTGTGGTTGTCTTATTGTTAAATGGTGGGATTAGCAGTGTGTGCTCTCTTGAGTAACACTAGCATCAGTATTTCCCACAAGGAAGCTCTGCCCGGAGTTGGGTGCGAAGAGAGGAAACTGGAAGTCAACCCACAGAGGCCCCAGGAGTTGCCACTAGCAAAAAATTCAAGTGAAGCCAGTCCTACAGTTTCTCTTCTTTCTTTTTTGTTTTCCCTGTTTCTTTTTTGTTTTCCCCTTTCAAGCTTGTTTTGGATTGTAGGACCTTGAATTGGAAGCTCAACATTAGCAATTCAAATCCTAAACTGAGCTTTTTAATGCTAAATACTTGTGGATCTCATTTGAGAAGATTGTCAAGTTAAACAATGTAGATTTTTCCTATCTACTGCAGAGAGGCTTCGCAGACTTTACTAAGATCCAAGCTATGATATTCATCTTGAGCTCAGGCATTCAATCCAGAACCAGCAGATGTATTTTGTAAATTCAGCATTTAGTTATCTCTTGCCCATTAAGAGGAAGCAAAGCAAACATTCCACCCCTCCCCTGCACTTTTATTCATGCCTGAAGCTAAGCACAGCAAAGGGGGGAAATGTTTTTAGAATTACAAATAGAACCTTTAAATTGTAGAAAATTGCTAATTTCATTTATGCACTGCCTAACTTCTGTTTTCTCTCTCAGTTGCTATTCAAATTTCTATATCCAGTCAAAGAGAAAAGGAGAGAATAATCCTACTAGGAATTTAGTGAGTTTTCTTTTAGGGATCACACATAAATGCTGCATATTTGAATATGCAAATTTAATAGACCAGATTGGGAAGAAATGAAAAATGGTTGTATGTTTAGCCCCAGGAAGTTAGCCCAGCTTAATAAGCTGACAAAAGAGTTAAGGAGTGCTCACTTGCAAAACTCTAACAGGGAAGAAAATACATGCAATTTGCTTACCTAACAGGAAGGGACAGAACAGTGAACAGATTTTGAGGACCTAGATTCTATTCAAATTAGTCACAGAATTCTTCTAATGGGCTTTCTTTTCCTTCTGTGTACAATACTTTTTTTTCCTTAGATAATCTTTAGATTATGTCAATTGTCAAAAGTCAAATACAGCCTCCTCTAGAGTGGGTCCCATCATTCTTGAATCTACAAATCTTGTCTTGAGACACAATCTGTGACGTTGTTATTCTGTTTATCCAGAAGGGAAAACTATCTTCCACTATTTGAAGTGCAAATCATCATCTATATATTTTAGTGTTGTGTAGTTTGTGTTTTTAAAAAAGGAGCTTCCAAATAGGCAAGGCCAAGTTTCATTCCTTGGAGGAGCTAGAACATTCTTGAAAAACTGCCAAATGTACTGACTAATACTCACCTCTGGTCCTAAATAGATTTTGAATGCCTATCATATGCTTGTTAGCCAATAGATTCAAAGGTCAATATGCTTAGCCAATAAGTTTAAACTGTAACCTTGCTGATGTAAACTGTACCCCTAAAAATATAAAAACTCTTTAGTATAGCCATTTGGGGTTGCCTTCCAGTTACTTGCCACAATGGGCTGTTTGAGGGTTGACCCCAACACACCTGAAAATAAGCCTCTTGCATTTAAATTGAACTCTGTTCTCCTGTCTCACTTTGGGGGAGGGGGGTCTCCCAGTAGTTAAGACTCACTTTGTGTCTCTCTCTCTTTCTCTCTGTTTCTCTGTCTCTCACTGTCTCTGTCTGCCTGTATCTCTGTGTCTCTTGCTGTCTCTGCTCTGTCTCTCTCCTCTCTCTTTTGTGTGTGTGTGTGTGTGTGTGTGTGTGTGTGTGTGTGTGTGTGTGTGCGTGCGCATGTACCCATCTCTCCCTCCCTATAAAGTTTAGCTACCCTGTATTTCGAGTTTGAAGAATTGAATATTAGTGCCTCTTTTGGATTTACAGTAATCATTTGGGCAGATTGTCAATATCAATTTCCAGCCTACATGACTCTTCATACCACTCAACGAATTATGTCAAAACTGTCTGTAGATAGAAAATTGGGCAAAATAAGCCAGAATGGTTAAAAGAAAAAAGAAAAAGAAAAAAAGTTAGAAGTTGTAGAGGAAGTAAGAGAAGTAAAATACCAATTTACCAGTTTCCTTAGTATCCAGTTTAAACATCCAGGAGTATCTTTGCATCACAGATTTGAACCTCTGGGACTCTGTGAGACTTGTTTTCCAACACTCCTACACTTGGCATGCTCTCTTGTGGGCCTGCTTGGCTACCTCCTGTCTGCCACTGGGGCTGTCCACTACAGCCACTGGTTCACCACGTGAAAAGCATGTCTTCCCCACTCCTTGCATCCTCCCAGGAAATATGCCTACTGTGACCCTAGATTTCTCCAAGTGCAACCATTCTCCCTCCCATGTGTGTGAGCTCTCTCTGTCCAGGACTGTGTCCCTGTGCTCTGTGCCCCACCCCTACCCCTGACCTCGAGGAAAAGAGCTTTCCCTCTGTCCCTTTTAGACTTTGTTTGCTACCTGCCACAAGAATAGCATACATGTTGCTGCAATATGGAACATACTACCTGGGGTGTTTTCCTTCCCCTGCCCACTTCTGGGCCAGCCAGTGGCTGCCAGGAGGAAGCTCCCCCTTACCTGCCTGTATCCTATATCTCTCTGTTAATGCAAAATGTGTTTTTCTCTACTTATACAACCTGTCAAAGTTACTTAAGATTTTCATTCCTATCCTGTCTTGATAGATGATGATTTTTGCTATGGCCTTTAAATTATGGTGTGTTCTATTCAGATATTACCAATCGATATAGTCCTCAGTCTTGTCAGGAACCTCCTAATTGTTAATATATTTAAGTTTGTGACTAATCTTCTGAAGCCTTCAGCAATTTACTTCTCGAGGTCTTAGAAGATATGAACACAGATTCAAGAGGCTGCCTTGATTGTGATAGGATAACCACTGAGAAACACAGTGGACAAAACTGGATACTCTCAGAATCAAATAATTTATTTAATCAAGGTAAGCCATTTCTCATGTCATGTATCCATTCCACAGAGAAAAAGACCTGTGTCTTCTGGGCTTGAAAGCCAGACTGACTCCACCCAAGTTTCCATGAAGACCACAGAGACCACAGGAAATTGTTGGCTAGTGGATTCTGTCATTTTTAATTGATATATGGCACTGCTAGATTATAGTTTATTCTTTCCCAGATTTCTGACTACACTGACAGCTAAGGTAGCTTGACAGATAGAAAACAGATCTCTAAACTCAGTTTCTAGCAACTAGGTCAGATGTAAGTTTTCACAGATGTAATGGGTTACTTTCTTCCCTAAACTTGGGTCTCATTGATCAAATACGTCATGTTTCTTTGTCTTGCTATCTCACTGTCCTAACATTATTTGAGTTCTTATAAGTTTTCCTAACTCTATTGAAATTTTCCACTATATAATCCAAGGATATAAACCCAAATTCTTATTCTATCTGCTCTACAAAAAGCTTATTTTAAAAAATGTTCATGTTATTAACCCATGTTATTATCTCTTTTGTAAACTTATAAGCTATTGGGAGCCCACTCAGATCTACCTCTCATTGACCAAATATACTCCACCCAGATAAGTACACCTGCCTAAAGTTCTCACTTACTACGTATTCCAGGAGGTAGGATTCCTCTATGTTTCAAATTTGTATCTTAAAATAAAAGTAAAAAAAAATATTTCTCCCAAACACACTTAATCTTATTCTCTTCCTATAATGTGTGTGTGTGTGTGTGTGTGTGTGTGTGTGTGTGTGTGTGTGTGTGTGTGTCAGCATCTTGTCAAGTCAAATCACTTACTACATTTAGGACAGCTCTAAAGAAGAAATCACCAGATGCTCCAACTTTCTATCACAAACACAGATGCATCACTTGGACCTGTTCCTTCTGGTCTACATACAGATAATTCCTTAGATCTTGGATAACAAAGAAACAGCCAACTCTAAGAATGGACAAACATCTCCATATACACTTTCCTAGTTTCCCTAGAGGCATGTTACCCCAATGCAAGCAGGAAGTAGTCAAAGATTTCAATTACCCTATTCCTGCTCTACCATTTCCTCTTCCTAATTTTTCTTTTATAATTAAACCAAAATGAGGGAAGGGTAACTTTCTAAGCTTGCCCCACAGTTACCTGACAAAAGCCAGGTATGCCTGATACTATAAAAGGGGTTGTTAGCCCCCTAATCTCTCTTTCTTGTTTCCTTTTGCTCTTACACTATTCCCAGTTTGTCCTTTCTCTCCCCATTATCCTCACCCCTCTTTCTCTCCATGTGCTCATAGCTGACATCTACTTCTCTCTTTCTCTCTTTCTCTCTTTCTCTCTCTCTCTCTCTCCTTTCTCTGACCCCCCTCTCATGCCCTGAATAAACTCTATTCTATACTATATCATCAAGTGGCTGGTTGCTCAGGGGCAAGAGATGCCTCAACAGAGGCAGACCTTTCTCCCACACCTCACTATACCTCAATAGGACATATTCCTTCTCGCTTTCTTTTTATAAACATATCATCTGGGAAACATAAAAGAAATATAGTACTATGTGTTAGCTTATAGGCAATTCTGCGAGGCTCCTCCCAGGGACCTATCAACAACTTAGATTATTACCTTCCACTTCTAGTGCTGGTAGCTTATAAAAGAATTTGCCACCCCACTTCTCTCATTTTCTTTCTGTCTCTCTGTTCCTGTGTGTTCTAGTCCAGTCTCTCTTTCCCCCTTTCTGTACTTCTTTCTGTTCTTCTCTGTCTCACCTTCTTTGCCCTCATGGCTCTGCACCAGTCTGTCTGTCTCTACCTCATTCTCCAGGCTCGCCCTCCCCTTCCCCCAAATTAAGCCTCCTTTACACCCAGTCTGTCACATAACATGATTTCTCAGGGGCCACACCCCTGACACATTATAGTTTATAATACCATGTGGACTTTCACACAGATCTGAAAATGAGGCCTGGGTAGCCTTGCCATGTAAACAGTTTTAGGATTTCTCAGGCTTCCCCTAAAAAGGAAGGAAAGAAAACCATAAGCTGTTACAAAAGCTGAAGCAGGTAAGCATGGGGTCTGGTTTAGCAACTTGAGACTTAGTTTGAAATAGGCACAAGATTCTTTATAATGATATTTGGCAGCCTAGCTCCTTGATCTGTAGTATATATATATATATGTTCTCTTCTTGGAGAACAATATACTTACTGTGGTGGGTAATGTTACATTTTAAGTTTAAATTACTATGCTTAGAACATTTATAAAACGATGTCTTTAACTTGTAAGACCCACTTGCCCAAAGACAGGTAACTTCCTGGAATGCTGTAAACTATTTTTCATATAAGGTAATAAGCCTTGTGGTTTTGCTTCTTTAAACAAGTTTGGTTGCCCCCAACTGTATAGGAAATTCTTGACCACAGATAGACAGGAGGGACAAAGACAAGAAATACATTATAATATATGCTAATCTCCAAATGGCTATTGGTGGAAAGTGAATAGCTTTTTAGGTTTTGACTTTATAAGCCCCAGACTAAGGAACTCCTGCTCAGATTCTGGGATATGAAGCTGGCCAGTGTCAACCATACTGACCTGTATTTAATAAAACGTTCTTCAAATTTGGCTTAAATTGTGAAAAAGGTTTTATTCTCACTTGGTGGGATCAGTACTTGCAAATCTCAGATTCATACTTGTATCAGGCAACATCTATACCCCTCTCTAAGGAAGGGACTCCAAGGCTCTCCTTTTCCTAACAATCATGAAACTAAGACATCAAATGTATCTCTAACTTGTCAAGGTACAAAGAATACAAAGCCCCACCATAACTAATTTCTTTTAGATGTGTGTACAGTAAAGTAAATGTGTGTTTCTCAGTGAACTATAGGGGAAGTCTCCTACTGACCACATAATTAAAATCAAATGCATACATATGAGAAGAAACATGTTCATCAGAAGAAAAACAGATGTATGACCTAAACTAACAATCAAAATAGAAAATGAACCTTATTCTAGCCCTTAGGATTCAAACACCTCTTCTCTCTCTCTCTCTCTCTCTCTCTCTCTCTCTCTCTCTCTCTCTCTCTCCTCTCTCTCTCTCTCTCTCTTTTAATCTCATAAAAGGATTTTGGTAAAGTTGTTCTCTTAAAGGCAATGTTTATCATAAATTCTATCTGTTATTTTTGATTATTCATTATGGTCTTTCTAACATTCATATATAACATACTAATTTTAAAAGCATATATTTGCTTTTTAATCATTACTGCATGTTCATTCTGTTTAATTTGTTAAGTCTCCTCAAAAAAGGCCAATGAATGCTTTCTTTCCTATAGGTACATGCAAGTATGTTTCTTTTTCCCCATTCAAAGTTCCAAAATTTAGCTCGTGAAATAAAATGTTAAAACCCTCTTAACAGACTTTTTCCTGTTTAGCAGGAAAAAAAGTATTCACATTCATGGTGAACCTGTCAACATTATATTAAAGATAAATACCTTAGTTACTTTCTATTTTTTGGATACCACACCATAACTAAGGTAACTTTTACAAAAAGGACTGTATTCAGGCCTTGATTTCAGTTTCAAAAGTATAGAATCCATGATTACTGTGGCAGGGACCATGAAAGAAGGTAGGTAAAGCTGATGTTAGAATAGTAGCAGAAATCTTACACCTGATCCCCAGGTTCTCCTACAAACCCTCCTGCCGTACACACATTCATTGAAGTAACTCACCAACCCCAGTGATTTTGTGCAAGTAAAACACAACTCAATTAATATGTGGATATATAATATATACACGTATACATGTATGCATGTATGTGCCGAAATACATAAACATAATATATTTATAAAATATTTATAATATATATATTATTGAAATAGAATTAATCAGTCTGAGGAGAATATGTATATGTACATGATTTTATATATATATATATATATATATATATATATATATATATATATATATATATATATATATATATATATATATATATATTCACAGGAAAGTTAGGGATATGGAAATAATCTTGGGGTAAAAAAATGAATGGGTCCTCATAAGAAGAGGCTAAAGCTGTGCTGACCCCTGGCTATAATATAAATCTAACCTATTCTAAGACTTGTCTAGTCTTTCTTGATAGAGAAGATTCTTAAATAGGATGCTCATGATGGTTATTTCTTTTGTAGACTCTATCCTTAAGAAGCAAGAGAAGCTCCTTTACAAAGCCTCCTGTATGTTTACTGTTCTTTTGTTTTTTTTTTAATTTTTGTCTGTGACACTGAACCTCATGTAGCCTAGGCTTCCCTTGAACACATTGCAAAAGAGTGGCATTGCACTTTTCTTTGTCTTTAACTGTCTCCTAGAGCAGAGCTGTGATGAGAGGTGTGAGCCACTGTGCCTGCTTTGCATCATACTGTAGAGGATATACAGACCCACTTACATGCTAGGCAAGTACTCTTCCAACTAAGCAACACCCCCAGACCATAGGCTGAATATGGTTTTAATTTGACATGAAGTGCTCTTTCTGGTGTTGTCATGATATTAAGTTGATTTATTTAATGTAATGACTAGTAACTCCGTAAGGATCTTCAAGAGCATGAAAGCTTCCTGTGTAGAGTATGCCAATCAGTTACATTCCTCCTCAGAGGCTATTGGGTAAATCAGAATGAGAACGGCCCTGTAAAGAACATACACACAGGGTAAGTGCAAAAGTACAGAAATGGATTGTGGAGAGACTAAAGTTTATCTGTTTATATTTTCTGAAAAACAAAATACTTGGAACAGAAGTAATCAGTATGAGAAGATTTTACCGTGAAGAATATGGACAATTTACCCTCTCTCCCCATTCCATCATCTTGAAGTAGTTTTTAGCTTATCAGTTTGTGAAACTGATAAGAGCAAAACATTTAAATATTTAAATGAAACAAGAAAATTCAGGTTAGTCTCAAGGTACTGCCTCCATTTCATATATGAAGTTTATTTTCCCTGCCTGCAACATGTAGATAGATTATACCCCTACAAAAGACCACATTAGGGAAATAGAAGATACCTATCTAACTTTGCATTTTTTGCTAAGAATACTTGAGGCTCAATTATTTTTGGAGAATTTGCAGAAAGGCAACAAACTCTGAATATTGCCTAAGTTGCCATTTTACAAGAAAAGTTTCCATTTATAAAATGATCCTCTATTTGTGAAAGATCTCTTCTGTGGAAAAGAATGATATAAATATTATAGGTATAGAAAATAATAGGGCTTTCAAATGTTTACTACACCTTTCCAGACCACCATTTCTTCAATGTTTAATCCCAGAGCCTTCTTTCTATATTTGTGTATAAAATTGTTGATAAAAAATTCTTTCTCTAAAGGGAATGTGAGTTTACTTTTCTAACAGCATTACTATCTTATGCAAGAAAACACAAACTCAGATCATTCTGAGTGACTTGGTACACTGTGGAGCATTTTACACAAACTTAAGTAGTCACAAACAAAAGAAAGCCACAAACTAGTGCATTTGCAAAGCCCAGAAGAGGTGGGGGCAAGTGGTTAGAATAAAGAAGCAAACTACGTTATTTATTCCGAATTCTGCATGGTGACAGTCTTGTTTGCACATACTTGTCTGTTACATTAATATATTTGAAAGATCACTAGTCGCAGTGAAGTTAGGCTAAAAACAATGTTGTCAAGCTAGAAACACATGGTGTTAAAATAACTATTGAGGAAACTAAAGAAAGCCAAAAGTAATATTGACTGTAGACTTCCAAGAATCGTCTCTGAGATTCCAGTCAGTCAGGGCATAGATTCACAGGTGTGAATCCTACAGACTGTATCACTTGAAAGCTGGTAGATAAGCTTGAATTTGAAGTAATCCCTTTGTCTAATTCAATTTTATTTGCTTTTTTATTACCACTCTATCTTTTCATGCAGGGTCCCCAGCCAAGAACTTACAAATAAAAGAAAGAAGATCTTTGTCTTGCATGTAAACTTCAAATCATCCATCACCAAAAACAATAGCAAAAAGTCATAATCATCTATTATATGAATACATTTGGTAATCTAAAATACTAGAATATCAGAACTGGATTTCTCATATAAATTTCATGAATATTTAACAGCAGACTTTAGCTTTCATGTATTCACATATTTTTCCATAAGTAATTAAGACAGCTAGGTTCTGGGACACTGGATAGAAAAAGACCTAATTAGCAATCGTTGAAATTGAAGGAAAAAATGTAAAGGACAATCTAAATAATTCTGGCATTACACTGCCTTTAAGGAACGAATTAAAATAGACTTAAAAATATTAAAATCAGTCATGAATCTGATACTCTGAAATACCTCCCAGGGTCCAGTTCAGAGGCATTCACAAAGTGAAGGAAGGTTTTTTCACACAAGCATCATATTATACAGGATACTCTCTCCTTTTCATTTTGCATATGTTTCAAGCCCTTTAGTTTTTGAGATTATAATGTGATTATATCATTTCCTTCGATTTCCTCCTTCCAAGTCCTCCTATACACCACCTGTTGCTCTCTTTCAATCTTATGATCACTGTTTTCACTAATGCTTATTACATACATACATGTATACTTGCATACATATATGCTCCTAAGCACATAAACACAGCTTGCTCAATCTGTTCCATATTACCTATACATGTACTTTCAGGGCTGCCTATTTTCTGTTAGCTACCTTACTGCTGTGCTTCCCTGCAGAAGACTGTCTTTTCACCCTTAGTATTCCTTTGCTACCTGCAATTCTCTGTGAAAGGCTGAGGTCCCATGGGCTTTCCCCAATCCACTTTAGTATGTCTATTATTGATTTTCTGTTCAGCTCATGTTCAGTTAGTCATGTTGGTGAGACATTATGTGTATAGATTCCATCATTCATTCCTATTACATACAACCTCACATCAAATGTTCCATGCTTTGACTAAAATTCCTTCTGCCCCTTTTGCCAAAATGTTCCCTGAGCTTAATACTCAAAGATCATTTGCATAGATTTTTGTTTTTGTGTTTGTTTCTTTTAATTTGTAAACTCTTTGCATGTTATCATATTTTTAGAATATCAGATTTGCTCTCCCAGATTCACAAAAGAAAGTAAGTCAATAAAAGCTCCTGGGTAATTAAATAACTTTTCTTCCATAGGAATCATCTACCCGGATTTCAAGTTGTAATACAGAGTTTGAGAGCTATAGAAATAAAAACAGTAAAAATTGGCATTAAAATAGATTTACTGATTAAGGAAATTGAATTGAAGACCTGCACACAACTCCATACACCTAGACAAAGAAAACAAAATTCATACTAAAGAAATAACAGCATCTTCAACAAACAGTAAGACGGAATGAGTGTATGTAAGTGACTAAAAAGAGAAAAACATTTATCACCTTGAGAAATTCAACTGCAAGTTTAAAGCAAAAATTACTGTATGAATATCACGACATAGTTTTTCATTTACCCTCTCCTAGCATTCAGACTCAGTTTTCTGCAGCATGATGCAGTGATCTAAAGATATATTTGGATAAAACCAAGGGAGCAGAAACTCTGGCTTTCCTTCTTATCTTTCTTGGCACTGGTTGGAGTTTGAGCATATAACTGAATTTTCAGGTCATTTTGAAGTTTACTCAAAGTGTCCCTGTCCCTATATTTGCCATCTGGTTGAAACAGCAATCAGTGGTTAAGAGGGCTTGTTGCTCTTCAGAGGACCTGAGTTTGATTCCTAAAACCTATATGGTGAATTATAACCTGTAACTCTCTTCAGGCTTCCACAGGCACCAGGCATGTATAAGATGCACATTCATCCAGACAGAAAAAAAACCTATACATAAAAAATAAAAATAAATTAAAAAAAGAATTTGTAGAGTAACATCCCAATCAGCATCATTTTCACTATGAACTTACTACGATACGAACATTTTATTTATGCATGCAGCATCTTGGGTTGTTGTCTGTGAGCTGTCCCCCCTAAGTTACTTGTGAGTAAAGGAGAAATGTGAAATGTGAGGCCCTCTATTCAGATGGCTATAGTCCAACTGTGTTTTTAGTGCTGACCAGATAGAAATGCACATAGCTGAAGACTGAATACTTTTTGTGCAGTAAGCAGGGCTTATGATCAAAGGCAGAATTTTCTAAAAAATATCTAGCCAAAGAAACCATAGAAGCAAATCCACTATCTGTACCCCATAGTTACTTTTTCCAGCTTCCTGTACTCCACTGTCTTCTAGATGCTCATATGGCCCTATGTAGACAATTCCCAAAGGCGAAGACTATTGTGGCTGAAAGAACACATTACAGTTGAGAATATTGCAAATTTTCAAGACTTCAATTGAAAAGAAATCTACTTACTTATAAATGTGAACTCTATACCCCACCCCACCTTTTATGGAAGGAAGATCTTATTGTGTGTTAAAATGACAGGGTTTCAAATATCCAAAGTAGTCAGAGGAACCTCTGAGGAAAGCCCTACACAATTGAGTTTGCATTTCATTTAGAGAGGGCTAGTAGTAATGTGCCATTGTGGAGATGTTTATAAGAGGGTCAGTCCTAGAAGCCATTTGTTCATAGCTTAGAAAGTTACTGTCAGAGTAACTAATACAAATATGGTCACATTTCAGAAAAAGAAATAAGTATCTATGTTGAGACATTCTGAGCTGTTTAAGCACCATCTTTGCTTACCCTGACTCAACACTTTTCAAGTGTCTAATATTTGCTGACGTTGAAATTACTGGTTACATTACAGCTATCACATTCTTCTTAAAGGTGTCATAACTACACTTACACATCTTTGTTCATGGGTCAGTGCTGTTCAATGCACACACATATACACAGGCACTAGTGATATTAAAAGAAAAGATTCCTCATGATGAGAACATGTTTTCTCTGGACAAAATTTAACTTATTTATTCATCCAACAGACAAATTTTAATGTCTGCTATATACTAGACATTATGGTTTTGGTATAAAGCAGATAGGCTGTTTAAAATTTAATGGAGATAACCGAAAGTTATTTTCAAGTACAACCAAGGTATTGCTATGCTCCATCTTAATAACAGATGCCAATGGCTTCATCCATTTATAGCTAGCAATGTCTGGAGCTCAGCAACTTTCGTTTTGTAACATATTCACGGGGCAACCAGGCAGGAGGGAAGGGATACATCACTACTGAGGCTCTGCTTCACCTGCATTTCTCCTTTTTAGAGATAGTCTGCATTTCATGTAATTTATTAGTGCAAAAAAAATCTGGATCTCAGAGGCAAAGGATAAGACTGGACCTAATCCTGGAAGAGGATCAGACAGGCACATCGGTGCCTCTGTTAAACTTTCTTGGTCTTCTTGTTTTAAGAAATCACTCATTTTGTGTCTTCTAGTCACAGTTGGCTCTTTGCATTGAAAAGACATCACTTATGTCCCTCTGAGAAAGAATACCTTCCTGTTTGCCCCCACTGCTCTGTTACCACCTTCAGGCATCCTTGATCACTGTCAGTTTTAGATCTCTGAAGTTTCGCCCCAGCATTTGAGTAACCTGTGGCTGGGTTAAAAACAGGCAAGTACAGTGTAACATTTGACTGGAACTGCCATCTGTCCCACTCCAAGATCTTTTATTAAGCCTGTTACACAAAGTTATTATTATGTCAAGATCAGGAATTATCTTTGTTATTTGTTTTGTTGTTGTTGTTTTGTTTTTCTTTTCTGTTCAAGGAATACTTACTTTCCAGTGTGTTTTTCACATCCCAAGTTTGTTTGCCTCATATACTGATAGAATTTCTGATGTAACTATTGAGACCTTTAAAAGTTAGCAGAGAGGAATTTTCACATGGGATTTTGACAGGTTTCACACACACACTGAACAGCCTTGGATGTCCTCTTCTGAATGTTGAGGACATCACATCAGCCTACATATGTAATTAGGAAGGTGATAAACATAAATGGAGTATGAGTCAAAGTTGTTACCGAGTCACCCAAGCTACCCCGTTCCATTGCTTCTGTATTCTAAGTTGAATGGTTGTTCTGAATAGTGCCCACATTCCTCTACCCTGGAGCCTTCTCATGCGTTAGTCCTGGCCGTCCAAAATAGGGCCTGAGCTTTTTGTGGGTGAGACCACAAGAATTGTCAAAACAGAGAATTGTGTTAGACTTCTAGGAAAATAGGGGTGGTTGCCATCAGACTGAAGCATGGGCCTCACTACTGGTGCTATGTCCCAAAGAATGGGGTGTGTGCAACTTCAACAAATTGTGAGTAATAATTTATAGAAGGCTCTGAGGCACCCATAACTCATACCATTTTTGCTGGAACAAAGTCATTACAAAAAGTATAATTTTTATTACTAGTGATAAACAATAAACATTAAAACACGTACAACTGAGTGAACATCACTTTGTGCAATTTTCAGCAAACATAGACAAGCAACAAATACAAGGAAATGAAATTATATTTTAAGACTTGGGCTTAATATTGTGGCAGGAAAGGATTTCTGTTCTGGACAGTTGAGCAACTGATGACAAACTTGCAACACTATTTTCCCAGCTTACATTGAACTCACCTTAAATCAGCTAGAAGGAGCCCCTAACCTTCAACGGATCACATCTCGAATTGAGTTTTGCTAGTTTCTTTATCTTAGTCCTACAACCAATTCCAATGATAACTTATTATGATATTATTTAGCCTAGGAATGGCTTAGTTTTATTTACTTGAGAGCAGATCTGATATTCTGACATATTGAAATTTTCTCCACCACAAAACGCAAAGTTACTAATTAGGGAAACAACAGAAATGGTTAGAGCTGTAAACATTGCAGTAATCTTCAGCTCATTGTTGACTATGACATTATTAATTCTTTAGTTGAAAATTGTATCAGTCAAGACAATAAGTTGTGTCTAATCTCACAATAACAGAATGTGACACTGGTGTTGATGTCACATCATATGCATGCTGGAACAATGAAAGATTGTTCTCCTAAGAATTCTAACATTCCATGGCTTAGTCAAATCTCCTGAAGAGAGTTCTCAGAAACCATCTGCAACTAATTTAATTATTTCTTACTCCAGTTCCCTTTAATTACAAAATAAAGGGCTTCTAAATATCTTCTAAACATCTCTAAGGTTTTTCTAACTTAGCATTCACAAGATTTTCTAGTTGTAATAATATTTGCCAAATTTTTAATTATTATTTGTAATTTTTGAAAAGTATTCTCAGGATCTTCAAAAAGATAAGCATGTCCTTTGGTTATCAATTTAATAATGATATAATTCTGCACAGTTGATGGTCTTTATTTGTCTATATCACATTACTGGCTTAACATCAGAATAGATTGAAGACAGAAATGGTTTGATTTTCTATACACTAGTATGAAAATACCATAAAGGTCATGTCTAAACATGGAAATTCTTTTGGCAGTATTATTGTTCTCAACTTTGTGCTGCTTGCTTTTCATCTGAAAAGACAAGATCACTTTGGATCTTTTTGCCTGTTAATATTAAATTCAAATGTTTTAACACATAGAAGTATTGGTTGGCAGTCAGAATGGCTAAAATTAAAAACTCAGATGACAGCAGATGCTGGTGAGGATTCGGGAAAATAGGAACACTCCTCCACTGTTGGTGGGGTTGTAATCTGGTACAACCACTCTGGAAATCAGTCTGACGTTTCCTCAGAAAATTGGACATAGTACTACCTGAAGACCCAGTAATTCCACTTCTGGGCATATACCCCAGAGACGCTCCAACATACAATAAGGACACATGCTCCACCATGTTCATAGCAGCCCTATTTATAATAGCCAGAAGCTGAAAAGAACCCAGATGTTCTTCATTAGATAAATGGATACAAATCTTGTGGTATCTTTTCACAATGGAGTACTACTCAGCTATCAGAATCAAAGGCTTTATGAAATTCCTAAGAAAATTGATGCATCTAGAGAATATCATCCTGAGTGAGGTAACCCAGTCACAAAAGAACACACATAATATGCAGTCACTGATAACTGGATACTAGCCCCAGAAAACTCAGACACAACTCACAGACCACATAAAGCTCAAAAAAAAAAAAAAAAAAAAAAAAAAAAAAAAAAAAAAAACCCAAAGGCTGAAAAGTAAAAGCCTCAGTCCAGTATATATGTATAACACCCTCTCAGAGTGTGGTACACCTAGACCTTAAATCATTAATAACTCAAGAGATAAGAATATAGCCTTGTGACAATTTTTGATATTCAAAAATCATTATGTTTATTCTATACACACCAAGAAAACTTTGACTGTTTCCATGTTACGTTCTGTTCTACATGTACTTTATGCTTATGGTAACTAGTAAGATTTCAATGCATACTATCAAACCTTTAGAAGAATCAAGTACTCACAAGAATATATTTATATAGTTTTGTGCTAAAATGCTTTTAAAAATCTGTACACATATGTATATTTTTTAAATAAATTTGTAAGAAAAAAGTATTGGTTGGTTTTGTGTGTCAACTTTACGAAAGCTGGTTTTATTACATAGAAAGAAGCCTTTCTTGAAGAAATTCCTTTATGACGTCCAGCTGTAAGGCATTTTCTCAATTAGTGATCAAGGGTGGGAGAGCCTATTGTGGGTGGTGCCTTCTCTGGGCTGATAGTCTTGGGTTCTATAAGAAAGCAAGCTGAGCAAGCCAGGGAAAGCAAGACAGTAAGTAACATCCATCCATTGCTTTGTCATCCACTTCTGCCTCCAAGTTCCTCCCCTGTATGAGTTTCTGTCCTGACTTCCTTTTGTGATGAACAGCAATGTGGAAGTATAAGCTGAATAAATCCTTTACTCCCCAACATGCTTCTTGGTCATGATGTTTTGTGTAGGTGTATAAACACTGACTAATACAATAGGTAACCATTTTGAAGATACAACTCGATCTTTAAGTATTACCTTACTCTCCCATTGAGGTCAGAAGCACCAGCAGTGTCTCAGTGATACTGCATGGTCCTATAGACCACCACAATAACACATCCATGGAAATTCTCATGTGTTTTCTATATCGAAGGAAGACAATGGGTGTGTCAGACTTTGTTCCAATTGTATTTTTTAATTTAAGTTTTGTAGAGTTAAAAATCATCTTCATCAACATACTTCACCTATCATTGGATTCTCACTTCAGGCTATGGAATGAATGGGCATTGAGACTATGAAAAACACCACAAAAGACAAGATTCTTGCGTTGTGAAACATATAATTTAGTAAGGATACTATGATAATATAAAAAAGTAACCAGAAGGTAAACTATTTATGATTTATTTTGTTCAGAAAACTTGGATTATGGTTTGGATGTTATGGGATGAGATCTAAGTATCAGTGAGGTTGAAGAAGATGCCCTGTATAGACTGAGGTATTTGGCACAGCCTGCTGTTCAAATGGAGTTGTGTGTTACAACGGGTTAGGATGAATGTTAACTGAGAATAAATGCTGGTTTACGTACATCAGAGTGTTAATGATAAGGGGCGGCAGACATAACTTAATGAGTTTATCAAAAGCAAAATCTTGGTTGGAATTTGAAGCCTGTAGATGAAGTGGGGCACTGGAGAACATAAATAAAGCCACACTGTTTAGGAAAAACATGTATGTATTACACTGTGCCATGTATTCTAACCATGGAAGCTTAATCCAGACAAATAAGTTAACTTTAACCTACTTTTTTTAATTTTAGAGACAAATTCAAACATATTTAATCTTCATTTAAAATTTGTACCTATATAAAAGCTAGCCCTTTGTATTGGGGTTTTCATGTGCCTCAGAATCTAACAACTAATACTGTAAAATGGGAAATAGACAATAAAAAGTATGTGAGGAAATAAAGCTATACCTAAAGATTCATATATGAAAATGCTGTATGAAATTTGTACAAGAGCTGTCAGGGCTACCCAGCAATGAGACAAAGGCAGGGGATATTCTCTGCTATATATAACTATACTATTAGTGCTTTTGGTTAAAAACAAGGCAAATCTTTCTTTTCCTCAGTTTCTCTTTGTCTTTCGTTCAGTGAATTATCTAAACTGGACAAGATTTATGTGAAGATTTTGTGGAACCTCTTAAGTTTTCCTCCTATGGGGAACATCCCTGGCCCATGAGTGCTATATAAAGGTAGCTCTATTATAATTTTGAAGGTAGTAGGGGGGATTACATAAAAAGAGGGATGAGGGTAAAATGATTTGTAATATGTAACAATAAGATAAGCTATCCTAACACAGTATGATGGAGAAATTCATAGAAATCAATTATGTTTTAATTTCTTTGATGGTTAAAAGCTAAAAGAATACAAAGTATATAATATGGAAAAATTCAAGATCCATAGACATGCTCATATACTTGTGTTGAAAATAATTGGGTACAATTTTATAGGCCTAAACTTGGAGCCAATATCTAACTGTTCAAAATGAAGAATAGAAGACTATGGTACAGCTATACATAATAAGGGAATGAAAGCACTTTTGAATAAATTCCTAAATGTGTAAAAAAATATTATGAAATATCCAAATTACAAATCAACGTAGGTTGAAATTAACATCCATCTAACATTAAAAACTAATGATCACACTTTAATCCTCATTTCTCAAAATTCAATTTGCATATTTCACATAATTCTGAGCCCTAAATTTTAAGAGAAATTAGCTGGAACTTGTTCAATTGGTTTTGCTCCAAGGGACTGAGCCTAGATATAGGAGATTTTGTTAAAGCAATATGAAAGTTGGGCTCAGAATATAATTGTAAATACATATAGCATTTTCTTATATGAATTTTTATGCATGTGTGGATTTCCACGCATCCTTTTTTTATTTTTCTCTCCGTTTTACAGTATTGGGTGTTTGTTAGATTTTGAGGCACATGCAAACCCAACACAACAAGCTGGCTTGTATACTGGTACAGTTTTTAAACGAGAAGTAAATAGGCTTGAATCTGTCTCTAAAATCAAAATAGGATACATTTCCTTAATTGTTGTTTAACATTCTATTCCAATGTGTCTCAGCACAGAAATGCCTGAGCTGTATAAATGGCAATGCCTGCCTTAGGTAGACCAGATCCTGGGTTTTTTTCCTTGATGCCACAAAACTGTATGAATGAAGAAAGATCTCATGGGTGCATATGTTTTGAGACAGGGCATTTTGTTCTTTCTGGTCCCTATGCCTATGCTCTTTTATTTTTCTCCCAGCTCCGGGTTCTCTGCACGCTGATGGGTGGGTAGCAGGACAGCTGATCTCAGCTCTCAGAGGACTCACATAGAACAGCTGGTCGGATTTTCTTTTGAACTGGTTTGCACAACAATGCTGTCTGCAGCTGTTTCCCCATCAGGATTATCTCCCAAACACAGCACAATATATTTATTGTTATAGGAAATTCTTCATAATAAGGGATCACAAATGGCTTCTCGGGGAGAGTCAATCATGAATACAGAGTAACAAACTGACTGAAGGGGTTTTGTAAAGTGAGAAAGTGACATCAGAGAGGTGGAGGTCCCAGAGAAAGCATCCATTCAAAGAGGCCACTTAGAAAGCTGGTGGCAGGTGGGTAGCAGAAAGATATAGGTAAGGGAGGGGGGTTGCCAAGGTTCTGGGACCATGTAGCTGAGGCAAGAGAGGAGAGAGAAGGAACTGAGAAATTCTCAGTTCTATACCTCTTCAGAGACTCATTAACAAGCATGGAGTAAAGAATAAAATCAAATGTCTAGAGCATAGAAAAACATCCTACCTAATACTTTGTTATTCATTAAACAGAGTGATTCACAACCCAAGCTTATTTTGAACCCACTATGCAGCTGATGACTATCCTGAATTTCTGATCCTCCTGCCTTTGAGCCCCAGGCACTGGAATTAAAGGTCCCACCACATCCCACAAATGTTGTACTGAGACTCCCTGAATTAAAGAAAGCTCTATGTTAACTGAGCTACCTTACCATTCCCAAATCCCTTTGATCCTCTAAGTTGAGAAACATTGTGTTAAGGTGTAAAATGTGTGGATTCTGATTTCAGGGTGTATAAAGGAAAGACCTTACAAAGCTATAATTTGTAGAGTCTGTAGTGATTTTTATAATCATTGGTCCCAGAATTTGTAAAAGTCCTCAGTAGCCAGAGATTTGCTTTAAACATTTTGGCTTACATAATTTTATCTTAAATACTTTTACTATAAGCTATTGCAAAATGGCTATTTGACTCCTAACACATAGCTCCATTCACCCAGGAAAGCAGGGATATGAAAGACTATAAGTGAGTTAGAGAAATGCTTTTCCAATGCCTTGGTTAAATAAATTAAAGGAGACAACGCCTAAGAAACTGCCAAATAAGCAAAACTATAGAGAAAGAGAGAGGAGACAAGAGAGGGAGGGAGGGAGGAAGGGAGGGAGGGAGGGAGGGAGGGAGAGAGAGAGAGAGAAGAGAGAGAGAGAGAGAGAGAGAGAGAGAGAGAGAGAGAGAGAGAGAACTCAGTGTGTAATGTGCTTGTATAGAAAACTTACATTATAGACACAAGAAACTGAGTTCATCCTCTAGGATCAGTACAACGGGATTGCAACCCTAGTGAAGGGGAGGTAGAATCAAAATTCCTGTTGATTACCTAATAACCAGGACAAAGTTCTTGGTGAGTTCCCATCAAGTGAGAGATCTGGTTTTAGAAGGTCTTGTTCTAGGTGAGGGCCCATGAGGAAAGACATCCAAGGTTGTCCTCTGCCTTCTTCACACATGTACACACACGTGTGTGTGCCTTTTCTAATCACATACACACATACATACATACAAACACAGAATAAAAATTTAGAGATTAAAAATAATAACCACAGTCCTCACCTGTAGATTTTCAAATATAAGTGATACTTAGTTTAGGTTTAGAAGAAAAAAAATCCATTTTCTTCTGTTAATCCCTTCCCTTTCGTTCTCTTGTGAAGGTTTTTTTTAACCATTTCTGGTTTAGATATGCAAACCCACTAAAATTGTAATGTTGAAGAAAGTTGAAGGAAAAAAACTTATAAAATATATTACAAAAAGTATATTACAAAGGGGGTTTTATTAGATTGGCTTACTTGATAGGGCTGTCTTCATGCTAGAGGATAAGAATCCCTGGTGGCTTCTCCATCCACAGAGATGATGGTGTGAATAAAAGTGGCATCACAGGAAGTGGCAGTATTAGGAGTGGTCTTCCTGGAGGAAGTGTGTCACTGTAGTGGGCTTTCAAGTTTCTGAAGCTTAATCCAGGCCTACTATCAAGCTCATGTCTAGCTGCCTGCTGATGTGGATGTGGAATACTCAGCTCCTTCTCCCACAACAAAACTCCCTCTATGACAACATGCCTCCTGCCATGATGATAACAGAGCAAATTAATGAATCTGCAAACTAGCTCCAATTAAATATTTTTCTTTAAAAAGTTACTTACCATGATGTCCTTTCCCAGAAACAAAAATCTTTACTAACACAATAGGACTGGATTCCCCTGCAGTACAATACTGAAAGTTCAGAGGGTTCCTGAAACTTTGCTAGTTTTCAATCCACAGTGGAAGACTTTCATCTCAGTTCTGATGTCCTGAAAGGCTAAGAGCAGCCATAGTAGCAGCATCTAGAGAAGATGGGCAGGAAACAACTCCGTTTTCCCTCAGACCTGTTTGTGTCTGGGCTGTCACCAGTAAGTGTTGTTTATTCTGGGGATCAACCCCTCCCATCTTTAATTCTTCCTGGAAATATCCTCTCAGACATGAAAGATGGATCTCTTGGTTTATTCCAGATCTAATCAATACCACTGACTCAATCATTGACATAAAGGTATATTTCACTTTAAAAAAAATATTAGGAGACAGTGAGGAAAGGTATGAAGACAATTTAAAAAGTACAATGCACCACATCACTTGCATACATAGACACATAAGTAATGCAATTAAATAATTAAAAACCAATGTCACTTAATGTTTTGTATAAGAACATTGCAAGACTTCCCTTGCCTACATTGAACTGTTGATGTTCTATAATGGTGTTATTTCCCCTTACTCATGGTAGTACAGATTATGACATCCAGAGAATGTTGTAGACCATGCTAAACTCCATCCTCCCTGTCTTACTTATGCAGGCTGTACACTCACTATGCAGAGTGGCCACTACTGTTATAGTTTTGAGTATGACCAAAAAGGCAACACAAAACATTCTTGACAGTTCTGAGTCTGAGAAACCTCAGCTCATTAACCTTTTCTCTTTCCTCTTGGTTGTTGTTACCTTTGCTCTTCTTATTTAAGCAAAGCATATTCTAATTTCTTCCAATATGGTCTAAGTTCAGAACAGCCCTTCTCATGAGGCCATTATTCAGTTCACTTGGAAACAAACTCTGATATACCAATATTTCAATGAGAGTGGTAACATGCAGCCTACAAATGTACTCAGGAAACATTTCAACCAAGACAAAGCAGGGCAGGGCAAGACCTTGATGTGATATGTGGGATGGCATGAAGAATAATTTGTACAGCATTTATTTCTAAAGTAATTCACGTAGTACTGTTAGACCATAAGAAACTATAGGCTAGTAAAATTGGATGATCTAAAACCTCTGGTTGGGAGACTAAGATTTTGTGATTGTGTAAATAATGTCTAGGAGAAAATTGGGAAATTGAATTAACATGAACAAACTACATGTTGGAAATGGGTTCATTCATGTTCATCCCTTTTTAAGTGATCAAATACTGGTCATCTTCCAAAGGATATAGATTTATTAAGTGACATGCTGTCATATATTGCTATATGATGCAATTAATTTATATTTATCTTTGAATCACTTAATTTTATGGATTTAAGCTATATCATTTCTAAATTATTTACATCAGCCAAAAGTTTTAAAGCATTTCTTAAGGACATATTTCTTCTAACAAATCTAAATAACAAAGGCAGATTTCAAATTGGTAAAACATGGACAGGAAGTATGGGTTACAAGTCTCCCCAGTCTTCTTTAGGCTCCAACCAAGCAAAAAGTTGAAGAGACTCATAGATCCAGCTGCATATGTAACAGTGGATAGCATTGTCTGGCATTAAAAGAAGAAACCCTTGGACCTGCGAAGGCTCGTTTCCCCAGTAGAGGGGAATGCCAGGGTGTTCAGGTGGGAATGGAAGGGTGGGAGGGAGAGCTTCCTCATAAAAGCATGGGAAGGGAGGGTGAGAAAGGGAATAACATTTGAAATGTAAATTCATAGACATATCCAATAAAATATATTTGTATCTTCTTCTTGTAAATTGAGATAACTCACTGCTTAGACAATTGAAAACATGGATGTATCCTGGCATATTAAAATGAATCAAATTACAAGTCTGTATCTTTGCCTTATTTTGTCTTTAGAACCCAACTCTCAAATGTATAGATTCATTGCTACATGTAAAACAGTGCAAAAATAACTTCTAATAAATTGTTTGACCTTTGTCTTATGACATGTTTCTCGTGATTTTTTATTGTGGCTACATAAATGTATGCCTATGTGTGCCGATAACAAGTAAGACAGTATCACCCAGTATCTGTGAGAATCTATTTAAAACATTTATGTAATCCAGCTCAAACATTACTGAGATGAATAAAATCAACCATTCTATGTGTAAATCTGTGCTTGGGTGCATATATGCATATATGTGTGCACTTTCTTCTGTTCATATGTGTATATATGCAGGCATTTGTCCATATTCGTATATATGTATGTGTCTGTGTGTATATGTATGTTTGACTAAGCAGATGAGTAGATGTATATTTCTACATGAGTATATGAACTTTTAAGCATCAATATTTCTAATTCTACTTAATGGAAACCTGTGAAGGATTAAATGATTAAATATGTTAAATTTAACACATTTGGCATTTTATTTATAAGGTTAACATATTTAATTAAAATATTTGGGAAATACAGGAAAAAGAAAGTATAGCTAGCTTAGTGTGAACTCACATCTAGGAATAATTTTACCTTGTACTTTTTAAAATTTTATTCTATTCTTTTGAAGGGCGTGTAAACTCATGAATTACATTATAAATGTCAATTTTTCATATATTTTTCTCTCCATTTCTTTCTTTCTCTTGCCATTCCCTTTCTGCCCCCTGTCTCTCATTTCCCTTCCTCCTCTTCTTCTCTGCATTTTTCCCTTATACTTTCCTGGGGTTTTTTTTTGTAAAAAATTTAGGGGAAAGACACTTCCAAGATGAGAACAGATATATGTCAATTTTCTTCTGTCTTTCGGTAATGTGGTCATTCCCGTGCTAAATTCATCAAAGCAAGCAACCAACACATTATTCATCACAAGCAAAAACCTACTCTGTGAGAGTGTATTCCTGGAGGAAGCATGGAGCAGGCTGGGCACAGCATACCAAGAAAGACTAAGCATTCCTTCCTGTGGCACCACCCCAACTGTTCTTCTCTGTGGATGACTGAGGGACACACTTATGAGAGAATGACTATTCTACACCTCTGAAACCCAGATGCAGCATTGTACATGGTCTACTGAATAAAATTACATGCTTCTTTTGTGGAAACATATATTTCATGTTTATGGACATTGGGGACTATGTCATCTTCTCTGTCACAAACATTTCCTTTGTATATATTTTTTGTATATATTTTTCTGACTGAAAAATACATTCTTTAATTTGCTTCCATTTTGAGAACTCATTTTAAATCCATTGATCTAGTATGCTAAGTGTTTTAAATTTTGATAATAATTTAAATGTTGCATTTGACTTGAGGACCATCTTGGAACAACACAGATTCCAAACTCTTTTAGATAAGGTTTCCTTCTGAAATTGTACTAATTAAAATTAACGAGTTTAAGTTTAATTTTAAAAAAATGATATGAATCAGTGAAAATCTTTCATGTCATTATTAAATAGTCATCACTAATGTTCACCATTTATCTGTGCTTTAAGTGCATGTGTGACACATCTCTAAGCCCAATTAATCAGCTGGCATCTTTGGTTAATGTTGATACCAGCTAAAGTATAAAATTTCCTCACAATAGGCAGACAAATAAAGAAGCATGTTTGCTTCATCCAAATTAATGTGAGGTCATAGGCAAGTCTCACAAAAATAATTAAACCAGGTTAAGGAAACCATGCTTTGGGAGAGTAAGAATTTTAATTAGAACTGTTATTGAGTTCAAATAAAGGGTTTCTGCCTGTAATTAGTAAGTAATATCTTTCTGCATTAATCAACGTCACCAAAAAAACTGCCTAAATTAACACTCTACTTTTCCTATATTGCTGCAGGTTTGTGGGGGTAGTAAGGAGTAAGACGTTACATAAGTAAGTAATTAAGATTAGAAGAGAACATATTTAAATGTTGCTTTACTACCCGATTTAATCTTGGGCACCATATTTGACAGCAATGAATTAAAAGACATTTATTGAATACGTTCTACAAGATAGTAACAGCTGGACAAACACAGCCCAACAGCTGAGCTGTGCATAACAGATACATGGTGTATTAGGCAATTAATTCTGTTTTGTATTCATTGTATGTTGCTTTTTTTCATTGTTGTTGTGTTCACAATTCTGTTCTTATACATCCATGAGAAATGAACAATGTTCCCAAAGTCTTAGAAATCATTTAATTTGAGTATCTGACTACAATGATTGGAACTCTCTCCACACTAATATCAAACTCTCCAAAGGAGACCCACTTTGCCCTATCCAGGTCCTGGTGCAGATGGAAAACCTTAATTCCCACTGCTCTCCTGGTGCTCCATCCCCACTCCACCCACTGTTGTGCTGCATAGATTTGAAAGAAAGATATAATTTTCCAAATATGTACAAAGAGAAGTGTCTTATTTTTATCAGACAGGGCAACATGTTCCCTATGGAATGTTGAATATCATGGAAGAAGATGCCAAAAAAAAAAAAAAAAAAAAAAAAAAAAAAACTTTTCACTCACTCTTCCAGATCTCTGATGGGTAATTGGTGCAGGTAAAGCAGAAGTGTGTTTCCAACAGATGTTGACTTTCCGTGATGTGAATTCTAAAACTATAGTTCTCCTCACTTACTTTTCTCTAGGTATAGAACTATAGATTCCCAATATGGAAGGAACATGTTTAAATATCTGGCTGGAGATTTTCTTGTCTCCAAGCGGATCTTAGCTCTGGTCCTTACATTTTTGCTAGCCTTGAACTCTAGTTTTCAATTGATAGGACATTGATAATGTTACAGTGTGAAACAAAAATTGTGTGGTGTAGCAGGTGTTGGAGGTTCCAAAGGTCTTACTGACCCACTGCTCTTGAGGCTTTGCTCAAGGTAGTCATGTAGCTCTTCCTTGATGTGCTGAAACAGTGGTGAGCCCTGAAGACTGTCCTGTCTCACTCCTGGCTTCCTTAGCCCGTACTTCTCTCACCCTCTATTTATTTTTAACTTTAGTATCAATGTAAACAGTGATTTAATATGGAGGCAGTGTTTTTTAGTCAATCAATCAATCAATCAATCAATCAATCAATCTGTCTCTTTCTCTCTCCCTCTCTCTCCTCCCCCCCCCTCTGTGTGTGTGTGTGTGTGTGTGTGTGTGTGTGTGTGTGTGTGTGTGTGTGTGTGCCTCTTCACCCCTGGTTAGCAGAAGCCTCTTCCCTATCTCTCTTCTGCCCATCCATTGTGTGACCAGCATTTATTAACAAGGCACAGAATAAATAATAATAATTATTTACACAAACTTAAGAGGGAAGATTCTAGACATAAGCACTAGAATGCTATGTCCAGTTTTAAACAGGATACAAAGGCAGAGGAAGCAGTTGAATAACAAAAGGGTAACCTTACACAGTGCACAAAAACTTTATGTCTACACTACTTCTTCCTCTCTTCTTTATTCCCCCATCTTTTCTTATTCCCTCTCTTCATTTCTATGTACATTCCTCCTTGGTTTCTTATTTCTCCTTTCTATAGATCCTCAGTAAATTTTTTTCTGTGTGTTAGGTAGAGGTGCAGGGACATTTTCAAGAACAATCGTTTTATAAAGAAAATATTTGCAGACTTTTGTGGATCCTAATACTTCTCTTCCTTAGCTCTAAAATAACCTCATCCTGAATATGATATAAAAATACAGGGTTATTTTGGGGGGCCCACTAATTAACTGTTTGAAACCAAATTAACATCAGTATAATAAGGGATTAACACCAGCCACTTCTATTCATGGGTGATCCATAGAAAAGCTTTATAAAGTAATCTGAAACTCCAGTTGAAGGAGTTTTCCTGGCTTTGTATATATTTTGGGTATCTCTTCTTGCTTCCATTTGTTCTGATAATTATGTGATTTTATAAAAGTTAGGAAGACCATTTAGGGGACTGATTTTGTACATATGTATTTAAATACTGTAAACTGGGGCATTACTTTCCGGATTGTCAATTTCTTAAGGTTTCAAGGCTAACTGGTCCTATCTCCAAAGATAACTTTGAAATTATCTTAACTGAAATTGATAGTTCTTGTAGGATTCAGACACACAGATAGATATGGGAAAGAAAGTATAATTAAGACTCAGTGTTAACATTCCATCTAGGTTCTGCCCTAGAGCTACCTGGCAACAGCCAGGTGGTCCTGACTCCTTATAAAAGGGGCTGCTTTCCCCCTCCTCTTTCTTGCTTTTATTCCCATCTATTCTCTTGCTCCTGCTCATTACCCTCTCTCTCTACATAACCCTCTTCCTCTCTCTTCACATGCTTATAACAGGCCTCTACTCCTTTACCCCTCTACTTCTCTAGGCCCTCTCTCTCTCTGTCTCTCTCTCTCTCTCTCTCTCTCTCTCTCTCTCTCTCTCTCTCTCTGCATTTCTCTCAACTCCCCTCCCTATGCTCTAAACAAACTTTATTTTATACTGTACAATCCTGTGGCTAGTCCCTCATTGGAAAAGGATACCTCATCCTGGACCCTCAGAAGCACCTGCTTTCTCTATACCTAACTGCACATATACTAAACACATTGCTTCTTTTCCAATTCATTTTATAAAACATGGTACTCAGTCACTAGAAAAAAAAGACATAGTGTATAAAATGGAATGGAATTAGAGAAAATAACAACCAGTGTGAAGGCCCAGAGCAAACAAGGGTGGATCCATGATTTCAACAGGAAAGCCCAAGGTATAGCACCACTACTGAAGCCAACACACACACACACACACACACACACACACACACACACACACACACACACACACGGTGACACTCTCCGCCTCCAAGGAATTGTCGGCCAGTATCAGTCCAGGAGGACGTATGGAGTAGAGATGACTAAAGAGAGATCTGGAAGTCCTGTGAGTGACCGATAATGATGACACTGAAACCAGCTGTGAGAAGACATGTAAACTTTACTTTGGGTGACTAACGGATTATATAGTTTGGGTCATGTGTAGTAGTAGCATCCAGGATGGGCAAAGGTCATTGGCTAAAGACTTAAGGTACTAAGATGCCTCATTATCATGATGAAGCTTGGGTTGGGAGAAAGCAAGGCTTGGGAGCAAGGTCAGAGAAGGAGAAGCCCTGCTGGCTATGAGGACAATGGTAAACTTAATTCATTAAAAAGGCAACAGTTATGGTAAGAGATAATTTTACCTGTTGCATTTACATTCTTTAAATATGCACAGCATTGTCTTTTTTGATGGTTTGAGGCATTTGAGTTGCCTGGGGGGTAAATTGAGGTTAGAATAGCATTGCCTATTTCACTAAATACCAGTCAATTAACTTCTCTATTGCTCTTGATTTTTAAACTATTTAGAATATGAAATGCAACATACAGGCCTTTTAAAGAGTTTTCTTCATATTTTCACATAATAATAATAATTGATGAAAAAAGGCCATGGATATAAAATGGAGTAAGAAAGAGTGTAGATCAAAAAAATCAAAGCAGAAATGATGTAATTATACTTTCAAAATTAAAGATGGAAACAAAGTTACCATTTTTTCTAATTTTAAAGATAGCATAGAGAAAAGGCAAGAAAAGAGGTTCCAGTATCTCCTAGAATCTGACTTATGATACAGAATAGGCATATTCTACTCTACAGTAAAGAGTTCTCAGGTTCATAACACATATCTTCTTTATGCAGAAGAGGTAAGAGTACAGTCATCTTTCCTTGAATTGACATTTGCGGTTCTACCCTCTCACATCTTAGGAATTTCTATTTATGACAATGGCCCATGGTAAGAGATACTCTTAAATAAGCAGTCTATGACATACTGAAAAACATGAAATAAATTAACCATTTCATGTAACAGTGTTTGGTGACTTGAGAATGCTTCGGCAAGTAGTTTATAGGCCACTATACTAGATATCAGCAAATGAAACAACAGCAAAAGTCATTATAAAATTTAAAAAATATATATGCAAATGACATTTACTCATGCAACTAGATGTGTGAAAAATCATCCAAATATGAGAAGCTTGAATGTATTAGAAACAAGAAAATTAGTAGAGTACTGTACGGAATATAAGTGAGAAAAGATCATTGACAAATGCCAACTTATGATGAGATCCAGAAGTACAGGCATACACATGCAACTGAGGACCAGGAGAGAGGGTGATTGGGTCAAGACTTACAGCTTGCAAACCCTTTAGCATTTTAAGGTCCCACTGAGAGAGTATTTGCAGTTGAGAAGCTGACTGGGGAAGTGGGAATCTCCCTTCTTTCATTACCACACCAAAAACCAACATTAGCATTCTTTGGTTTAAGTAGTCAAATATCTTAAGAGCTGGATTCTATGAAAGAGGTCCCTGTGGAATGAAAGAGGACAAACTGAAGGCTGGAGAGAGGTACAAGGATCCAAGTTCTCCAAGATCCCAGTACTGATAGACAAACAAGAACTCCAGTCAGCGTTACAATAGAAGTTGGAAATCTTTGAAATTCTCCAATGTCGGTTCAGTTCAGCTCAAGAATGAGTCGTTGAACATGTTGAAACTTTCTGATCTCCAAATAGAAAATAAATCAAAATAAACTCCAAACTTTGTACACCATCGTCTTGGGGTATTTTCTTTATTTTTTCATGATATATGAAGACCAAGCCCACTCTTTGTAGTAATGTAGATAGCATTGGGTTGTATTAAAAATAAATAACTGCACAAGTACCTAGAAGCATGCCTTTAGGAAGTGTTCCTTAATCGTCTTTGTTTGAATTCCTGTTTGAATTCTACCCTTGGCTTCAGTTAATCTTGGACTCCAACTTGTAGAATAAAATAAACTTCTTAGGTTGTTTTTATTCATGGTGTTTATCACAGCAACAGAAAACACACTAGAACGATGAATTTCTCCATATTTAAAAAGAATAAGAATCTTGGTCTCCCCAGAAGTCTGGGCCTTACAGGATGCTAAAATAGAGAAGATATGGGAATTGCACAAAGTTAGAGTGAGATAAGCCAGATTCTTTGGTAAATCAGCCTAATTCAGCAATATTTACAGATGCTTCTCAACTAGTGAAAATGCCGAAAACACAAGGTTCAGCCTTGTATCATTCTGCTAACATATTGTCTAACAAATGTTCATGTTATATTTTTGTGTGTTTTGATTGAAAGAAAGGTTAATGAATCAGAAATGTTTATTATTAACTTTGAACAGACTGGCTCTCTCAACCATATTTGGGATCTCTGCAGAACAGTTGGCAGATTGTCTGCCACAGCCTTAGTAACCCTTTAATTGCCACACTGCCTTTTACAGGGCAGCCTGGATTATTGAAAGAAAAGGAAACAAGGGTTTATGCCAATATGTCCTTTTTACAGTATACTATGTATCAATCAATACAATGACAATACCTGAATATTTTGAATCATTATCTGCCAAAACTTGTTTTCTTTTCCTAAATATAAGAGTAAAGTGCTGAAAAGCCTACAACTATAGGCAAGTTATAGAATTTAAAAGAGTAACTTTCCCACTGAGATTAGCTTCATAAATAGCTGCAAATAGTCAATTACCAGTATCAAGGTAGTTTGTATGATATTTAACTACATAAACATTTAGTCCATACTTCTGCGAACAAACTGAGAATGAAGAATTCCTAATAAAAGTCTCAGAAGTATGAACTATGTTCTGGGTGTATTTAGATCAATAAGAGTCTAAATTTTGCTCAAACCTAATAGATCAAAGCTATACAAGTTGGAAGCAAGCGATGGGACCTGGCAACAGAAAGCTGTTTTGTTAGTAAATGTTGCCATAAAGAGGTTGTTATAGAAAGCGGAAGAAATAGAAAATTGTTTTATACCTGCATGAAAGCCAAATGGCAAGAATACAAATCCACCAATACATCTGTGTTGCTCCTTAATTTTAAAGTGCTGTTGTGATTCACGTTCCATTTTATATGAAGTTTTTTTTTTTTTTTTTTTGTGATGTAGCAGATATATTTACCCAAAATTTGACAAATAAGTAAAGACATTATAAGAAGTGGGGTTGCATCCCTTTCCAAAAACTTGCTTATGGAAAAGACTAACTTTGACCACTTCCAGGTCCAGCTGCTTTCTCTGTGTCCCCAGGAAACAGAGCTTTATGGAGCAATGATTCTCCAGTTTTGTATTGTGTTTCAGTGTGTTACAGATGAATTCAATTTTAGCAATAAAAATCTGATGTAACCATGATAAAATAGATCCCTTCATTACAGGCTTAACCCTAACCTTTAATATGTAGAAGTATATTGTAGGTCTCTACAGGATAAAGCTGCATTTTGTTCCATGGAATTACTTAACTAGACAGATATTCCATTCTAGGTATTTAACAGAACATGTTAAAAACTTAAATTTCTCCATAAAGTCACCAGTCAGTTCAGAAAAGGAACAAAGGTGCTTCTGCCTGGATTTTATTATACATTTCATTCCACATTTGCTGTTGATGGTAAAATTTTGTATTCAAATCTTGTATTCTTTCCATAAGACATTTAAAAAGCTATATAAAGGATGCCTGCACCAGTTTAAGACAGCCAAGTTACTGGTTCTGACAGATGCTTTTGGGAATAACAGTCAGTGAGCTGCCACTGGAACAGCATAAACAGTTGTGTCTGCAGAATGAATCCTTATGCATGGGAAGTTAGTATCTATTGGGTGGTATCATATCGTGGTTAATTTAAAAACTTGGGAATTAAAGTGGCTCATTTCAGCTAAGGCTCTGACACCTCAGTGAAGAAGTAACAGCCAAGAAGTTTACACAAAACTTAGGGTGTTGTATTCTGGTGTAGTTCCAGATTAGTTAAATTGAAACAACACAACAATGGTGCAGCTCGACTCACTGGAGCAGGTAGCATATGCAAAGGCATTGCCAGGAAGACAACAGGGATGACCTACAAGGGCTGAGACAACCTCACCACCCGACAAAAGACTCTTGATATCTCACTCTGTAGAGAACAGGCTATAAAGCAGACAATGTGCTACTTTATTAACTGAGTAATGTTGAGCTGATTTCATCTAGACAAGAAATTTATTTCTTTAGCTATTCTGCCAATAGTGTAGAATTCTAATAAGGAGAGTGGCCATAGGGTTTCTATGACATCGAGCTCAACTAATTCAGAAAAGGAAATTACAAAGACAACAAAAGAGTTGGAGAAAATCCACTTACATGAAAAATTAGAAGACAATAAACATTAGGATAACCTTAAGAGTTCACAGATATAAAATCACATCAAGGCTTGCACAACCTATCCAAAGTAAATATGCAACAAACATTTTACCCATAGGAAGCAAGGGCTGCTCTCTCCTTTTCACATACCCTCTTTCTAATGCCATGTTTTCTTTAATTATTTCTTTATACATTTCTCTCATCTTGGTAGTAATCCCAGTCTGCCCATTGTCTGATCACCCCATCTCCTTTCTTCCTCCTTTGCCCATTCTTCCTGATGATGACCAATGGCCATTTATGTAACTTAGCATAAAAAACAGCAGAAGTAAATTCAAGCAAAAGCAACGTATCACATTTTCCTCTGCTCCTCCCGACACACTCTCTCTGTTATCCCAACCCTTCTCCCCTTAGCCCTGTCCACTCACTCTTATACCTGTTTACTCTCTGTGTTACTTCTGATCACTCCCTCTATTATTCCTGCCCACATTCTCTGTTATCTCTAATGAATGTCTGTGTGATCCCTGCCCACCCCTCGTTATCTCTGCCTTCTCTCTGATATCCCTGCCTATTCCCTCTCTTATCCCTTCCCACCCCCTCTATTATCCCTGCCCACTTTATTATCCCTGTTTACCCTTATACCTGCCCAGTCCATGTGTTACCCCTGCCCACCCCCTTTGCTAACCCTGCCCACTTCATGTGTTACCCCTCTTTAAAGGAGTGTCTCTGTCTTTGCTTTTTCTTCAATGCTTTTCCAAGTAGCTTGTCTCAGGGTTCTTATTTCATTCTCCAAATAAGAGATTCTACTGGTGAGCCAACCCTTTATGGAATAATAATAATAATAATGATGATAGTAATAATAGTAATAATTTATTTTTATTATCATCATCATCATCAATTGAAGACTAGTTGTTGGACTGGAGGCTTTTGACGACATTCAGACACATGCGTGATGCAAAGGTTAAAGGAGGGTCCTCCTGTTCATCAGTGTTGTGAAAGACAGTTTCTCTTTAAAATATTACAAATTACCTGTTGAGGGTATTGGCAAGCAAATCTGGATCTATTGTAAGAGCAATAAGCGTTTTTAACTGTTAAATCATTATTTGAAACTATTGTGTATGTGTGTGTGGGGGGGCGTTGGTAGTTGGACAAAACAGAGAGAAAGAGTATATTCTCGTTAACTACATGTCCAGATGTGGATACTGAGTACCAGTCTTGGAGTTTCCTCGAGAAAACTACTCATCTCCCCAGTAAAGGGAATCTGACCATGTTGATTCTGCTAAGTTTTGCTCTGTCAGGTCTTATCTTTCCCTATTACTTCTGCCTTGCTTAAAACTGTTAGATTATACTTATAAAGCTAGCCCCCAAGGTCAATTCTGTTTTTTGGCCAATTCCTCATCCTGAGGCAGACTACCAAGGACCTGCTATCATAGTATTTAAATCCAGCAATCAAAATCCCCTTTTGGCTGACCTAATTAACATGCCCAATTGAAATTAAACATGTCATCCTAACACTGTAATTTCCCTTGTAACTTTATTAACTACCATTTTCCTATATGGCATATATGTCTTCTGTCTATCCAGAGGAAGTCCCTTGTCCCATTCTCCCCTTGGACAAATACCCCTGACCCCTTTTCCTTGCTCCCTTCCCCTTGTCCCTAATCCCTTATCTCCCATGTAATTATTATCCTGTGTCCTCTGTTTACTTTGTGCTAATAACTTGGTCTTGGGGATCCTTTGTCTTTTCCTCAAAACTCCACATGCTATTTTAAAGCTCTCTCCCTCGTCACCTGTACAATACAGATAATCTCACCATATAGTTCACAAAGTCGTGGCTATACAGGGTAGTTATACCCCTCCCGGTCCACTTTCTACTCCTCAACTGTTCCTTCTACCATTTCTCCTCCCCCTGTTTCCAGGTACATGTTTTCTCCCCTCCGAAACCAGAATGCCCTACTTCCTGGGACCTCAAGCATCTCAAGTGTTAGATGCATCTTCTCTCACTTTGGCCAAAACAGCCATTCCTCTGCTGTATATGTGTCTGGGGCCTCATATACGCTAGTGTACCAATCAGCTGCCTGGTTGGTAGCTCATTGTCTGAGATATCTCAAGGGTCTAGGTTAGTTGAGACTGCTGGTCTTCCTACAGGGTTGTTTTCCTTCTCAACTTATTCAAGCTTTTTCCTAATTTAACCACAGGGGTTCCCAGCTTCTGTCCATTGGTTGGATGTAAGTATGTACATCTAACTAAGCTGTTTCTTGGACCTCTCAGAGTCAGGCATGCTAGGCTTCTGTTTGTCAGCATACCATAGCATCAGAAATAGTGGCAGGACATATGGCCTCCCCTTGAGCTGGATCCCAATTTGTGCTGGTAACTGGACTTCCTTTTCCTCAGACTCATGTCCATTTTTGTTCCTGCAGTTCGTTCAGGCACGTTCAGGCATGAACAATTCTGGGTCAGAACTTTTGACTGTGGAATGGCAACACCATCCCTCCACTTGATGTCCTGTCTTTCTAATGGAGGTGGACTCTCCAAGTTTCCTCTCCTCACTCTTTTCAAAGGTCTCAAAAGTCCCTCCCTTTGAGTACTGGGAATTTCTCACCTACCAGGTGTCTGGTATATTCTAGAGGGTATAAAATAATTTTCATTGCTACTTTAGAACTCTAATTTTGCAACTGTTATAAATTATAATATAAATATTTGAGCCCCAAAAGAGATACAAGCCATAGGTTAAAATTGACAAAGGGGAAAGAAAACACAAGTATCTGCTACATAATCTTTATTTTTGCAACTAGTCACATGGCCTTACTTGGTGTTTATAACCATCTCCATCTCCTACCCAGCACATATTTCCTCTACCCTCAGCCAGCACCTCAACAAGTCTTGTTTTTTTTCCCTTGAGGAATGACCCATGCTTTCATTCCTGAAGGGTCTGTGGCATTTATCATTTGGCTCTTATGAGGATGTTGAGTTTTGCCATTGACTTTAATCAGTGGCTATGGTAACACAAGGGACCCTTGAGGATCTCTTAGATTCCAACACAATCTTCTTTAACCATCATTGTGGAAAAACAATGCAACCTAAACCTGATGAACCACCAGCAAAATACACACACACACACACACACACACACACACACACACACACACACACACACACACACACTGTTTTTCTTGTTGAAGCCTGTAGGATTATTTTTTCCCCTTTTTATTAGTTATTCTCTGTATTTACATTTCAAATGTTATCCCCTTTCCCCCCACTCCAACACCCCTCTCCCCTTGCCTCCATGAAGGTGCTCCCTCTCTCAACCAACCTCTCCCCACCTCAGAGCCTTCACTAGACCTTCAAAGATCTTTCTTCCCATTGATGGCAGAGAATACTATCCTCTTCTGCATATGCATCTGGAGTCATGGGTCTCTCCATGCAAACTCATTAGTCTGTGTTTTGGTCCCTGGGAGCTATGGAAGGTTTGATTAGTTGATAATGCTGTTCTTCCTACAGGGTTGCAAACCCTTTCAGCTCCTTCAGTCCTTTCTCTAGCTCCTTCATTGGAGTCTCCATGTTCAGTCCAATGGTTCGCTGCAAGCCTCCTTATCTGTACCAGTATGGCTCTGGCAGAGCCTCTGAGAAGGCATCCATATTAGGCTCCTGTCAGTAAGCACTTCTTGGCAGCAGCAATAATGCCTGGGTTTAATGGCTGCATATGGCATGGATCCCCAGATGAGAAAAACCGTAGAAGATCTTTTCTTCAATCCCAGCTCTTCTATTTGTCCCTTTATTTCCTCCTGTGAGTTTTTTGTTCTCCCTTCTAAGAAGGACTGAGGCATTCACATTCTGCCCTTTCTTCTCTTTGAGATTCATAAGGTCTATAAATTTTTCATGGATATTCAGTGCTTTTTGGGCTAGTAACTGCTTATCAGCAAGTGCATACCATGAGTGTTCTTTTGTAACAGGGTTACCTAACTCAAGATGATAGCTTCTAGTTATGTCTATTTGCCTAGGAATTAAATAAAATCATTGTTTTCAATAGCTAAGTAGTACTCCATTGTGTACATGTGTCATAATTTTTGTATCCATTCCTCTGTTGAAGGACATCTGGGTCCTTTCCAGCTTCTGGCTATTATAAATAAGGCTTCTATGAACATGATGGAGCATGTGTCCTTGATATATATATTGGAGCGACTTCTGGGTATATTCCAAGAGTGCTACAGCATCTTCCACAAATGGTGCTGTTTCAACTGGCAGTCAGCATGCAGAAGAATGCAAATATATCCATTCATATCTCCTTGTACACAGCTGAAGTCCAAGTGGATCAAAGATCTCCACGTAAAACCAGGTACACTGAAACTAAAGAGCAGAAAGTGGGGAGAGCTTAGAACACAGGAACAGGGGAAATTTTCGTGAACAGAGCAGCAATGGGTTATGCACTAAGATCAAGAATCAACAAATGTGACCTCATAAAACTGTAAGGAAAAGCACACTTTCAAAAGGACAAAACAGCAACAACAGAACAGGAAAGGATCTTTACCAATCCTACATCTAATAGAGGGCTAGTATCCAATACATACAAAGAACTCAAAAAGTTAGGCTCCAGAGAATGAAATAATCCTATTAAAATGGGTTACAGAGCTAAACAAAGAATTCTTAAGCTTGAAATACCAAATGGCTGAGAAGCACCCAAAGAAATGCTCAACATACTTAATCATCAGGGAAATGCAAATCAAAACAACCCCAAGATTCCACCTCACACCAGTCAGAATGGCTAATATCAAAAAGTCAGGTGACAGCAGATGCTGGTGAGAATGTGAAGAAAGTGAAACGCTCCTCCATTGTTGGTAAGATTGCAAAACCACTCTGGAAATCAGTCTGGCTCCTCAGAAAATAGACATAGTATTACCTGAGGTCCAAGCCTGTGAGTTTAAAAATAAAAGAACAAACATATCTATTCTGGTGAAACTTAATATATCAGGAGCAGGATGCAAACATTTTCAGAATGGGTTGTTACAGTAATACTGAGTGGAACTATTAACTTTTCTCCACCTTTGTTCTTAGAGATCTCTGGATCCTGACTCTGAGATAAATTACCATATACTGAAAGAGGATTGAAGGCTTATACCACATTCTGGAAAAACTTGCCCTAGCCCTCCAGGGCTGTTGCCACCTAATCTAATTAGCATGTAATTGTCTCTTCAAGAGTCCATTTTATCATCCTATCAGGACAGCTGCTTAAGCATAACGGGGACTATGTAAGACCAGCAGATTCCATGATCATGGGCCCACTGTCACGTCTCACTTCTCTGGAAGTAAAGTGGGTTCTTTGATAAAGAGAAAGAATAAGGACTTTAGAAAATGGAATCATTGAAACAGTTTATATGAAAAAAAAAACTTATTGATTTTTCTATACCCTAATATTAAAGGCTTATGTTCCTATGTTTTTATGATTTGATAGTTGCAGATAGGCATGCAATTTTTTGACATATGAAAATCTTTGATTTTTCTTATGGAAATTTCTTTCTACACAACCTTTCCCTTTAACCTCCCCCTTTTAATTTTTTCCACTAATCCCTCTAAACTTCTTAATCAAAACAGTGCTTTTACTTCAGGTAACTGCCAAAGGTGAACTATGTTTAAACGATTTAGTGCTACTAAGTATATTATTTATCATTTCCATGGCAACAATGAAGTCAATTAATAGTCAGTAAAATGTGCTCAGAAGTGATTAAGCAAAGGTCTAGATATAAATAAAACTGTAACATATACACTACTAAAGTCTTCAGTTATGTTAAAGAGGAGAGACAGGAATGTGAAGAATAAATTTTATTACGATTAGGGTCAGCATATCCAGATAAAAATATCATACTCTAAAATGACTATTCTGGGAAACAGCAGAGATCCAGGAATGCAGGCCTGGTGAGATTGCACTGTGTGTAGCTGGGGCACAGAGAGGACTAGGTCCAACACGCAGAAAGCACCACCCCCATTAGTTCAGGGGAAAAGGAACTCTGAAGAATGACTCAGTTTCCACAAAGAGGGCCCGTGATTGCAGACCAAATGGTCAGGTCATCTGCTAATGGGAACAGCAGAGATCCAGGGACACAGGCAAGGTACACAAGAGAGACGAGAACCAATCACTGACAACAAGACCAAGTATAATCACAGACAAAAAGATGTCAAGAGGAAAGTGAAAAAACTTACCCAATGGAAACCAAGACAACCTGGCAAGACCAGCTCTCCCATCACAGCAAACAGCAGAATGACAAAAACCCCAGAAAAAGAAGACTCAGACCCAATATCATACCTCAAGATGATGGTAGAGATCCTTAAACAAGAACGGGAGGAAAATCATAAAGAAATAGAAAATTTTAAGGAGGAAACAAGAAAAACACTCAAAGAAATTAAAGAACTAGAGGAAAACAGACCAAAGAGAAGAAGGAATTGAAGAAGAAATTTAAAATAAAAATGAAAACAATAAAGAAAACACTAAAAGAGAGAACCTTGGAGGTAGAAAATCTAAAAAAGAAATCGAGTCACAGATGCATGCATTTCCAACAGATTACATGAGATGGAAGAGAGAAGCTCAGGGGCAGAAGACAACATGGAAAACAAAGACAACACAGTCAGAAAAGGTGCAAAAGCCAAAAAGCTCCTAACCCAAAATATCCAGAACACAATGAGAAGACCAAACCTAAGGATAATAGGAATAGAAGAGGATGAAGAATATCAACTAAGAGGCACAGTAAATATCTTCAATAAAATCATAGAAGAAAACATCCCTACCCTTAAGATGAGATGACCATGAGCATAAAACAAGCCTACAGAACACCAAATAGAGGGGAACAGAAAAGAAATTCCTCCTGACACATAGTAGTCAAAACGCCAAGTGCCCAAAGCAAACATACTCTGAAGAATGACTCAGTTTCCACAAAGAGGGCCCGTGATTGCAGACCAAATGGTCAGGTCATCTGCTAATGGGAACAGCAGAGATCCAGGGACACATGCAAGGTACACAGGAGAGACGAGAACCAATCACTGACAACAAGACCAAGTATAATCACAGACAAAAAGATGTCAAGAGGGAAAAAAAAGACAAAAAGATGTCAAGCCCCATACTAAAAGCAGTAGGGGAAAAAGGCAATGTAACATATAAAGGCAGACCAATCAGAATCACACCCGACTTACTGAGAGAGACTATGAAAGCTAGAAGATCCTGGAAAGATATCATGCAGATCCTAAGAGAACACAAGTGTCATCAAAAGCTACTATACCCAGCAAAACTTTTAATAACCATAGATGGAGAGACCAAGTTATTCCAGGACAAATCTAAATTTACACAATATCTGACCAAAAACCCAGCACTACAACGAATTATGGGTGGAAAACACAATAAAGGAGGGAAACTACATCCTAGTACAAACAAGGAAACACCTAAGCAAGAAAACCAATGGCTCTTGCTCTAATGTCAAAGATTGACAAATGGGACTTAATGAGATTGCAAAGTATCTGTAAGGCTAAGGACACTGTCAAGAAAAGAAAATGACAGGCATCAGAGTGGGAAAAGATCTTTACCACCCCACATCTGATAGAGGCCTAATATCCAAGGTATACAAAGAACTCAAAAAGCTAGACACCAGAGAATCAAACAACCCTATTAAAAATGGGGTAGAGGGCTAAACAAAAAGTTCTCAGTTGAGGAATATCGAATGGCTGAGAAGCATCTAAGAGGTGCTCGACATCCTTAGTCATCAGGGAAATGCAAGTCAAAATGACCCTGAGATTTCACCTCAAACCAGTCAGAATGGCTAAGATCAAAAATTCAGATCACAGCAGATTCTGGTGAGGATGCAGAGAAAGATGAACACTTCTCCACTGTCGGTGGGTTTGTAAAGTTGTACCACTCAGGAAATCAGTCTGGTGATTCCTCAGAAAATTGAACATAGTACTACCTGAAGACCCAGTTATTCCACTTCTGGGCATATACCCCAGATATGCTCCAACATATAACAAAGATATATGCACCACAATGTTTATAGCAGCCCTATTTATAATAGCCAGAAGCTGGAAAGAACCCAGATGTCCTTCAGTAGATGAATGGATACAAAAATTGTGGTATATATACACAATGGAGTACTTACTACTCAGCTATCAGAAACAATGACTTTATGAAATTCTTAAGAAAATGGATCCATCTAGAGAATATTATCCTGAGTGAGGTAACCCTGTCACTAAAGAACAGATATTATATGCAGTCACTGATAATGGGATACTAACCCCAGAAAGCTCTGAACACCCCAGAAACAATTTACACACTAATTGAAGTTCAAGAAATACAAAGGCAAAAAAAGAAAAGAAAAATCATTATGATTAATCTTTACATACCAAGAAAATTTTGACTATTTCCAGGTTATATCTTGTTTTACATGTACTTCATGCTCATTGTAACTAGTAATATTTTAAGGCATACTCTCAACCCTTTGAAAAAATCAAGTACTGACTAAAATGTATTCATGTAGTGTTATACAAAAATGCTTTTAAAATCTGTACATTTATCTTTGTTTTTTTAAAATAAGGTTGTTCAGTTAAAATAAATAAGTAAAATGACTATTCTTGTTCCAGTGTTATGCTAAACTCTGCAGTCTCAACAGAGAAGTAAAATATCACAAGTTCAAGCTCAAAGAGGTTTCTTTTTTAGAAAATGGTGATTAAGAGTTAACAGTTAGCTTCATCTCATAATGTTCTAGATCTGGCTTAAAAAGTTTTTATTTTCCCATTTTCTAAATACAAGGAAGAGGATTCCAAAGAGTGAGTCACCAGTCATATTTCACTATAACAAATACTGCAAAAACAAAGTATTTATTTTTGTAACAATTTTTCTTTTTGAAAATCACTTACCCTTTTGACATATACTGAAGAAAAGAAAGAAAAAAGGAAAAAAGGAAAGAAGAAACAAACTAACAAAGAAAAACAAAGAAAGAAAACAGATCTGAAGATGGAGTTAGATGAAAAACATTTGGAAAGTTTTGAGTAAATAAATTGTGAATAAAGTAACTCCGGAAATGGAAAAGTATCCTCTGCTGTGGGTAATTGGACACCTCAGAAGCCTGTTGTAATACCTGGAGCTTGTGAGTTTTATGTTCCTGGGTGAGTTGAATCTGAGTGATGATGGGAAGAAGAGATCTCAGTAGCTTTAACCAACAGTGTTCTTCAGAGCACATTGTTAACCAGGAACTTTGTGGGTGCAAAGCTAAATGTCTCTGCCTAGTCGGAGTTCTAATAAAATACATTATTTCATTGAATGCATTCTGTAAAATGCAATAATTAGATAATAATTAAGCAATAAATGAACAAGTACTTTATTCAGAGACTGCATGTTTCATCAATATTCAAACAAGAAGATGTGTTGTATGGCATTATTAATTGTAAATTATCTATGCTGACCAGATGAACAAAGAACTATTACTTTGGGTCATTCCCATGAGAGGCAAGAATGACTTTGTTATGCAAAATATCTCAGTAAAGCTTGATGCTAGAATGAGATTTCACTCAGGCTATATGCTATACCATAGGGTGCATAGAACAGAAGTCCTGCTCTGTAGGATGGATTCTCATACCTAAATTAAGCCAGGTTAGAAAATCTTATTCTCACATGTCCAAAGATGCATCTCCTAAAAGTTTCTTGTCATGTTTACCATCAATATGAAACCATCACAGTGTGGGCCATTAGTTTCCCAGCCCAACTATTTTTGGAACTCTGGCACAAATCCAGAAGAGCATTCTGAAGTGCATCCATTAATCATTAATATCTCTAGACAGCCTGTCACTCTTTCTCTAGGTGGCACATCATCTGCTTCAGTGTATGCCAGATATACACCTTATCACATCATGATAATTAAATTACCTTCCCTTCCCCAACTCTGACTCCTGTGCTATCTACTTTCTGTGGAGCTTACAACATTTATCTTTTTCTCCTCCTTTACTAAGTGCTCTTTCTAGTGGCTATAACTCCAGTGAGAACATTCTGAGAAGGAGCCCAGGATTACAAACAGGCATCACTATCAAGACTAAGCTGAAGGTATACATTGGTTTACTTGTTTCAAATTTCCAAGGAGCTTTGGCTTCTTGCTTTAATGAGACTGTTTTAAAAATTGTGCTGGCTGGTTTTGTGTTAACTTGACACAAGCTAGAGTTATCACAGAGAAAGGAGTATCATTTGAGGAAATGCCTCCATGAGATCCAGCTCTAACGCATTTTCTCAACTTGTGATCAAGGGAGTAGGGCCCAGTCCATTGTGGGTGGAGCCATCCCTGGACTAGTAGACCTGGGTTCTATAGGAAAGCATTCTGAGCAAGCCAGGAGAAGCAAGTCAGTAAGTAACACCCCTCCATGGCCTCTGCATAAGCTCCTGCTTCCTGACCTGCTTGGGTTCCAGTCCTGACTTCCTTTGGTGATGAACAGCATATGCAAGTATAAGCTGAATTAATGCTTTTCACCCCAACTTGCTTCTTGGTCTTGATGTGCAGGAATAAAAACCCTGACTAAGACAAAAATAAATTTTCATATTTTTAAAATATCTTTTGGGTGTAGCTTTCCACATTCGTGACCATAAGCATGACAATAGATTAAACTGCGGGTCTGGTCCTTTTGAAAACTAGACACAAGCCCCACGTATCCTCTAGATAAGAGTTTGGGACACTTAGCTGAGCCTTCAGGGCTAATTAGTAGAGACTTGACAAAGTGATAGGTTATCCCATAAGGCGTTATGCTTTAGCGTTGCTTTTACTTACCTCTATCAACAACGTTCACTAGATGATAAGGTGAGATTCCCCATATGGTGACAAGTAAGAGCCAGTAGGGACACTGTCACCCATACTATTTAGATTCATTTAGATTATCTTTATATACGTGAATATTTTAAGAACCTTCTATTGTATTAATTTTTTATACAAACCATAAAATGCACCTCAGTTTTAGCTGTCTCTCCCCATATCACTTCCCACAATTACCTCTTACCACCCCTTCTCTCTCTCTCTCTCTCTCTCTCTCTCTCTCTCTCTCTCTCTCTCTCTCTCTCTCTCTCTCTCTCTCTCTGCCTTGCCGTCCCATTTTAGCCCTACCTGATCCACTTATAATTATTTATTTTACTTCGTAACTGTCTGTTGCCTCTAGTCCCTTACTCTATAACTACCACTATGGGCTCTACAATTTGTTCTTGGTTATCATTGAGCTAATAAATAATATTCACAAGTATAAGCAAATACATACCATGTTTACTTTTCAGTGTCAAAGATAGATCACTCATGATGACTGTTTTTGAGTTGCATCTATTTGCCAGCAAATGTATTAATGTCATTTATTAATGACTGAATAATAATCCACTGTGCCACATTTTTATCAGTTCTTCTGTTGAGGAAAATCTATGTTGTTTCTGATTTCCGGATATTATGAATTGATCAGCAGTGAGCATGGTTGACCAAGTGTTTCTGTGGAATTCTGAAGCATCCTTTGGGTATGTGTCCAAAAATGATATATCTAGATCCTGAGGCAGACTGTGCCTCATCTTACTGAGGAAATGCAAGAACGATTTCTATAGTGGTTGTACAAGTTTTCATTCCCACTAGAAATGGATGAGTGTTCCTCTTACTCTATCTCTTTACCAGCATGAGCTGTTATTTATTGTATGTATTATCGCCATTCTGACAGGGGTAAGATTTTCACTTCCATGATTACAAAGGATGGCAAACATAACTTTAAGGGTTTCTTAAATATATCCTGGCAAGAAAGACTGAAATTGCTCGCCAAACTATTTCTAAACAAGTAAACAACCCCCTTTATTTATTAACCTTACTTTGCTACCACCTCTCCTTGGTGGTCTAGAAGAAAGATTAAAAAGTTTATAAATCCTAATTAAAGTAAGTTTTTTAAAAACTCTAAGCCTACACTGCATGGTATGAAGTAGAAATGTGAACATCAGTTAGCCATAAACTCTTTGTGTTTACAGTGCTGTCCTTCCTGCAAACTATGCTATGACAAAGTGGCACAAAGTTTGTGGAAGAAACAAGAAATAACTGATTTATTTTTAGATTTACTTTACAAGATGGGACCCGTTCCCAATATGTCTTGGGTGACCAAGAACCAGAGACTAGATAGCCAGGTAAAACAAAAGAATAATGGCCTAAAAAGGAAATCAAAGGAAACATATTGAGAAAATGACTCCTAATAGTATCTTGCTATAACCATAGATCACTGCCATGATCAGGCAGCATCAGTACTGTTCCCTGCATCAGCTGGAGACCCAGAGACAAACACAACGCAGAATAAACTGTTGGGCCACTCATCCCTAAAGAAGATGTCTCCATCAAGTTCCTCCCTTAGCTCTTAGAGAACCCCACAGAAGAATGGGTGTAAAGCATATTAGTTGCCAAAGGTGATGGAAGACACTAAATATACAAGGTTCTTTAAATCAACATGAACAAAGCACATTTGAACTCACAGAGTTTGAAACAGCATGCAAAGAGCCTGCAAAGGTCTGTAGGAGCTCCTCTGTGTGTATATTATAGCCTCCAGTTTAGTGACTTTATGGGGCTCCTGAGTTTATATAAAAGTGGGTGTTAAATTCTTACCCCGTTTCTTGGGCTATTTTCTTTCTCTTGATTTGTCTTGTCTTCTGTGTGGTATTATTTTTTAGTTAGTGGATATTTTTAATTTACATTTCAGATGTTATTCCCTTTCTTGGTTTCCCCTACAGAAACCCCTATCTCATACCCCCCTCCATGCTTCTATGAGGATGGTCCCCCAATTATCAACCCACTTCCTTCCAACTCCCTGTCCTGGCATTCCCCTATGCAGGAGCATAAAGCCTTTCAGGCCAAGGGCTTCTCTTTCCATTGATACCTGACAAGGCCATCCTCTTCTACATATGCTTCTGGAGCCAGGGGTTTCTTTATGTGTATTCCTTGGTTGGTTGTTTACATTCTGGGAGCTCTGTGGGATCTGGTTGGTTAATACTGTTGTCCTTCATATAGGATATCAAACCCCTTCAAGCTTCTTCATTCCTTTCTCTAACTCCACCATTGGGGACCATTTTCTCAGTCGAATGGTTGGTTACTAGCATCTACCTCTGTATCTTTCAGGCTCTGGTAGAGCATCTCAGGATACAGCTATATTAGGCTCTTGTCAGCATGGACTTCTTGTCATCTACAATATTGTCTGGGTTTGGTGGCTGTATATGAGATAGATCCACAGATAGGGCAGTCTCTAGATGGCCTTTACTTCAGTCTCTGCTCCACTCTTTGCTCCTGTATTTCCTCCCATGAGTATTGTGTTTCCTCTTCTAAGGATTGTAGCATCCACACTTACTTTGGTCTTTCTTTTACTTGAGCTTCAGGTCATCTGTTAATTGTTTCATGGGTATATCAAGCTTTTGGGCTAATATTCATTTATCAGTGCATACATACTCTGTGTGTTCTTTTGTGATATGGTTACATCACTCAGGATAATTTTTAGTTCCATTCATTTGCCTAAGAATTTCACAAAGATGTTGTTTTTAATAGCTGAGTAGTATGCCATTGTGTAAATGTACCACACTTTCTGCATTAATTCCTCTGTTGAAGGAGATCTGGGTTCTTTACACCTTCTGGTAAATAAAAATAAGGCTGCTATAAACATAGTGGGCCAAATGTGATTATTATATGTTAGAGCATATTTTGGGTATATGGCCAAAAATGGTATAGCTGGATCCTCTATGCACTATGTAAAATTTTATGAGGAACCACCAGACTGCTTTACAGTGTGGTTATATCAGCTTACAATCCCATCAACAGTGGAGAAGTGTTCCTCTTTCTCCACATCCTAGCCAGCATCTGCTGTCACCTGAGTTTTTAATCTTAGCCATTCTGACTGGTGCAAGATGGAATCTCAGGGTTGCTTTAATTTACATTTTCCTGATGGCTAAGGATGTTGAACATTTCTTTAGGTGCTTCTTGGCCATTAAATATTCCCAAGTTGAGATTTATTTGTTTAGTTTTTTACCCTTTTATGAATAGGGTTATTGGGTTCTTTTGAGTGTAACTGTGTGAGTGTTTTGTATATATTGAATATTAGCCTTCTATCAGGTGAAGGATTGGTAAAGATCTTTTCCTAATCGGTTGGTAGATGCTTTTTCCTATTGACAGTGTCCTTTGCCTTAGAGAAGCTTTGAAATTTTGTGAGGTCTTATTTACCAATTCTTAATCTTAGAGCATAAGCCATTGGTATTCTGTTCAGAAATTTATTTTGTTATATTTTAAAAAGTGAATAAATGAAGTAATAAATGAAAGGAAATCAAGTCACCAGGATAAATGTTAACTCCTGTTATTTATACCAACTAGAAGAGGGGAAAAATTAGTTTTGACTGGTTATATTAGCCACTCCCAGGCAAAATTCCTGCTCAGGAATAGTTTTTCAAACATAAAATGGACTCCATGTTTTGTTTTGTTTTTTTTTGGTTTTTTTTTTTTTTTTTTTTTTTTTTTTGGTTTTGTTTTTGGCTTACTTGGTTTTGTATCTGTGCTTTTTCTTGTATATAGTTTTGGCTTTGTTTTCCTTTTGAGTGGTTTTCTTTCTTGTTTTTTGGGGGGATGGCATTCTGGTTTTGTTTTTGAGAAAGAACTCAAAAGTTTGCAGGGTGGGGAGGGGAAAGACTCTGGAAGGACTTGAAAGAGTGACTACATGTAATCAAAATTCATTTAAATTTAAAATTGGTTTAACTAATAAAAATAATTTTGAAAAAGTTGCCCCTTTCTTACATTAGCATCTATCTACTGTTTTCTTAAGTGATCCTTATTTTTTATTTAATGACTATGCTCATCATTTAGAGCATCAGGAATCCTTGTCCTCTTGGCCTGAGTAGTACCTTTTCTTTGTAAGTTGTTTTTATCAGGTTTAGTACCTGCCCACTGGTTTTTCTCTGAGTTATGCAGTGTACCCACTAGAACAGCATCAGTTCTGGAAATTTAAAGGCCAAGAACCATTCGACAGAATGAATGATGTCTTCTCTGTTGCATGTTTCAGATAAATAGAGTGTACTAAGCACAAACCAAAGCAAGACTACAGCAGGGTCTTAACCTCACATACAAAAATAATTAAGGTATTCAAACTGAATTTTAAAGGGATTTTAAAAGGCTGTTTGAATTGAAGGCAACATTTCAAGAACATTTGAATGTTTCTCTAATCAATTAAAAATTTTATGGTCTGGAAATCTACAGCTTTAAATATATTTTCTTTCTTTTTTAAATGAATTATTCCATTTGTTTATATCCCACATAACAATCCACTTCCAGGTTACCCTCTCTACCAACCCTTATTCCCTGTTATCCCACTTAAATACATTTTCAAATGAGCATATGACTTGATAAAAAATTAAAATTAAAACTTTTACTTCTTGTGTTCTATTTTGGATATGAAATGTGTCCTATACTTTTCCACATTTGGACCCTTGATCACAAGATAGAGAACCTTTGATAAATACAGTGTAGCTGGAGAAACACTTTCCCTGGGAGAGTGGCATAGCTCCAGAGTTCCACCTGACTCTCACTGTTGAGTTTTTACTTTCTGAGCTACTCAAACTTGAATCCACAATCCTGCTGATTTTTTTCTTTCTATAATCTTGAGTTGATTCCACAAAAATCCAAAACACTTCTTTCTTTAAGTTGTTGCTTGTCAGACATTTTGTGGCAAAGGTAAGAAAGTAATACAAAGTATTTAAAGAGTTCTGTCAAAGAGCAACTCATCCACCTATCTTTTAAAGGTGTCTAATTAATGATCCACGTATAGCTGTTCACATTTTCTTCATCCACTCCCCAAAAAATTTCTATATGGCTTTTCATCACAAGATGGACAGAATCTAAGTTTTCCAGAGGAGCTGTGCTCTAAGATGTTCTGATGAGACACAAAACTTAAAACAAATATAAAGTTAAGAAGAACTATGGGGACTTGCTTCTGGGAAGCTAAGAAAAATACACTCCAGTTTCCTAGCTAGCCAGAGTGTTGTTACCCAAGCTTCCAAAACTCTTCAGGGTGAGTGAGGAGTAATGTTCAGTGGGATTAAGGTTTTAAGAATGTGCCTGAATTCAAATCAATGGTCACTGCTGGTTTCCCTTCTCATTTTGTTTAAAAAAAAAAAAAGAAAGAAAGAAAGAAAGAAAGAAAGAAAAAAAAAGAAAAAAATCATGACTCAGTTTTCTCTCACTGGGTGATAATTCTCATTTTACTACATCCATTGTCCCTAATGTAACCAAGAACTTCTTAGCCTCACAGCCTGGACAGTAACACTTTGCTTGGCTCCTGTCTGGCTTATGCCAACTTTCTGAAGATCTATTGTAGAGAAGGAAGCATATACATCTATTGATATTGTTCTTTCTTTCATGTTTCTTTGTCAGCTCTAAGTTCTTGGAAGTTGTTCTACAGAGCTTTCAAATGCTCAATTGACTTATTCGTTCAGGATTGGTGACTAGAACACAGCCTTAGACTATAAAACACGGAAGTACAAAGAAAGTTGAGCTTGTGAAATGTTTCCTGCTAAGCTCAGGTCTGTAGTTGACTTGTCTTTATTTGTGTCTTATCCAGCCCTAGAAGTTTCAGTCACTGCTGATGTTCAAAATTCACTATTAGTTAAGAACATGGGTCAACATTCCAGGATAATAGGATATCCTGGGTACCTTAGAGAATCAACAAAGAGCTTGTCTTCCCAGATTTCTGTATCTAAACACTCTGATTGCTCTGAATACTCACCTGAGTATCTTAATACCGTGGTTTGAGGTATTATTAGAAGTTTCCCATGAAACTTCTAGAAAAAAAATTCTCTTGGATCAAGAGTTCTAAAGTAATTTAAAAATATGAGTTTGTTTATATTGATAAGTCAAGACAGTAGTGTAGTGGGTCAGGCTGATGTGACTTGTATTCCAATGCTAACTTGGGCCCCTAAAACTGTTGCCCTATAGAGGAGAGAATCTGCAAGTAGACTCTGACTGAGTAACCCTGCCCCCAGTTATTGTGATTAGTAAATAAAGATACCAGCATAGGTGGGGTTTAGGTTTCCCAGGTTGGGGATCCCAGTGGAGGAAAAGGAAGGTGCAGGAGAGAAAAAGGGAGAGCTGCCATGAGTTAAGAGCCATGAAAAGCATGACCATATGGGCTGCTCAATTGGAGTAAAGGGCAGTCCAGATGGACCATAGTAAATAGTAAGGGGAAACTTGGGGTTATCAATAAGAACGTAGATTCTAAAATCATGAAGAGTGGTCAGCGGCATAGCTATTGTGCTGCTCAAGGCTTATTGTAAATATAAAGACAGTGAGTGTGTCTTTCATCCTGGAACTCAGTAACACAAGGCAGGGTAGGAGCCTTGGGCCAGGATTTTAATAATTTTCTACTATACAATAGTATTTGTACGGTGAGATGAATATCAGGCTGACAATCATGCTTACCTCATATTCATATGAATTATGAGATATACATAAGTTGAATAGAGCTTTACTCAAATTGATCAAATTGACTAATATGAATATCTAAAAAATAATATTTTATGCAACTTATTTATTAATTATGTATTCTTACTTTATGGTTCATATCTATGGTTTAAAATTTTCCCAAATATTTATACATTTTATTTTCTCAGAAATACTTTTTTTGAAGAAAACAAATTATACAAATAAATTGTCCTGGCGTATCCTTCCCAGTTATTTCCCCAAAAAATGCTTCTGAGTGTATGCATGTTTGTAACTTAGTTGTATCATTTTTATGCATGTCATTAAGCATCTGGAAATTCACTATGGATCAACAGATAGAGATGTTGGTAATGATTGTCTGCCTGAAAAAAATTAACAAATACAATAAAATCACAGGAAGACTTTTTATCTTCTGGGTATAAGTGAAAAAATAATTTTATGTATAATTTATGTTTATGTGTGCATGTGAACATATTGCCAATGCACTAATTTTTACATTTGCAAGTTACTTATTAGCCTTCTAAATGATTTCTCCCTTTTTACCTATGTCTCTTTATTTTTTACTTTATGTACTTCCTCTGATAGATCTTAATGGCATGTCTCAGCCTTGTGGGGTCCTGGCATTATAGCATGTGCTATCATGTATGACTAGATTATTTATCTCTTAAGAGCTCCTGATTTCATGTGATACTAGTAGTCAAGAACATAACAGAGGTAACAGAATTTCAAGAGATATATAGCCAATGTAGAGCATGTAATGGTTTCATTGAACAGAAAAATCCCAGAGGTTAAATTTTATTCTAGTAAGAGATAGAATAGTTTCTGATATTTATTAGTTTGAATTCTTACATGGGAACTGGCCAAATACGTCCTGCCATATCTGTCTTCCTCATCACCTACTATCACTGATTTATTCTTGAATGCAAAACTCACATTGCTAATGAAGCAGTACAATGGAAAAAGTCAGGGAATTTTGTTTGTTCGTAGGTTTACCTGGCTTTCACTTAATCATTTCTGCCCATCCCTGAAGAATGCATCCTGAAAGGTGTTTTATCAATGTATTACTAGATATCTTTAGATTAGATTATTAGATATTGTTAGATAGATATTATTAAGGCTCTTTTCATGTGCCCAACATTTTGGATGTGCTGCATAATCGTGAATAAAGTAAGCACAAGACACAGTTCTTTCAAAACAGGGAATATACTTGTGCTATTTCAGAGTGTTTCTGCTGTCCCTGTGGATCTGAAAACAGGAGGAGCTGGCAGGGTATGTCACCCAGAGGGAGGGATCTAGGGAAACAACAGAACTGGGGGGGACAGCACGAAGCCACAGGGTTCCAGGACCTGCTCCTTACAGGAAGAGTATCTAGTGGTAACAGTGGAGTTGGTATCACTGAGGAAGACCTGAAAAACAGTGCACTACATCAAGAACAAAGGGCAAGACAAGGTGAGATAGAAAAGGAGAGAATGGGAAATGAGAGCTGAGGCTGCAATGATCAAAAGCAAGTGGGAATGTGCTCACAAACTGGGTCAAGACAAACTGTTCAGAGTGAAGGCTGTGAACAGCAAGAGAGAGCCCGGGTCTGCCTTTCATGTCATGCCCAGTGTGCAGCCCTGATGTGAGCACAGAGGCTCATAGAGACCATCAAGGGTCGAGACACAGCAAAGTTGCACAGTATGCTTATGAAGCAGATGTTATTACAGGACATGTAACTATCCTACATGTTGTGGCACAATGTCCCTTAACTAAATAATTTTCCAACAGTTCTGCATTTCAAGCCCCAGTCCCCCAACTCATCTAAATGTTCACATCACAACAGACACATGTGTCTCTTTAGTATGAAAAAAATATTGTAATGGCAATGAAAAAATTAGAAGACCTGTATCAATTTTGTGTTTGGTCTGAAGCAATTCTGCTATCAAAGTTTGCCTGCTAAACTGACATCATGCTTTCATGACTGACTCATGAGCATTCCTGATTCTTCTGACCTCTGTTACACCCCAAATAGTAATGGCTATAGACACTGGGATTTATAATTTACTTGGCTATTTGATTTATGTCTGTAGGTCACAATTAAGATTTTCAGAATTTGTATCAGGAATATTTCTGCATGGAAAGTCCTAGCCCCCCCTAACCCCACTTAAAAAGTTCACATCATATCTAAGAAGCCCTTGGATTTCTAGCATGTATGGCTTTCTTAAAAAAGTTGGCCCCATCTGAGGATGCTTACATGCCAGCATCAAACCATCTTTGTTCCTGAAAGTTACTGTTAGATTAAAAACATTCTTGGAGCCAGGTTGTGGTAGCATAGGACGTTAATTCCAGTAATCTAAAGGCAGAAGCAGACAGAGCTTTGTGAGTTCAAGCCTAGCCTGATTTACAGAGTGAGCTCCAGAACATCCAAGGCTGAAACCTGGCTACCACACTTCATGATTATGTCAAGGGTTTCAGAGGTGATTCTTAAGGCTACATTCACCAGGCAATGTATACCCAAAACAGAAAGGGAACAGTTCCTTGCTCCTGTTGGTCTCAAGATGAGGTTTGGGGAGTTTGGACCCAACTCTATGTCATTCTTTTTCAGGGATGGGTGTCTAAAACACAAAAACAAAACAAACAAACAAAACATCCTTAGGATGAAGAGCTGCTGCTGTGGGTAAGACAGCTTTGTTGCATGAGGGCCTGAGTGTGTATTGACAGCATCTATAAAAGATGCCAGGCCTGTATTTGTAACATCAGTGTTGATATAGGGAACTCAGGAGGATCAATCATTGGAGCTTCCTCTCCACCAGTTTAAGTAAAGGATCAATAATAGGCCCATCCCAAAAGTGTTGTCAGAGTGACAGAGAAAGACTCCAAACATTCTTCTGTGGCCTCCTCTCCTACATACCTATGCAAACTTACATCTACTACATACACATATACACATGCAGAACATTCTTTTCCAATTTATATAATTAATTCACATAATTATATGAATAATTATATCAGAAAGATTATCCCCTGTGAAAGCCAACCTAATGTTCTGTTTGCTAAGGATATCCTAAAATCATATATAAGTATTTACAGTGGAGAAGGCCACACTTCTTCCACCATGGAGAATATAACGAACACACATATTGTACACTCTCCAGGGCATTAAATTGAATGGGTTTTATAAAATTACTTTTTCAATACCACTCTTCCATAGAGAGGAAAAATGTATGCATGAAGAATTAAATAATAATTTGAGTAAATAGGATGAACAATGAATGTAACAGTATATGATTAATTAGGCAAGGAGGCCCATAAGCACTGACTCCTGTCCTCTAGAGGAGAGATTAATCAGGAGAGAAGTGAGCTGCAAAGGTTTACTGGAGTGTAGAGTACAGGGAAGGGTCTTAAAGAATGGGTAGAATTACAAAAATGTAGTGGAAAAGAAAAAGCATTTGGGAAGGGGCAAATCATGAAGAGGTAAAAATAAGGTACAGAATTCCTTATAAAGGAGATGAGGACAGGCAGACATCTGGGAGGGAGACAAGAAAGGAGAGTAAAATGTGGTCTAAATACTTCATATACATATATAAAATATCATAATGAAGCCCATTATTTTTACCAATTAAAATCATTTAATAACAAACATTAAAAGTGACTATTTTTCACCGGTAGGAGAATTGAAGCAGTGTCTTTACCTAAGACTCTTACCTAAGAATATCACTTTGTAGATTTTAGATATCTCCATTGAATATCATTCATTCTAAATGTCATAATGAGCAAATGTTTAGCTTCTCTTCACATTCCTTTCTCTAGTATAAACCCCTGCTCCAACCTCCTCACTTTCCAAAGAATAAGCCTATTTTCATTGTCTTTAAAATTACTTATTATTTAATTAATACATGTGAGTTAACTGTAGCTGTCTTCAGACACACAAGAAGAGGTTATTGGATCTCATCACAGGTGGTTGATGGGAATTGAACTCAGGACCTCTAGTAGAGCCATCAGTGCTCTTAACTGCTAAGCCACCCCTCCCCCTTTCCCAGTTTTATAAAAAAAATTGTATCTCAGTAGTAATTGAGACTTCAATAGAGATATTTTTATCAGTTGCTTTATTATTCAAGACTGCTTTTAACTATTCTGGATTGTTTGTGTTCAGCTGTTTTATTATTCAGGATTGCTTTTAAGTATTCTGCATTTTGTCATGTCTCTATATGAAGTTGCAGATTTTTTAGTCAATTTCTGTAAGAAATTGCACTGTGATTTTTGATTGAAATTGCACTGAATCAGTAAAATGCTTTTTTTCAGAATGGCCAGTTCCATAATATTATTCTTGCTAATATATGAGCAGGGGATACCTTTCCATCTCCTGGTATCGTTTTAATTTTGTTTCTTCAGTATTTTAAAGTTTTTATTATACAGATCTTTCATTTACTTGGTTAGAGTTACATATATTTGAAAATATTATGATAGTCACTGTTTCTCCTACTTCTTAGTCTGTCATTTGTATATAGGAAGGATACTGACTTTTGTGCATAAAAATTTGTATTCTGGTAACTTGTGTAATTTTATGTAAGCTGTAGATGTTTCCTAGAATTTCCTGGTAGAGATTTTTAAGTTCTTTTGTATATAAAGTGCTATCATCACAAATAAAGACACCTTGTATCCTTTTATCTCATTTCATTTTTGTTTTTGTTGTTTGGTTTTGGTGTTTTTTTTTTCTTTTTCTTTTTGGTTTTGGATTTTGTTTTTATTGCTCATCTTACCATGGAAACAATGACACTATTCAAAAGAATTTAAGTTCAGATACAGAAATAAGTCCATACACTTGTGATCATCTGATTTTTACACACACACACACACACACACACACACACACACACACACACACACACACACACAGACACACACAAACACAAAGCAGGGGGGGAAGGGGAATAATGGAGAAAAGAAACCATCTTCAACAAATAGTGCTGGTCAAAATAGGTGCCTGTATGTAAAAGAACAAAAAAAGTTCTATATTTATCACCTCAGACAAAGCAAAACTCCAAATGGATCAATGACATCCATTTAAAAGGCAGCATACAACACTATGTGATATAAAGAAGTATAACATTTATTATTTTAACTTTCTTTGTTTAATGAAATATACCCAGAAGAGAAGTGACTAATTCTAAGTGGTGGGTGTTCTCTTTGTGCAGCATGACCAGCAACATTTGCATGTCTGAATGGAGGTTGATTTTTCAGTTGGGATCCTGCTATGAAAACAATATTTATGGGAAGTACAGCTGATATGAAGGAAATCATATTTGGATCTTTAGAGCCTTTGAGGTTGCTCACCACTGTAATATAGCATAGTCTATTCACATTGGTTCAAAACTCCAGAGAATATGTTGTGGTTTCCCTAAATTGGAAGCTGAAATTTGCCTCTGCTATTTTTGGTTCATCTGCCATTCAACACTACCTAGGGGAAAACATCACAGCAATACAATAAGAGTCTAGGGAAAGGTAGGTAAGTCTTGACCCCAGGGGAGACATTTCCACTATTCTTAGCAAAGTTCCAGTATCACTTTATGAAAAGCCTTAGCCAACCAGGGAAGGCAAGAACATAAAGATGCAGATCTTCTGGGATGAATGCTTGACTTATCCCACCAAGCAATATATCCAGTCCAGGGAAGGAACAACATAATGATAAAACAAAGTAGATAATGGAACAATACGCTATAATTACTATTTTTGACTTTGTGACCAGTAGACGGTGTGGGAAATAGTACATTACCCACCTCATTAGCTAAGCATTTCCTTTTCTACAACAACCCTCACTGGCTTCTTTTCTCCTCCTTCTTTATCTGTGCTATCATGGTTGAAGCTGGCATTGATGAGGAGCCACATTGGATCACTCTGAACCAACAGAATTTTAAGACAAGGAATTTTGCTCCTCATAATTTTTTTCTCCACATCAGAAATGTCAGTTGTTTTATCTGTGTTAAATCAAAGAGAAATATATACATTTTGCTTGTTTTGTGTGTGTGTGTGTGTGTGTATGTGTGTGTGTGTGTGTTTCTGGTTCTCTAGTCATTGTCTGTCTACCTCCCTTGAATTTCTCATGTGCCCTGAGACACTATTTCTAAGATTAGAAATACTCCAGTGTTACTACTTTGTTTCTGTAAATGTTGAGCCATAAGGCAAAGAGAAAGACATAGCCAGCCCATGTTCTTCTCTGCTTTGGAGCTGTATCTCTGACCGTAGCTGGTTATCTCTTCAATGACTCAAGTTGATTCTGCTGAATAGTCTGGTCTGTATCCATTCTTGTCTAGCTCCCTTTGTTCTAGTCAGAATTGGTGCTATAAGCTTACCACAGCAACTCTAAGAAGCCCCATTGAACATTATAACTCCAGTCATAATTCTGTAAGTATCTCCTTTAGTCATGTTTATTTCTTTGAGTCCAGTCAGCTAAGAACAACTGCCTCATCTTTGGTGTTTCTCAAATAAATTATAGGCAGGTATTCTTACACATCTATCCATACATATATATCTGTGTGTAATAATGAAATCTTTATTATGAAATCTAACCCTTCATCATTTTTTTTCTTTGAAGTTAGTGATAGATCAAAATTCTAAACTTTTAATTGAAAATCTATTTAGGTTTTGGGTTATTTCTATAACTGTATTTTCAAGTTTCCCCCAAGAGAATAAAATAATTCTCTTAGATAATATTATAATCTTTGGAAGAAAAGCAAATGGTGTCAACCTGACACCTTATATATTACTTTTATTCTGACTCAACTTTTCATCTTCCTACAAAATGACAACGCAAACCATAAGTGCAACCTTACTTTAAGCAACAAATTTTTAACCAGATAATCATTGGATTACTTTAGTCAATTACATTCTTGATATTCAGAGGTAGGAAGAGAATTTCAGGCTTCTACCCAAGAGACATGAACCATCACATTGAATAAGCCCAACACAAATACAACAATTCATTGACAGTTCAAGATGGTGTAGGAAAGCGTTCTTAATGAGGTGATGCAGGATTTAAGAGCAGTGGCAACTCAGAGATGAGAGAAATTATTAGACACAGAGTATTCCAGGGAGGCAGTAAATGAAATGGCATGTGATTTAAATTTTGGCAAGGAAAAAGATGAGGCTCTGTTAATCCTTAGATCATAGCAGTCTTTCTCAGAATAAATGTCATTAACAGGATGGATCAGACAACAATGCACAGTCTGCTACCTGGCCATTTCCCACAATGCATATTATCTATATGACTGGAGCATGGTGAGCTTTGCATTGGCCATCCATGGGAGCCAGCGTCTGCAATCAATGACAGCTGCCGGTTAAGCAGTCAAGATGTTTCCTTTGAGCTAAGAACATGACAGTCCTCCTCTGCAGCGTTCCTAGGAAGCTTTTAATATAATTTTGTTGTATCCAAAGCTTGGCATGAGATTCACTGAAATGCTTTAAAGACTGTGTGGAAGGATTAATATCTCAAACAGCAAGAAGAATTAACCTTTTTTTTTTTCATGAGCAAACTCAACAGGAATCTGGTTTCTGGTTTTACATTCCACTCTGATCTGCAAACTCAGGTTGTTTTGTATGTCAACGTTTTCACAAAAGGGGCTTTCAAGATATTCACTGATAATGAATTCATATGATCACATTGATGCAGTTAAATACTAAGGAAGACTTATGTTAAAAGACATGCACAGAATTCTATAATCTGAAGATTTGAAGTCATTCCATTCCCCATCATATGGGGAAACCAGAACCCTAAGGCAAAGCGTTTAAGAGATAAATACATTGGAAAGTGGGTAAGCTCTACAAACTTGTTGCCTGCATAAAAAGGCCCCTAGAGAAGATACGTCTCCTGCAGTGTGAAGGCACAGCAAGAAACTGTCCTGCATGGAGCAGAAAGCCCTTTCCACTGACAAAGCAAGTGCCTCCCTGATTTTCAACATCACAATTTCCAAACATGTGAGTAATTAATTCTTCTTGTTTATAAATTACCCACCCTAAAACACAATCTTTTATTTAGACCAAACAATAAATGCTCTGTTTTTGAACAGGAAAGTGTTGAAATGCAACTTCCTTTTTCTTCATTCACTCCCCCATTAGAGATATGGGTGTTTAAAAAAGAGTTTAATATATGCATATCCATATCAGTGAGCATTAATTGAACAGCTAATCTGCCCTTCTGTTTTTCCTGGTTTCTATTCCAATTGGGGAAACTGGGAGACAGGTTTCTTTGTTGTTGAATGGCATTACAGTTTGGTAATTCTGAATTTTATTATCCACTCTGTCACTGTCGATTTAAAGTGGTCAGTAAGACAATATGCATATGCTAAGGCATATACTAAGCAAATAGAGGTCACAATAACCAAACACTGTCTTTACCAGGTACATAACCCACCCATTATACACAAAGAGGGGACAAGAAGTCCTGAGCTGGAAACCAACACTCTACTCTCCCTGAAATACGGGTAATGGGATAGCTATTAACACAAGGAGACATCATTAGGACAGCTGGTAGTGTGGGTGTCAGTCAAAAATCACATGTTTGTAATCATCAGGCATGGATGACCTTTCTTCCCTTGAACTTGGTATAGATAGGAGACTGAAATAATAAAGAGTAAAGCCTGTAGTCAAAGAGTATGCATCATCAACAAACTGAAGTCCTTAACAGTATCTTTCTTTGTGACTTGTAGCTTTCCAGTCTCAAATTAAAGTATGACTTCTCCAGGAACCAGAATGTCACTGTGGATGTAAAGCTGCTGGTGAGGGCTGACCTGGAGAGCCAGACACCGCCTCTTTCCAGTGCCTCTGACACCTTGACCACCCAAGGAAAACTTTTCTTAGGTTAAGGGCAAGGGGATTTTTCCTTCCCTGTATACTTCCAAGACAAAGAAAGCAACACTTGGCCAAGACTGCTTCAGGACCCGTAATGATGCAATGAGATTCTCTGAAATAAGTTTTCTCTTTCTGTTTTCAATTGTCTTACATCTGAGGAAAGACATTTTAATCAAGACTTGAAAGTATTTGTGGGTGAAGAAATATATTCTGGAATGTAAAAATACAGACTTCCTGTGGAGATTGTCATAGGATATATTAAAAACTAAAATCATAAAGAGGAAAGATCACTGTGTTGACTGGTTGTACTTTGATTTCAGCTCAAGGATATGATAGCAGATTAGCTGTGTATTCTATGCATGCGTTCACCAAGAAACAGTTTAAAATGAAAACAGTTCCACACTCTAGTTCAATACTCTATGTGCGCATCCATGTATAAATGTCTCCACTCACTTGGAGGTCCATTAAAATTAGCACAAATAGCACAAGATCGGGGACAGCAAGCTTTTTAAAAATATACTATATTCATTATTTCTTCGAGAGTCATACATTATATTTTAATCGTATTCACCCAAGGGTAGCAATCTTAATAGAGGTTTATTTCAGTTGAGCATTTCTCACTGTGAAGATGAGCACAGGGATACAAAAAAATAAAATTAAAAAAATAAAAAAAGAATTCTACCAGTCAAAGTTCCTGGTGACATGCTCTGTCTGATGTCACAGTTCTGTGTGAGCCTGAGAGCAGCAGGATCCAGTCTTCTCAGTTCTCTGGAATTTTATATTACTGAAATGGCAATGATTAGGATTCATTGCTGCTATTTATTTCTTATGAATAACAAAGACATGTAACAGCATCTTCCTTTTTATTAGTTTCCTCCAGTTTCTGTGCTACCCTTTGCCACTTAGCTGCCCATGAAGAAACTGAACCCTTGTCTCATGATGCTTACAGACTGGGCAGTGGGTATCTGGAGAGTTTTCCATTTGAGGTTGGGTAAACTCCCCATATCCATGATCTTTCACAGGAGTGATTGTTGGTGATGACATGTAGCTGTCCCAGTGAAACTGGCACTTTGTGACCTTGTAATTCTTCCCCAAAGCAAATCCAGGTGAATGAATGCAGTTGCAGCTCTTTCCCTTTCTTTCTCTTGAATGGCATCATAATAAAAATCATTTGTTCATCTGACACTAACATCTACAAATTTCTCAGTCATTAGAATCTACTTATTCTTATATGCTGCAAATACCTCCCTTTTAATAAGGAATCCCTTTTCTATATCATGAAACCATCTCTCATGAAGTTATGAACAGATTCATGACCTTTATTTTCAAAGATCTACTGTGCTTTTTCTAAATATGACTGAGATTATTGAGCACTGCAAAGTAAGTCTTTGGTGCCAACTTATAGATAATAATTACATTCCAGAAGCTGATGATTTACAGAAAGGCACCAACCCAAATGTTCTGTAATGGTCTCTAAGTGGAAACGGTATATTTAGATGTAAAAAAAAAAATAGTAAAGTGGATCTGCCTTTGGTTCTAAGATATTTTTTGCTGAGTTCTTTCACTAAGAACTTGGAGGTTGGGAGACCCAAGCACTGAAATAGAAAACCCGTTTCCCCCATATTCAGTCAAATGATTAGCTGCAAGCATCTTCCTCTGTATCAGTATGGTTTTCTGGCAGAGCCTCTGAGGAGGCATCCATATCAGATTATTGTCTTTAAACACTACTTGACATCAGCAATAGATCATGGGTTTAGTGCCTGCACATGGGATGGATCCCCAGGTGAGGAGGCAGTCTTTGGATGATCTTTTCTCCAATCCCTGCTCCTCTATTTTTCCCATTATTTCCTCCCATGAGTGTTTTGTTCTCCCTTCTAAGAAGGACTGAGGCATGCACTTTCTGGCTTTCCTTCTCTGTGAGCTGGAAATAATTTCTGTGAATTGTTTCTTGGGTATTCCGACCTTTTTGGACTAGTATCCATGTATCAGTGAGCACATACCATGAGTTTTCTTTTGTAACAGGGTTACCTCACTCAGGATGATCGCTTCAAGATAGCCCCCATCCATTTGCCTAGGAATTTCATGACGTTGTTTTTAACAGCTGAATAGTACTACATTTGGGTGAATATGGGAATACCAATGAAGGAGCTAGAGAAAGAACTAAAGGAGCTGAAAGGGTTTGCCACCCCATGGGAAGAACAAAATTATTTACTAACCAAACCCACCAAAGTTTCCAGTGACTAAAACACCACCCAATGAGTTCGTATGGAGAGACCCATGACTCCAGGTACATATGCAGCAGGGGATAGCATTGTCTGGCATCAGTGGGAGAAGAGGCCTTTGGTTCAGCAAAAGGTCAGTTTCCCAGTGTAGGGGAATGCCAAGGTGCTAAGGTGGAAGAAGGAGCACCTTCATGGAGGCAATGGGAGGGGAGGAAGGATTGGATCCGCAGAAAGGGGATAACACCTAAAATGTAAATACAGAGAACATCCAATTTTGAAAAAGAAAAAGAAGGAAAGAAAAAGAGAAGAAAAAACCTGTTTTCACTTTGGTCCAGCTGAGATGGGCATCCTCCATCAGCACTAGATGTTTCATCCCTTCTTCATGTTTCCACGTTGAGACACTAGCCCCGGCCACTGTCTTTACTGAAGTTTGCCATCCTAGAGAAGGCATTCCCATTTGTTTGCCCTTTTACTTTCACTCTGCTACTGTGATAAAAACCTAAACGAAGAAAATTCAAGGAGAAAAAAAAAATGTATTTTGCTTACACCTCCAAGTCACAGTCTATCACTGAGAGAAGTTAGGATAGGGAACGAATCAGAATCCGGTGAAGCACAAACCATAGAAATCAACCAAGCTTCTTGTGCAGCCCACAACCAACTGCCTAGAATGGTGGCATCCACTACTTGCTGGGCATTCCTAAATCAGTCACCAATCAAGCCGCCACAGTTGTGCCCACAGGCCAACCTGGTCTTCCTAATTCCTTATTCATGTCTTTCCTCTAAGATGACCTGAGGCTGTGCCCGCTATACATTTGTCTCTCTGTTCTCTGCCCATGTTTATGGTAAAAGAGCCTTAGTGACTATGGTTCATAGACACACAATACATCCAGCTGTAGGATGGGGAATCTGCTAATTGAGGAAGTCTGTTCTGGTCCCCTGTCACTGGTTGGCAGATAAAACAGTCTGGGAAGAAGCTGATCAGGCATTCATTTATCTCAGTGTTAACAGGATATGTGTAAAGAGAGGGAGCAAAGAGACCAGAGGGCAGCTGATGCTGTAGCAGAGACAACGTGGATATCTAGGCATAAAGGACATTCTTGCATAGAAGCTTGCATTTTATTCTCTTCTCCAAAGTTTAATTAGTCACTAATTAAGAACAACTCTCTTTTATATTGGAAACATTTGGCCAATGCTCTAATTATTTTTAAAAGACATGTTCTCATCTAAACCTTATTCCAAATACTAAGGTATCAATGTCAGAAACTGCAGTCAAGCACAACCTGTCCCTAAATCCCAGCCCCTGAAACGAAATGGCTCATTAATAACTTAAAAGGGATGGTGACACTGATACTATTTATAGGACCCTGCCAGGCAGGTCTGCCAGCATTAACGAAATTAACATGTAGAAATTGTCAACTGGAAAACAGTAGTGTTTATCAACAGATCAATCAAAGTTCAACAACTGTAAACTTTGCTTGTAGCTACGTGGAACACATTGGCAGTGACAGCCCTTTGTCCTCTGTGTAGGGAACCCCAAATTCTCATGTTTTCCCTCAAGTTCAAACTGTCACTTTGACACCATGGCCACAAACAAGTCCACTGTCTTTTATGGCAGTGTCCAGTGCCTGTGTCGAACATATAGGGCAAGCTAAACGGGCTGTGCTGGTATGGCTTTGACTGCCAGTTTGCAAAGTCCCCAGCTGACAGAAATGAACATGAAAGTTAGCAGCTCCAGAAACCAAATTCTAGTTGCTTTATGAAAGAAGACTCTAAGTTAAGGAGTTTTTCGTGGTTTGCTCAACCTTTCAAAGCAGCGCTTGGTTCTCATTGTTGTATATTTAGAGATGGTTCTATTTTCATTTCTGGGCTACATCAGGGATGATGACATCAGCTTCAGAACCTGAAAAAAGCAGGAGTGTTCTGATAGGCTGCTGGTGATGTCATCCCTCTGCCTGTAAGGCCCAGGAAAAGCACTAGGGACTGTCTGTTTTCTTGATTTTTTTTTTCCCTTTTCTTCTCACTGTTTTGTTTATTCTTTTCTTCATACATATGTGCTCACATATATTTGTGAATAAAAAGACACATATATATTAACCTAAAATCACATTCTCATTCTAACATGCATCTCAGTTTTATATCCTAGCAATGCTATCAGGAGAGGTTGCAGGTTGCCACTCCACACACCACACACACTAGCCTTATTTAGCTAGACAGGCTAGTTTCACAGGCAGAGGATTTGGCTGCAGCATGCTGAACACTATGTTGTATGATTTCTTGTCCTTAGGGAAAAATCCATAGCAACCCTATGCACAAGCTTCCCTTAAGACAACCATCACCTGCTACTTTCTGAGGCTGACACACTCATTAAAAAGAGTCTGGTGGTGAGGCTATCAAAACCCAAAGCTGTAAGAAGCACAGCTAGTCTCCTGGCTTCAGAATGGACACAGCCCTCACTCTTTCACTAGGGTATACATAGATCTCTGTCACAGTGCCCCACCCATAGTATCTAACACTGCAGGCTGTGGTAATTTTTCAGGATTTGGATTACAATACTTGAGGGCTTAAAGAAGAGAGTAACTCTGTCCCTAAGTATATGGTTTTGTGAGTGTCTGAGGTCTAACTAAATTGTCATACTTGAAACTCAAAAACACAATGAACCCCACACACTACAACTTTCATTTTGATATTGTTTTAAAGCCCTAAGTCCCAAGTTTCCCATCTACAAGGCTGAGGGTTGAGCTCACCCTATATACAGAGTAGGAGTGAGTGAAACCAGCTGACTAAAGCCTGTTATAGAAAGAGAAATATAAAAGGAACAAAGACATTTGAGATCTGTTAAATAATTCCCAAGGCAGGCAAACAACATCCATTACAATCTCAAATGCAGGCATACACATCCTGATGCTAACATTTGGCAAGAAATGACTTCACATGAAATTTAAACTAAAGAAACACTAAAATTAAAACAATAACAAAATTTGAAATGACATGGCTCTCCTTGATGTGAAAGGTTGGGAGTACCCAAAACAAATCCTTCTAACAAATAATTCGGAGAAGGAAATCATGAAGGTAAGGGGGCTCAAGAAAGAAAAAGTATGGCTGGGGGGGCTGTTTGTCAAACAACATAAAAATTTATGAAACTTACAAAATAAACACAGGCATGAACTTTACAACCAAATCGTATAATCTAATTTTCATATCTAAATAAATTTTAAGGAAAAATTTGTTCAAGACATAAGGTGACTTCAAGAAAGTCATGGGAAATACATCGAAAACCAGGGTGGGGTACACTGCCAGATTCTGTGCACAGGTGATGCTTTCATGAGAATTTGGAGGAAATATTTCAAACCTCAATTTAACAGTCAGGAAACACTGGACAGAAGTTATGAATTGTCCCATTGACCTCAGAGAGTGAGGCTAAAATGACTGACCATCAAGAGAATGCCATCAGAGAAGTGGAAGAGAGACAACCATACTGGAGGTAAGAGAGGGTTAGAAACCGGACCACATGGGCACTAGTGTCCCTAGAGTGAGCTGTTTTCTATTGTACAGGACATGAAGGATGTGAGCCCTTTGCCAGAGACGTATCACCATAACACCCTGCTTTCTGCTCCTTCTAGAGTTCTTTTACTGGACACTGAGTGAACACTATGCTTTTTTGATATATTTAATATTTACAAGCTATTGTTTGGGTCCAGTTTCTTCTGAATCCAAGCTATTTCCCTGTGTATTTACAGCAGAGTGATACATATTCTTTGATATGAAATAGCTGTTTAGTTTGCTAATTGTGCAGTGGCCTTGTATACTATTTTAGCATGTTAGTCAACTGGGTCACGAGTTTCAGCTTTGCTATCTTTTTTGCATATGTACTCATTACTTTTTAACCCTGTTCACCCTCACAGTGTAGACTCTTTTCAGCTATAACCTTGTCTCACCCAGTACACTAATACAGAACACCCAAGTGTGTCGCCTAGAATATGACTGGCACCCAGTGATTCTAACAGATAGGACCTTCTATCTTGTTTCCCTTTAGACATTTTTCTATTTGTGTTCAAATTTTCACAGTTTGGATAAAGTATAGAATCTATCCTTTGTTTCTTCTCATTTTCTTCTTTAAGAAATCCAACTCATAATTTCTCTTAATCTAATTAGGCCAACTAGATATTTAGGAAGTTTGGTGTGTGTATAAATTCATAGGACAGCACCCAACTAGGAGTCACACACGGCAAAACTCAGGTATAGGACAAATCCCAAGAGAACAACAGATAGTTACCAGTATGTGTGGCCAGCCACATCCCGATGAATCCTATTTGAATCAAATGTTCTTGTCGTTGGATTCAAGTGATTTTTTTAATCAATGATTTTATTTCAAAATTGATTAAGTTTATTTATCCCACTGAATCTATAGTAGTTTGAGTGAGATGTTCCCCATAAGTTTTAGGCACTTGAATATTCAGTCTCAAGTTGTGGGCTATCAGGAGAAGATTAGAAAGTATGTTTTCACTGGGGGAAGTGTCTTCAAGAAATTTTTACTCTTTTTGTACGATCAGATTGTCTTTAGCCTGAAAAAGAAGGGAGAGTTTGTATTCTGAAGTACCCACAAATGACAAAAGTAGTTCAATGTTACAGAGCTTTGTTTGTGGACAGCAGGGAGCCATAACCAGTTCAGTAAGAAAATTTACTTATTTCAAAGTATATCTATGAAAGTAGCCATTCGCTTAAGATAAAACATCAAACTGTTCCTTCCTTTGGAAAAATTCTTCCTTTAATACATATTTGTTGAGGCACTAATTAATATGTGGCAAGCATCACTGGATACCAGGTGATCCTGGTGAATGAAAACAGGTTCAAGAGAAAAAAGACAGGAAGGGGGCTTGTGATGCGTAGTGCTCAGGGAAGTCTATGAAGAGAGCTGATATTTCAGCTTGCATGAGAAGGAATTATAGCTGGCAAGAACCGAAGGATTACCATGCCCAAGAAATCTGAATTAGAAAAATACAGCAAGTAAGTTTAAATTAATCAAGATTGCTGTAGCAAACTGATCAGGGGACAAAGAGGTGGGAGATGGATTTGTTCAGAAATATAGTACCTTGTCAATGGTGATATGTAGATGAGATGTTGTTTAAAGTAAAGGAGGGAGGCAAAGTTGCCAGGCAAGTATGTTAACGATGGGTCTATGGGTGGCTTATTATGTGAACTGGCAAGAATATTGAAGTCAAGCTAGGCAATGGCTTGCATGGTTCAGTAGTAAAAACAAAGGGAGATGTAGTCACTTGAAATGCACTAATGCATGTACACACCATGGTGTGCATGCATACAGTTACCTGTTCCAAAATGGATGGAGTTGGGCATCAGAGAGGTAAGAGTCAGCGTAGCAGATGGCTGACTGGCAATAACCTTTCTTGACAAAATTTGAGGACAGAAACGTTGGGTAATTGAAGAGGCTTCCATTTGTATCACCATAATCTGAAATGACTATGCACCAAGCACATGATGGTATATGATAAACACTGTACAAATCAGAAGTTCACAAGAGGCCAGAGGTGGGCACAGGTGTGAAATGTTTGCTATATAGCTGCTATTTTCTAGCACAGTGCTAGAAAACTTTATTCAATCAGAAACTATAGAACAAAACCACCCATGTCCAAATATGATAAATTCTTCATTGGTAATGTTGGAGGCAGACAAAGTAGAGCTTTGCATGAACTGAGATACACTCAGATGGTAGAGTTAACTGTTAAAACATAAACATCCCAAAGAAGGTATCTTGAGAATCAGATTAGTCAGCATGGCATTGTCTCTGTCTAGGAATATAAAATCACAAGTTGCAGAGAACAAGAGAATTCCTCCTATGGTCATCCAAGTCTCATGAGGCAGAAGGAACATGATCGATCCTACAAGGACGAGAGTCTCAAAGGGTTAATATACTTCACTATTATCTAAGTGTTAATTTCACACAGAAAACGCTTCTCAAGCATATGTTGTTACTTTTCTTTGGCTCTATAATATCCACACTTTGGGTAAGTTGGATAATTTTGTGAGAAAAACATTTAATTTTTCATTTGAAGTTTTTATTCATTCCTACTAGATGGTTATCTTATTTGCCTAAATATATACTTAAATACAGGCTGGGACTAATGTACTCTGTAAACACTCCAACAGGAATCACTCCATGAAGAGGGGCCCTACATCCCGTCCCTACTTGGGAGAGGACAGTTATATTTATTTACACCATGTTCACATTGTTCAGTCAGTGAACATCACTGTTCCTGCTCAGTATTTAATCCCTTTCCGTTACTATGGATATCACCTCTATTATGTTCCTGTATGACATTACTTACCCTCACAGGGGCTCAATCTGAAATCCAGAGGAAATATCAGCCCATTCACCCCACACCCATCAACAGTGACAGATTCAAACGGCTGGAGATTTCCCTTTTGTCCTCACTGTGATTCACCACTTCTACAGAAAAGGCAAACCCATGGAAGTTGAAATGTAGGGTCCAGGTCAGTTTGTAGTATTTGAAATTCATAAACAAATAAATGTCCTCCAGTCCCTAGACCCCCAATTTATCACACAAAACACACCATGCCTCTACACTAGTTGTCCAACCTCTAAAAATATAAAAACCACCACCACAAAAGCAGTGAAAACTACACTTTGTCTGCACAGAAGACTTGTCTTGATGAGGAACTGACTGTTAATGGAAACATGTGTGTTCATGGCATCAAGCTTGAAGTGACATAGGTCCTAAATCTCTTTTATCTTTTTGCTAAAGCTAGAATCAAGTAAAGAAGCAAGTTCATTCATTTAAAAAATGCTTTTGATTGAAATGATTTCATTTGGTAACAAGTAATTTATCATGGGTTTTCTCTTCCTTACCAGATTTAGTTTGTTTTCCGTTCTTCATGATCTAGGTTAAATCTTTCCTTGGACGCCATAGGTGTTACTTTCGTTTTTTTTTTTTTTTTTTTTTTTGAAGGGGGTCACACCAAACTTCTAAGAGAAATGTAGATGTGGGGGGGGAATAGTTTGGGGGAGAGGAGAAAAACAACAATAAGAATTCATAAATGTTGAACAGAAAAAAAAAAAAAAAATCAGCTCTGCCTGAATTCACTCTGCTCCTGCCTTATATGTACCAATACTGCCCTCTGTCGCTGAGTTACAGCTTCGGTTCAAGCTTTGGTTTCTGGCTACAACCTTACAAAAAAAGGCACCTCAGTGAATCTCACAAGGCTTCACCTAAGGCAGACAACAGAGTTCTTCTATGGCTCCCTTCCAAATCTGCTTTGCTTTGCGACAATATTTCTTCGTGTTGCCTCTGTCCTGCTCCTCCTCCGAAGCTTTGTCTACATTTACTTCGGTAGGAAACAGCCTCTCAGGAGGACTAAAGAGCAAATTTTATTCCCAGCAGCAAGACTTCTGAGCTCCTGGAACACGCACCATTCTGACACGGGAACCGCTACCCTTTTCCTGAAAGGAAGACTAACTCTACATTCTGTCGGACATGTGTTCCTGCCTCCATCCTGGCTACCAGCTGAACTTTGGAATCCTTTATTAATCAGACAGACACTGAGCCAAATGTCCTCAGTGGCTGGGTCCTCAGAGTCCCCCTGTTGAAAACAAACAGCAGTCGGAGGTTAACCTAGGGAAGACAGAGAGGCTGCAGCGGCTTCAGTTATGCCTAGAAATCAGAACATTTCCACATACCCTGACCCTTCTTTAGTTTGGAAAAACAAAACTTGAAGTAAGAATTGTTTCATGTTCTCTGGCGCCACACGGACAACGGCAGATACTCGAAGTGCAAGTCTCTGATGGACGTGGCTCGTTATTTCTCTTGCCACCCACATGATTGGCATTTTCATTAATATCAAAGGGATAGGAGTCCGCGGACAGAGAGAAGCATTAAGGAACAAAGGACAATTTGAGCATACTGTGAGAGATTTCAGGCTGGTCCCAGTAAGTCAGTCTTGCAAGCTACTCTTTAGGCACTGAAAAAAAAAAGGCTCTAGTGCCTTGACTGAGTTCAATGGGAGGAAAGGGATCCTTTGTTATACTGGTGGTAAATCCTTCTCATAATAAAGGTGTGTGTCCATAGTTGGTACACTGTAGCCCTTCCTGGTTTGTAAGCCAAGACAGTCCTGGCCTTGAAAATTCTCTTTCTGTGCCTCAGGTAGACCCAGAGTTGCTACATTTTTCTGTACAGTACAAAATAAGGATCATGAGTGGAAGGGAAGGTTGGGAAAGTCCAAAAGAGAGCAAAGGGTCTTTTTTTTTTTTTTACTCTTCAGCAGCTAAGAACTAGCAAGAGGTACAGGCAGCATCACTAACTGACAGACAAATGATCATGGACCAGCTGGAGGAAGGTGAGGCAGCTTAGACAGGATTAGCAAAATGCATTGAGAAGGATGCTTCTGGTATGCAAGGTTACTCCAGGTTTACCTTTTCCTCTGACTATCATTCATACATTTTAAGATATCCTGCCCTGTCTTCTCACTTACTGAACCTTTTGGAGAAGCCACTTTTATTAGTCATTGAACTGGGACATTTTTACTCTGTCATTTTTGGCATGTACCTACACCACTCCTAGGAATTTGGAAATGGTAAGGAAAGGACAAAACAGCTCTTTCAAATGGCTTCTCCATTGTCTCTCCTCACTCTACAGTGCAGACTACAGAGCTCAAAATGGCTGACTTAGGGCTGAATAGACATACCTCTGTGCAGGCTGTAAAGAATCCATTTCTAAGCTTGAAGTCATCAGGTGTTTATTCAAATCCTACAGTTGTGTTGTAAGGCATCTGGGTGACCTTGTCTTAGTCACTTAACCTCTCTGACTCCAATTTCCTGTGGTACAGAAATGGAGACCATAATTCCTACCTTGGCCACTTCACCATGTGGCCAAAAAGATCAAATGAAAGCCTGTGTGTGGAGGCTTTTTGACTACAAAGTTCTACCCAGCAGCAAACCATGGTCATGAAGCTTAATCCTGGTGGGCCTCTGTGGTTTTTGAACCATGTGTGCACACGCTGGGTCTGGGCTGTCATTACTTCTAAATATGGCTGGTCTATTGGCTTCTGAAGTTTCCACATGAAATATCAACTGTATATTTGCTCAAAGCCTCTGCTCTATGTCCTCAAATAATCGGCCATTAAGTGTTACACTCCATCCAGTAGAATCCAAGCTTCTGACCTTGTACCTGCGACCTGCAGAAGTCCTATTGTATCTCAGAGATAAACGCACCAAACTGCGATGTGCTTAAAAGATATATTTAGTGCACAGGCATTTCATTTGTCACCGAGCAATTTTACAGTGTCTGATATAAGCTGGAGATTTTATGATCTATAATCAAAGGCTTCTGCAGGCACCTCTCCTTAATTTGGATCTGTGACAGTATTAAAAAATGGGACTTTCATCTTCGGATCCATTTCGCTCAGTGGGATGAAAGCAATGTGGGCTTTTAAGTGCAAGTCACTTAAAATTTTTAGACTGTCCTTAGTAACACAAGAACCCTTGACACTTGTACTATTGACAAGAAAAATCTTACTGTTTTTCACCCCTTTTGATCACTTTGGGGTCTACGTGCTGGAGACTGTTGTTACTTCTTAAACGTAATACCCTACGGGTCTTACGGGCAAGGGTTGAAAGAGGTTTTCTCTTGTAATTGTACAGGAGTCTGTCTTTGAAGTGGCCATAGCATGATGGAGATTGACTCTCGGGATGTCAGAGCTGGTCAAGAACATTTGGAGGCATTTTCTTTCCAGTCTCATTTTACTTGTGCAGAAACTGAGCCTCAAATAAGTTGGGGGTTATATCAGAAGCCAAACTTACCTTACGTGCTCAGCCAGATACTATGATAAATACCTGGCACAAACATGTGTTCCCAAATTCAAGAAAAACATTATCAGTTATGGTTAATGTATTTGCCCCAATACATATTCATGAACTCCTACAGGTAATTTGAGCCAGGAAATCTCACTACATGATGTCCATTGCCTTTTCCTGACCCAAGGGACACCCATGAAACATCTTAGAGGTGTTTACAGCACTTAAATCTCACCTGGAATCCACAGCTTATTACCTGTCTACTATGTAAGTGCCTAGCAGGTATGTGCAAACAAAGGAAAATCCACCAGTATTACTTACAAACGCATCGTTCTTCCTCACATTCCCTTTGTCAATATAAAATCTAACACTCAGTGCAGTGATTAATTCTACATTCATCTCCCTAGTGTCTGGGATGCTGGTATTATGTTCTGAGTGTTGAAAAGATTTAGAATGTCCCTCTTACTTGGTATGTATGAACGGTCACCCTGCCCCTAAGGTTTGGTCTCACTTTGTAGACTCTAGTCTATGTTCTCATGCCTTCCAATCTAGAGAAATCCAAACTAATACAATCCAAGAATCTTCCATCTAACCTCGCACAACACAAGCATACATTGTGTAAGGGTGTAGAAAATACCAGTCCAGGAGAAGAGACACCATCTTAAGATCTGAATGGTACAATTCAGAAACTATATTAAACACATAGGAGAGTAGATTGAGAAGGATGAAAGGAAGTAGAAAAGAAATTATGGCAGGCATGCTGAGTTTATTCTACATCATCGTGAGCACTGAAGAGCAGTCACTGATGAGATCCTGGGATGCCTTCTCACAGCAGGTGTATACCTCTAGGTCTTCATATTCCATACCCCCAGTTTAGTTGCAAACTGCAGTGTCTGTGTTAATGCCTTTCATCACTGTGTGTTGTGTGTACCTTCAGCAGTGCCTGAGTACCCCCATGTACAAGTGTTCTATCTTTATAGAAATGTCTGCTTTATAGTACAAGTGTGTGCATCACTATTCTTTTAATAAGGTGACAATTCTATTAGGAGGACTTGGTGCCATAAAGCCTGAGAAGATATTTTTCAGGTCCAGTAAGGATATCTGAGTCTTATGGGCACTGGAATGGTTTTGTGTTAGCTTTGGCTGGGACTTGGATCCTGAATTAGACCACAAACAAACCGATAGCAGGCCTACACCAACAGTGAGAAGGACTGCCTTTCCTCTAACAGGACTCAAGGGGAACCAAGTTAAGATGGTATTTGGCATAGGATCGCTCATTCTTGGACAATCACTAGGCAGGTTAATGTGAAACTGAGCACAGTAGAGAACTGGATGAATGACCTAGAGAGACAGTTTCTAGGTAACCAGGTTCCTGTAGTCAAGCAGTTGGCTAGGATATTAGAAATGTAAGAAAGTATTTATGCATGAGGATAATAGTTTTCTTCCTGAGAATTGTAAGATTCAAGATGCTTCAGGTAAATATCAGAAAATAAAATATGGACAGAACATAGAGCTACAATTCTTAAAGCAAGATTCAGCTGAATGCTGTTAAAAAAAAAAAAAAGTCTTAAGACTGAATTAGTCTCTTGGCTAGACCAATCAAGACCTGGCTTCACTCTCCTTTTTCCCTTGCTTCCAGGAGTCTTAGCAGCCATTTGGCTGAAATCCACATACATGACCTTGATCCCAGGCTTCACATCTGCACACAACCATCATCCAGGGGAGGATAAGGAAAACTTTCAGTATCCTTAACAACAGTTTTAAACTTGATACCGAAAAGATAACCGAAACTGGTGTTCTTTGAATGTGAAAATAAGAAAAGGAGAGATGAGGTCAGAGTCCTGCTTATTTATAGAAGGATCCTGATTCTTTTGGTAGCAAAAGTAACCAAGGCTGCATAATGCAAGGTAAAGAATCTTTAAACTTCAGGCTGCATGACAGGATCATATTCCATGTCTCATCTCATCTACCTGCATCTCTCTAGTCTCTTTACTTTCTCTTCTCCCTCTGTTGGTTTTTATACCTCTCTCTCTCTCTCTCTCTCTCTCTCTCTCTCTCTCTCTCTCTCTCTCTCTCTCTCTCTCCCTCTCTCTCTCCCTCTCTCTCTCTCTCTCTCTCTCTCTCTCTCTCTCTCTCTCTCTCTCTCTCTCTGTGTGTGTGTGTGTGTGTGTGTGTGTTTGTGATACATAAACAGATGCTAGAGAGGAGATAAATATATAATTGGTAGATAATTAGTAGATAATAGATACAGATTTCAGGTTAAATACATGTTGGCAAGATTGGGGGTGAGCTGGGGGACAGTAGATGGACACAATGATTTGGGTTATGGACCATGTGCAGAATACAAGCTAGGTTGAAACAGGAAGCAGATTATTAAATAGAGGGAGTTTGATTTCTTTTTGAGTGTATTACGGTCTAAGAATGCTGGGCTAAGTGGAGGACATTGCTGAGCATTCAGACCTGGTCACCAGAGTCAGCACAGTTGCCTTCTCCAGTTGAGCCATTTCACTAGCTCTGTATACATGGTTCACCAGAATCCAAGATGGAACAAACACCTTCAAACTAATAACAAACCTAAAAACTGATAGTATTGTTTTTGTTAAGGTTGTATTGAGAAGCAATGATTTGTAAATCCATCAGAGTATTATTACATTAGGATTACAGTAGAAGCTCATTGTCAACATTGTGTGACCCCTTTGAGAAAAAAAAATTAAAGTTTGTTAATGTCCAGCAATTCTTCATGTGTTCCACTTCCCCCCAATGTACTAGATTACTATGTGTTTTTGAAAAAAAAAACACTAAAATATAAGGTGGTTGTAGGACTTCCTCGGTGATAAATACAGTAATTAAAATAATGTGAATGACAAATGTAGTGGGTGAAACCAGCAGAGCCATCGAAAGTGGAGGCTGTGGTAACATTCATGACAGAGCCTGCTATGTCTCCTTTGACAACCAGTTTCTTTACAGGCTTAAACATGACAGGGACAATGCATTCTCTGGCTCTTAGAAACTGAGCTTTGGATGGTTACATGCTCTGGAATACAGTTGGTTAAATGAAATATTCATTTTATCATTCAAAACACAGACTGTAAATGTGCCCAGTGCCCACTGGGAGGTATCAAAGAAGATAAATTATTGGGAAAAGCAGATTTTGCCTTCTTCTACTCTCTATTCTCTATGCCTTTTGAACCAAGCCCACCCACAGTCCCCCGCATTTGGGAGCATTTTAAGAAGATAAATACAGATTTATCGTTTTGGCCCAAATGAATGTTTTCAAACAAGTTGCAGCACTGGCTGCTAGTCACAGGCACCCTGCCCTTCCTTGCAGCATAGTACCAAACTCTCTGTCCTCTGGGGCACCTTGACATTCTAATTGCAAAAAAATGTTGGGTTGGAGATCCCACATCTAGTTTGGGGGAATCAAGGGATCAGAGAGAAAAGAATATGTCTGTGAACAGTAACATTTTTCAGAAGGGAAATCTAATATTCTGGCACAATAATAGGTAAATTTCACTACAGATACTTCTCTTTTCCATGTTAGCTGTTAGGAAAATCACAGACCCATATAAAAATGTTGCTGCATGAGACCTCAAAATGGGTCTGGTAGTGGTGCCCATATAGCAGTCTTGAAAGCTAGACGCAGAAAATAAAGAGAAATGCCTTTGTGCCTGGGTCTACTTCACTGAAGGAAACCAGCAAGTACCTTTCGCAGGCTTGAGGATGGGGTTCATTTCTCTGAAGCTATGTGTGTATTTCTGTGCGGGGGGGGGGGGCTCTTAGGCAACATTTTTCCTTTTTTTCTTTTTAGAATTTCATACATAAATGCTGCATCTACATATTTTTCAGACCATTTTCTCACCTCTCAAGTCCTCACATGTTCCTTTCTCTTTATTAAAAATTTATAATCTCTTTTTTTAACTATTATTAAGCACACATATAAATACAACTTACTGAGTTCATTTCATGTTCTTTCTATATCTTTTTGTTTAGAGCTAATTACTTGGGATTGATGGATATATACGCATATGTGTGTGCATGTGCCTGCACGCACGTGTATGTGTGTGTAGGAGTGTATGTACATGCCTGTGCTATGGTGTTTATATGAGATATATGTGTGATGTGTATATGTGTGTGTTCGATGTGCTATAGATGTGTGGATTTTGTACATGCTTGTATGTGTCTCTGTGGATGTCTGTGCATGTGTATAAATTCTGTCTCTGTATCAATAGTATGTTTATAATGGTTTAATAATGTGTATGTTATGTGTGTATTGCATGTGTGTATGTATGTATATTTGGCAGTCTCATATCTCTCTAACAATAATATTTTTAAATGGCATGTATACATATTTGGTATGTGTATGTATATATATATATATATATATATATATATATATATATATATATATATGCATATGTTTAAATCCTGTCTTTCTAACAATGGTGCTTCTGTAATGAATTAACAACAGATACTGGTGGTTAGGCACCTGTATCTTTCTCTCTATAGTGTGCATATGCATGTTGTTATGTTGTTGTTGTGGTCATAGTGGTGGAGGTGTGTATGTGGGGTGTGTGTGCATGCATGTGTGTGTATGCTGTGTGTGTTCTGTGTTGGTTAACATATGTAACAACTCTTTAGCAGTGATTATTCTGTAATGATTTAAAAACATAAATGTGTACGTTTGTGTGTAGGTGAGGAGTGTGTGTATTCACATGTATAAGCCCTGTCTTCATAACAATGGAGCTTCTGTAAGGATTTAATGATATACTGGTGGTCAGGCACCTGCCTCTCTCTCTTCAAGGTATGAATAAAGCAAGCCAGCATCTGTGATATTCAGACATATAAATCTCAATGCCACTATGGGCATTTGGGATCCCATTGCTCAGAAAGCACCATTTATACTCGCACATGTTTTATTTATCTGCCTGAGTGCTTCATTGCACTTTTCTTCTATTCCCTTTACTTTTGAGGGCACTGACCCATCTCTTTCTTAAGAGCATAAAGAATGAGAATAGAGATTAAAAAATAATAATAACTCAACATTAGGTGCTTCACTTCCTCTCCATCTTCAGTGAAAATTTAATGACATTTTTAAACCTGACTGGATCCCTTCTATCCGGAAAGGTGTTGGTAACTTACCCTTTTATTTCCCCATCCTCTACAAATTCTTTTTTCTAAAAGAGGATTAGCTAAGACTAGGGCAAAACCATTTCACTGTACTTCAAAACGGCACTTAGAGAAGGATATGGGAGAACTGGCTTCCACTCGGCCTGGACATAGCGGTTCTTAACAGATCCATGACAGATCCATGGGGCACTGTACCTTTCTCTACTCCTGAATCCCCAGGGTCTCACAGCATTCTCCAAGCTTTAGGAATTTTATTATATCTCAATACCCCTTCATTCTATCTGATAAATGGAGATTTTAACTATTTCATCTTCAGGATACTTGAAAGAGCAGACCTGTGCAACTGCACATACACACTGAGACTCTAAGCATCCTTATAAATTCCAGCTCTGCCTTCCCGTCACAAAGACCTGTAGTCTCCAGTTTGTACTTCTGGTTCCCAAGTCCAGTACTTTAAGCATCTAAGCGTCAGTTTCTTTATGTATAAAATGTTAAAACAAAAAACAAACAAACAAAAAAATGAGCTGCATTGTGTCCCTCTCAAGAAAACATGATCATAGAGATTTAGGGAACATTAACAAACATGCCTTCAACAGACTCTCATCATGCTAATTCCTTCTGCTTTCCCAATCCTCGCCACATTCCCACCATGACAAGCATGTGGATCCATATGAGGAAAGCAATTCTTGGAAATTAAAGGGGAAACATGACACTGTCTCACATGTGGACAACAATGCCTTTTGAATAGGTATGCAGCTCTATAATTCTTTTGTGACTACTTTTCTACAAGTTCATTATGGCAGAAGCTTATAGTAGAGTTTATGTCAGAGGGATTGGGGACATCATCTTCCCCTCACTCATTAATGCTATCCATTAAAGGACAACCAAAATCACAGAAACAACTCCAGGATGAAGGCACTGGAGCACTTTAAAGAAAAAGTGGTAAAATCCTTCTCTTACTCAGTGTCTGTAAGATCTGGCACATACACTGAAGTATGGTCCTAACTTCTATTCTGTGGGCAGTTTCCTTTACTGTGTATCTGAAGCTAGGCTTAAAAGTGCACATCCCAAGCATGGTTTTACACATATCAATGTGCAAATGCATTTCTCTGTCCATAGTGAATTATGGCCTATCTTCACAGAAAGATGTTTTTCACAAGTCTATCATTTTGTTGAGAAAGGATTTCGCAGAACATCTGTCTTACCATTCATTAAAACATCAAGTGACTGAGTCCCTAATCCACAGAAAGGACTAATAGGCCTGTTATAGTAAAAATAAAAAATGGTTACCTTTTATCTCACACTTGTGCTGGCAGTATTAGGGTGCCACATGACACTGTGGTGTATCTTTATATCTGCAGCTCCATGCTGCCCCCAAGTACTCTCAGACCCAGGCAGACCATGAACCGCCCTCTCCCAGCTGTCTCCCTGCCAGCCAGTAACTTAGTTCACATTTCCCACAGCCCTGTAAAAACATAACTCAATAATCAATAATTTATCAATCAGATTTATATATTAAATTCTCAGTCCAAAATACATCCACACAATAAGCTTACAACCATTTGACACAGATGAAAGCCACTCACCTAGATAAGACAAATTGACCCATAGAAACCCTTAAAAATAATCATATATAACTATCAGCAATTAAGACCACCGGGATGTAGAACCTCCTCCTTTAGCTCGGGAGAGAAGGAGAAGGAGGGAGAATCAAAATGAAGATGGCGGAGGAGGATGGCAAACTACATCAATGTGAACTATATCAATTTTATCTTGTCTAGGTGGGCAGTTTATTAATTGACAGTGAATGTATTGTTTGGATGTACTGTGGATTGAGAATTTAGCATATAAATCTATTTGATAAGTTATTGATTGTTGAGTCATCATTATACTGAGTTGTGGAAAACAGTGTGTGAAAACAATGGCTAAGAAGTTGCTGGAGCGTCCAGATCCAGCTTTGTTGCTCACACAGAGTGAGAATGCATGGAGCCCATAGAAGGAGATGTGTGTGTGTTTGTGTGTGTGTGTGCCAAGTATGGTAACTACTTGCCTAGGGGACCTCGTGGAGTGGGTGGCTAAAAGAGAGACAGCAGAGAAAGGGAAGCTTGCAGACCCACATGTGAGAGTATCAGCTGGGTCCACACATGCCATGTGGCCCTAATGGTGCCAGCACTAACATGGGATAAAAGGTTACGTTTTTTAATAATTATCACAACACAGGTCAATGACCTAAGAAGTGATAATAGCTCTGGTGTCAGGTGTGTTATCGGACTGGAGAGAGGAGGAAGGTTTATTAGATTGTATTATTTGACAAGAGAAAATTAAAACACGAAACAGTGTCTCAGCCTGACAGTCACAGTACCTTGGAGATATCAGCACACCCTGTAGCCTACAACTCCCTACTGAGGGAGGTTTCCCATGTGATGCCTACAACTCACTTCTCACTAGGCCTCATACTAACAAATCTCCTTAAGCATTAATTTGGGTGGTAAAACTAGCAGCTTCTGTCCTGGATGATCAAAGAACAGAAGAAGGCACAGTGAATCTCTGCTAGAGGAAGTAATGAATATGTTTGGAGATGACAGTACCAAAGTGCCTGGGCCCACACAGCACAGATGAAGCCAGACAGCTTCAGATGGTGAAAGCCGCAGGGATGTCAGAAATACCTGAAGCATCTGAAAGGGGAGAGCAGAACACAGGACCAGGGCTGGTCAGATGCCAAGCCCCAGGATGGACACTGACATTGAGAAAAGAAAGAATAGGAACTTCTCAGTTTCAAGAGTCTGTATGAGAGAGTTTGCTTTATTTCTGTTTCTGGTACTCATTACTTGCCAAGATGTTGTATTTAACCTATATTGCTTTAATCCCTCCTTCTCAAAGCCTCTTTCTTTCTTTAAGAAAATATTGATTTTCTTATGTGTATGTGAAAGCTTGTGTGTGTGTGTGTGTGTGTGTGTGTGTCTGCCTGCATGCATACACACACACATATATGTGAACATGTGCTTATTTAGGCTAGATGTAGACATAAATGAGTTGGGTCCCCTAAAGTTGGAGTTACAGATGGTTATGAACCACCGAAAGTGTATGCCTGGAATTGATCCTCTTAAAGAGCAATGCATGTTCTTAAACAATGAGCCATCTCCTCAGTTTCCTGAGGCCGTATATCATACAGGGCCACACTTTACAAATGAAACCACTTTGGTGACTCCTGTACCAGAAGACTTGGTGGTCTATGTGATAGGAAAGGGCAGGGTTGGCCAGACTCAGTCTTTCATACATTTTTAACTACCTTGGTATAAACCTATATTAAAACGTCCCCTTGCAGCAAAGCCAAGAAAAGACTCCAAACTCTGAGCACAGGCATCTTAAGTAAACACACACACACACACACACACACACACACACACACACATACACACACACACGGGGGGGGGGAGAGGGAAGCAGAAGCAGTACGTGAAGCATATATATAATATATATTATATAAATGGTATGTATATATACCAACACTAAGAACATACATATGAATACAGCACAGAGAACATACATATACAGAAACTAGTAGTGAGCACACATACACACAGACACACAGACACACAGACACACACAGACAAACACACACACACACAGTCAGAGACACATACAAACACACACACACACAGCCAGAGACACATACATACATACATACATACAGACAGACAGACAGACAAACAGACAGACAGACAGACAGACAGACACACACACACATACACACACACACACACACACACACACACACACACACACATCACACACTCACCCGAATAAGAATGTCCATGCCACTTTGCAAATCAGGTGTCAAGATCCATTAAAACAGGTGAACTCATGGTTTCTGTCACACTTCATGCTTTAATTAAAGACAGCAGTGCAATCTAAAACATATCTGAAAATTATTAGAAACTTGTTTTTCCAGAGGCAAAAGCGATCAATACCTTTTTGTCTCTGGGGCATAAAACATCACAGGTTACTTTGTCCCTGATCGGTCCAGCAAACCACAGTCGGAAGCAAACACTACTGTGACAAGGGTAAAGTCATATTTTGAGAGTAAACAAGGATTGCTGAAATTAGCTCAATTGTTTACTTGGTTTGAAACATCAGTCAGAAGTCCTTGGCTTCAGGGATGCAGACAAAGAAACTAGCAAATGATTCTAGGAGGGCTCTTCCTTCTCTGTCTTTTTCTCCCTACCCCCAGCACTGGGCTGAGGACCCTTTGCATATTAGAAGAGTCTGCTAGCTCTGAGCTATGCCGCCCTCTTACCAACTCCCCTACTGTCTTTAGATAGCTCTGAAGGTTCTGAATATTTTTCTTTCCACAAAATGGACTTTTAAAGCTTGGCACATCTCAGAAAGTAGAAAGAAAAACACAATGTCAAGATCTTAAAGGAACAAATGCTACTTCTATGCAAAATACCAAGAAGTCACTCTAGGCAGAGGTAGAGGCTCTGTGTTGTGAAAGACATTTGTTGAAAGCTTTTGTAGGAAAATGCAAGCGCTCTTGGGGCTTTTTCGTGTACTATACAGCAGTTCAGAAATGAAGAAAATAGAATGACCCTCCGATCATTATCTATAGGACATTATGCTGATAAATGGTGGTATTAATGAACTGAAATGAATTTCAATCCATTCTCCCTGCAGTTATTTTGATAATACTGGAATCAACTAAAGTGCATGGAATTAACAATTAAAGGGGGTTAAGCAGACACTTAATACTTGTTCTATTTTGCACAATTTGGCAGTAATGCATCTGCTGTAATCAGGATTTTTATATCTCATTGGGACAAAAGCAGAGGCGATGTTTATATTTTGGAAGCAAAGCCTCTGGGATCTGCATTCCCTCCGTGCAGCTTCAGCACGTTCGTGTTGTTGATGGTGTATGTGAGTGTGTTGGTGGCCCCTTCAGTGTGCCCGGCTTTCTCCTTTTACAACAGCTCCACCTTTGGGCTTCTGAAAGGAATATGCTATTTTTTGCTAACAGATAGGAAGAGCTGTGACAATCAGAAAGCAGTATACTCCGTGCTCAATCTTTTGTTCAGGGAAATTGAAAAATAAAATCATTATCCTTAGGAGAGAGACCTGGAACAGCTGGAAACCCGGGTGGAAAAAGGAAGAACAGCAGAAGGGGTCAAAGTCGGGAGGGAAAGGAAAAGAAAAAGGGAGCATGCAAAAGGGTACGCAAAGCTGTCTTTCCTAAGGCCAGGGAGGTGCAGAGAGAGCCACAGATCTCCCTTCCAGGCGGCACTGCTCTAACTGAGCCTGTGAGAGCCAAGCTCATCTTTATTGTTCTTTTCTGCTTAAAAACTATAGCACCATGTTAATGAATGAGTGTGTGAAAAAAGATTTCTGTTTCTTATGTGTGTTTACATCCATCTCTGCCTTGAGTAAGGTTCTCAGTGTGTGTCTCTAATATTCAGGCGACTTACATGACTTCCAGAAAGATGGCACCTCCACTTCTGCAAGAATGACCTTGATTAATCAGGAGCAAAAGGATGAGACTCACTTCTGGGTATTCCAAAATTCAGGTGCACAGCAAGTCAGGAAAATATTCTGAAAACCTCTCACCACTCCACAGCTCAGGTGAGAAAGTTGGAAACTGAGCAAGTCATTGTCTGGGTAAATGGTGAGGGGTCAGCTTGCTCCACAGGCATGGAGATTTTCATAGCACAACTATGAAAATCAAAGGACTCAAGTGAAGTGAAAACAATTTTTAAAATTAAAGTTGAAAGGACCACAGGAACTGCTTCAATTGAAAAGAGAGCACAAGCAGAGGCCCAGGTGACCCAGCTACTACACAGTTCTGTGATCTTGGCCTTGACACCATGAGTTCTTTCCTTCAGAGTTTCACATCTGCCTCTTTGTCATCATCCACAATTACTGTTATTCCTTCCCTGAAAATATAATTGCTTATGTCATGTAGATCTCATGTCTAAAAAGACATTTCAGTAAAGAAATTTTCTGTTGAAACTCCTATCAGTGTTCCTTACTGGTCATGAAATCAAATCCAGGTTTTGACACTAAATGTCTACTTCTAAAGTCGCTCCTCTTATGACAGCCTGACATGGGACATACTTATTTCATCTAGGCCAGCCATTAGCCCATTATCCTCTGGACTGTTTGAAGCTTTCTTCAAGGATCTATATCTTCAGTAACACCTACAGCCTTTTGTCTTAAAAAATGTGTAGCCCAATCCTTCGAGTATTTTATGAATGGGACAAGCCCATTCATAAACATTCACTTTCTGTTATAATTTTCTCTCCTTATATGTATGCATATCTGATATTCTTAACTTTACAGCTGGGTTAGAAGCTTTGTGGGGACAACATATGTCTGTTTTAATTTTAATGTAAAAATTAGGATTATGTGTTGTTCATATAAAGTGTTCAATAAAAGGTGAATTGATTGAGTAGTATATTGATTGAATTGACAATCAAGAAGGTCCCACATTTTGTGCATTTAAATTAAGAACTAAATACCTTTAAGTAATGTACTTTTTTGATAGTTAGGGTGGCTAATGGTTGGATATATTTGAAATGTAGCAAAACAGGCATTAACAGATGGTTAGACAAGTAAACGTACTGCCAAGCTCTGTACTGAAGTTCAACCCCCAGGGACCTCATGGTTGGAGAGAACTGACTTCTATCAGTAGTCTTCATATACTCTCTGTGTCTGTTGTCTCATCTCTCTTTGTCTCTGTCTTTCCCTTCCTTCACACACACACACACATACACACAGGCACACTCTCACACACAAATAAATAACAAGCACTTTCTACTTTTGCATATTTTGTATATTTAATACTTATTGAGTTCCTAATGCAGGAGCGAGTGGCAAGTGGCTCGTTATACTATTGTTCTCTTTCTCTTTTTCTTTTTGTCCTATGCCTGCAAGCCATATGTTCATATTTTTATACTTGTTTTAAGTACCTGTGAACCTTGCATAAGCTGAAAATGGAAGAGAAAGTCTGGTTATTTTGTTGTGAATTTTCTCATCTATTCTACTTCTCTGGAAGCACACTGAGCTCTGAGAACTGTTATAATTTCTAAGTATTACTTAGCCCAACAATATAACCCACTTCTCTCTATTATTCAAAACCACATTTTATTATTTTTGAACTTAGTTGAAGAATAATGGATACTCCTAAAATCCTCATTTGGTATATCCTCCACTTAGAAGTACCCTATGTTCTGTTCATGTTCTAAGCAAATGTTCCCTCTTTAGCTACTGAGAATTATGTGAAAAGCTAGGTCCTTGTGTTTCTTTTATGTTCTTGTTTTTATGTTCATTTTTTAAGCATCAGATTTGGTGCAGTACCATCTTTCTGTTAGCACACGATTCTTTGCTTATGGAGGGAAAGTGTATATGTGTCTGAGAAATGATGGTATCCTGCCTATAAAAATTCTCTCTTGTCTTTAAAGGTGACTCAGACGGTTGTAATATCATAGGATCCACGACAAACGCTTTTCAAGTCAGAGATGAGCTGGAACCCTACTGTTCACATTATAAATTCATCCCATGGGCCTCGGGATAAGAAAACAATTGTTCCTTAGTTTAGTTTTATCTCCTCCCTAAGGCTTTCTGACTTTTTAGCATATGTAAATAAATATGCTATCATTAAATTTCAGAGTAACAGAATGTAAAATGAAAACTGAAACAAAAATTGGGATTCATATCTGTTCACTGTGAGTCTTTAGTATGTAGAAGCAAACAGAGAAATAAACAACCTTTCCTTATTGTGAGTTGTGATGATTTGCCTGAAAGTTCAAAGAAATAGAGATTTGACATATTCAGCAGTGTCCACTATTAAATAGAGAACACACACACACACACACACACACACACACACACACACACACAAATTTATATTAAAGAAATGGCTGACATGACTGAGCTGCAAAGCTCTACAGTCTATAATGACAATCTGAAGACCAACAAGAGGTAACACATTAGCTCTGTTGTGTAAATTGACCATTTCAACCTGATACACACTGACTCTAACTTAAATTCTAATTATGCCCTAAATCAAGTAGTCAAGTAAAACGTGGCCATCTTCAGTTTCAGCCTTTTTGCACTCTCACGTCTTCAACAGATTAGTTACAGCCCATCAGCCCTAAGACATGGAACAAGCTTATTCTTCCTACAGCCTTCAATGAAATCTCATCTGGAAGAATCCTCACAGATGAACCCAACATATCTGATCAACTGTCTAGATAATCTGTGTTCTAAGTTAACAGATAAAATTAGTTATTACATCAGGAATGGCTTATTAACATGGCTACCTTCTAAATATTTATATCAAGATTGATATATGTAATTTATGAACTTAACTACTTATGTCTCCTTATTTATTTGTCTCAACATGATAAAGAACTCTTAGTATATGTGTAGTATTTAGGAAACACCTATCATTCTGTTTACATATATAACCTCATTATTTTTCAAGACAGTCATTAAAGTTATTAATTACTAACTTCTAAGTTATAGAAACTAACTAATGCAGGTACAATTCAATGTCATAAAACTTAGAAAATAGACAATTTTGAGGTGTCTCAGCATATAAAAGTGCTTGTTGAATAAAGTGTATAACCTGAATACTATTCCTAGAACTCACATGGTAAAAATAGAAACAACTCTCACAAGATGTCCTCTTACTTCTACATCAACACAATGGCACACCCATGTGGACACACAATTCACACATAAAAATAAATAAATAAAAGTGCTAAAATTAGAATACAGAAAAACACAGTTTATCAAAATGAAGAGAAAAATGACTGTGTGTTGCCCATAACCAACACATCTGATACATCTACAACATGACACCTGTACCTAAGGCTCAGAGATCCTAGAAGAAGGGACAGAAAGACCATATAAACGTCTGAAACAGGAAGATTACATTAGATTTTGTCTACAAGAGAATTCATAGGAGCTACAGACATTAAATCTACACACATGATCAACATAGACTAAGTAAGACTTGAACAAATACAACACAGATATATATGATAGCAAGGAAGGAAGAGATCTCATAGGCTTCAATCATAGATAAAGAACTGCAAGCAACTGAGAAATTTAGACAGCAGGAAAAATATGATTTCTTAGAGAAGAACTTCTAACTTGTTTATATACTGCAACAGTCAGTTCTAAAATCATATAAGGTGTGTGTGTGTGTGTGTGTGTGTGTGTGTGTGTAATAACAAAGAAAAAGGGGCCATACATTTCAGAGAGAAGAAAAGAGGATATGGAAGAGATTAGAGAAAAAAAATGAAATGGGTAAAATGATGTAATCATATTTTAATTTTAAAATAGTTTAAGAACATAGAGTAAAAACCTACTTGATACCAAAATTTTACCTTCTGTATAATATTGCACACAACACACTAGTAAATCATTTTATCTAAATCCCACATTGTATATAGGATCTGAATATTTGAATGTAATAGTCCTATTTTGAGGGAAGTCCATTCTGCAATAATGTTATTTTAGAACAAAAATCATTTAGAAAAAGCAGGGCTTAGTTGTGAAAAGAGTAAAGAAAAAATAACAAAACATCTGCAAAGAGAATCTGATTTGTTCTCCTAAGGAAAAAAAAAGTATTCTTTAATACAAAGTTCAACCTTTATTTTTCTACAGGTATTCTAACTATAGATTTTATGGAAATGATTCTTAAAATCCTATTCTACGAGGCTGAAGAGATTCAGTATAGTTAGGAGAACTTATGTTCTTCTAGAGGACTAGAGTTCCATTCCCAACCCCTGTGTTGGTGAGCTCACAGTCATCGTAATTTCTGATCCAGGGAATCCTATGCCTTCTTCTGGTCTCTAGGAGCCACATGGGTATCTACATAGACATATGCAAAAACATATGCTGAAATATAAATTTTTGAAGTTATTTCATGATACAGTTTTCAAGGTTTTATTTTTTTCAGCTTTTCACACCGTGACTGTTTATTAATTGATCAGATTTCAAAAATATATTATGGATAACACCTTGGTTCATTCATCTAATAAGCCTGTTTATTTGGTCTTCCTAGTTGTTGGATCCCCCACCTTACACAGTGAGCTGTCTTTTACTACATTCCACCTTATGGGGATGATAATTTGAAGGGCCACAAGAAGTTGTCTGTTTGTTGAAGCATTTTCCAACTATACAGATATCATGCATTTAATTCTTTATGCAGATGATGCCAAATTTACCAAAAGATTGAGCAATCAAACAACTTGCTTCCTATAGATTTTGCCATAGCCTTGCTTACAGATGAGCTCATTACTGACTTCAGGATATGTACGACCCATCCCCCAACACACACACACACACACACACAGTTTGACCATCTTCAGCATGTTATTTGAAGCCTTTTTGAGTTTAAGAAAGGTACTACTGAAGATTTGTCTAAGATGAAGAAGTTGCAGTCTATTGCGGACCTACTGTCTTACTCCCTTGGTATCTCAGATTCTGATGACAAACACCAATTTTCATTCTGAAAACACACAGAAGTCCCATTTTTCTTTGGCATCCTAGCCATCTGAATTTCAGTACATTCTCCTTGTGATAGTGCTTAGACTTCTCAAAGATGAGCTTCCTCCTTTCTTTTTGCAAATTTCAGTGCAAACTTCTTCCACAGGAGCTTCACCCTTGACTCTGAAAAAATCCTTTGCTTTTTCTTAAGGGTTTCTAGGACTGCTGAAACTTTCCTTTTCTTCTCTGGCACTGTCTCCAAGGCTTCAGCCAGAAAAACAAGGGTATTATTATTATTATTATTGTTGTTGTTGTTGTTGTTATTATTATGCAAACATTTATGTTGTAGACTTCCTGGCATTTTTTATTTTTTGAAAAGAATGTCACATACTAAGCATACATAAGTATTTTTTCATTGGCCTCTCATCTCAATCTTCTATTGAAGAACCAAGGAGTATAATCAACAACAGAATGTGTTTTTTGTATAAACCAAATATAAATGTATTTGCCTGTCTATCCTAAGATTATTTATGGCTATTTAGTTTATTTTTAGTGATTATCTAACATAGATCACCTCTCTATTCTTGATAAGACATATTATAAAAGCCAAAGAGACATTGGCTTATAGCAGTAACACAGGAACTGGTACTAGCGTCATTGTCTCAAGAATGTAATTGAATACAATTTCTGAGACGTATTGCTTTCAATAAGGGGGAATACATGACTACAATTTCATGAGAAGGTAAGGAGACAGCACTAATGCTATAACTGCTCAACAGTTTTACCTTAACCTTCTCCAGAACATTGTGTGGGGAAACTATAAACTCAGCAAGATGATCCTGTGAAGAAAAGAGCAAATCAGAATTTAAGATTCAATGAGTGGCTGGAATTTGCAGCTCATTAACCAGAACAAAATAAACACTGTGAATATTACCAGCCCTACTTCAAGTTTTTGATAAACGATAGTCAAATTATGTGCATCTCAAGATAAGACCCTATAGAGCCAAGAAAAGTAATGCAGGTTAACTTCCTATGTTGGACCTGTGGCCAAATTAATGCCTGGTTCTCACACAAGACTAAAAATATTTTATGTCATCACCAGAGTAGATAGAAACTATCATGTAGATAAAACAGTCATTAGAGACTCCTTCAAAACAAGATTTGTGTACAGGATAATTTAGTTGGTCTTCCAGATAAAGTTATATTAGATTCAGCTTATTAAGACTTTAAATAAGTTTTAAGATGCATGTTGATTTACAAGTGCAGTGACATGAATGAGAATGGCCCAATGTGTTCCTATGCTTGAATACATGGTCTACTTCATGGAACTCTCTGGAAGGAGTAGGAGGTGTGGCCTTGTTGGAAAGAGGAGTGTCACTGGGTGCTGGACTTTAAATTTTCAAAAGCCTAAACCATTTCTTGTTTGGCCTCCTGTTTTGTGAGTCAAGATATAAATTCTCAGCTAATGCTTCAGTACCATACCTGCCTGCTTGCTTCTATGCCCTCAAAGATGCAGGTCATAGACTCTAACCCTGTGAAACTATAAGACCCAAATAACATTTTTTTCTATAAGTTTTCTTAGCTTTGGTTCCTTATCACAGCATAAGAGAGCAACTGAAACAACAAGCAATGGAAGGGGAATGGGGATGGTATTGGGGGAAAGGGAATAACATCTGAAATGTAAATATAGAGACTGTCCAATAAAAAAGAATGTGCAATATGCTGTTACTTCAAGAGAAAATTGGGTAACAGGTAAAAGGAATTACTGACACATGGAACTTCACTGCACTCCTTAAGACAATATTTTGCATAAAAATAAAAACTAAAGTATGCAATTTTATTCATGTTACAAGAGCAACTGGGGTACTTAAAATAAACACATAACAAAATTCCAGATTATTTACTCATTTGATAAAGAGTGAGAGTGAAGGAAACTTTATGAAATGTTCTGATTTTGTCTTTGATATATGCATGTAATGAGCAAGGAAAGGCAATGTTACATGTGAGAAGCTACTTTCTCTAACCTGGAGTTCTTTTATCTACATCAGGCATGCTTTAATCAAATACGGTGATCCTAAAAATAATTAATAGAGAACATGATGCCCAGAACATGCTAGGTGCTCCATAATTATGTGTTGAATGATATTATTTCTAGAAAGAATCATACATAATGATTTTTCCTTGCAAAGAACTAGAGCCAATATTGAGGAAACAGCTCAACAGGAATGTCAGCAGTATTTTTTTTTTGTTCATAATGGTTGTGAAAATTATTGTTTCATTATTGATTTCTATTCTGAGTGAAACTAAAACAGGCCGATTTGTCCAATTTTCAGAGAGATTTAGGTAGTGGTGAAGGAGCTCACTTGAAGAGAGAAAACGCAAGTGAACACATTTCCCAGGGTGACCTCTACCTTTGTCAAACCCAAGCCAGGGCCTGTGGCTATTTCTCAATGTCCATTTGACAGAACCCATCAGCAGTGATACTTAGCAGAAATTCATTAACCTGTGAATCTTTCCCCTTTGGGGTAATATCTTCTCAGTCTGCAGAAGGCATGCTCATTTCTTGAAGAACATCCTAACATGAACTTCCTCCTTGAAGCCTTTTCCAGCTTTGTAGTCTGAAATTATCTCTATATTTCCCAGATTTTACAGCAGTTTCCCATTGCTTCTATAATAGAGCCATCATTGTCCATTTACATTTCAGCAATTTGGGTGCCTGCTTCATTCACCATTGGATTGTAGACTGTTTTACAGAAGCACATATCAATCACACTATGGTTTTCTGTTTGTGTATTTGCCAAGTAAGTGCATGAAAAATGGGCAGTTAATATGGAAGATAAGAGAGTAAAAAGGCACAATTTATGATTCTTACATGTAGGTTTTTGATAATGGCCAATTCATTAGCTGCATCTTTAAATTTAGACAGAGACCTTGTTGAACACAGACAGAAATGAGAGAACAACTTTAAAGGAATTCAGTGAAGAAATGATCTTAGGAACATGGCAGCAAATTGAAGAATGTGACTGTATTAAATGGAACTTGAGATTCTATGTGGGAAGAGCCAGTGGTAGTACCAGCTTGTTCATCAAGAGCTCATAAGTTCCTGATCAACTATACTAATCCTCATAATAATCAGGAAGGATCTATTGTCACTCCTTCTCTACAATTGAAGTAATTGAGACAGTGAAATGAAGCATTTCCTCAATGCCAATATAAGATGTGGATTGGAATTAGGAGCTAGGTAGTTTTTTTTTAGATGAGACTCTGCATCTTTAGTTAGAACAACCCAGGCCACAAGAAATGAACAAATTGTTGTGAGGGTGCTCACTGTGGATAGAACAGTTTTAACCAGACAGTGTTTCTCACTGTTTCACTGTTTGCCAAAACAGGAATTTATTAGGGAGACATCAAGACATTTCCTAGTATCTAATTGAATTCTAATTATTCAAATATCCAAAAAACCCCCTAATCCTTCTCAAATAATTTCACTCGTTAAGAACCAAGTAATCAAATATAGGCACCTGATGGTGGCTACTCTCATTCAAAACAACATACAAAGTATTAGCATATAAAATATATTTTATTTATATTATTTTTATATTCAGGTTGAATTATATCTTTGTCTTACTTGCCTGTTGTAATTCCTTCACCTGGTCATCTTCTTTCGGTGTTTGCTTCTTCCTCTTCCTAGATAGTAACCATTCTGCTTCTTGTCAGAATGAACACACACAACACACACACACACACACACACACACACACACACACACACACACACGTACAGGCTTGCACACGTGCATGCATGCACGCACACATATTTCTTATTCTTATTGCAAAAAGAAACATGCAGCCTTTCCTTCTCTTTCCCATTCCTTGCTCCATCAGTTCATTTAGGCTTTTGCTCTCTTCCACGGAGTTGAGTGATTTTAAACCAAATTAATATATAGCCCTTTCCTTAATGTATGATGTTTCAACAAAAGGGGAAAGAGAGAACAAAAAATGACACTTTCATTGCCATGTGCCTTTAACATGGCCTCTCAAGCATGTCTCCTCTTGCTGGATCTTTCAACTGACATACAGGTTTTTCTCCTTTTATTTTAAAACTATGAAAATTAGCTAGAAAGGCCTCAGGGAGAACTAAAGCCTCATCACCCTGTTCTCAACATCAGCAGCGCATGGGGAGAAAACTGGCTAGCTCACTCTGACTTTCTTCATGATAAGAGGAGCTCCAGCTTTGTTGAATTAATTTATTACAACCCAGAGTCACTAGCTATCATCTTCCTTCAAGCCCAAAATGTCTTTCACCACAAGGCTATATTAGCATATTCATTGAATTCCAGCTTCCTGGAGAAACTGAAGTTTCCCTCTGGTTGCTCTGCTATTAAAGGGTCTGTGACTTTTGTCAAACAATATAATCATTGTTTTCTAATTACAAAATGCTATCAGTAGCTTTTATCCAGTATCCTCTTTCCCCTTTTTCCTGGAAGATAACCACCGGCCTCTTCTATGTGTTGAGTGTGGCTAAAGTATTTACTTCATTATTTAACAACTCACCACATACTGTGGAAGGCAGAGAGAATCAGGATTCCAAGCCTTAGCTAGATAGGGGATTTTGAATTTAGCTTGAGCTTCAGGAGACCATGTCTCAAACAAGCAAGCAAAACCAACAACAACATCAAAAACTCTTGTGAAACTGCTTCTTGAAGCTAGAGGCAAAAATATCATATAGTAGAGTAAATCCCGTCCAAGCTGGGAGGAGGCTGTATCTATGTGGTCAGTCTATAGGCATTGGCAGAACCCTTGAAGACGATGCTGAGCAAACAATGTGATCCCTGAGGATGTTTTAGTTCTCACCGGTCAGAACATTTATCTATTCAGTAACCAGCAGAGCAAAGGCATGAATTAGATAGTGTTTATGTAACACCATAGTGTTTATTTTGGTAAACATTAAAACTCCGTAGTTTTCATAGTCAGTGGAGGCAGAGAGTAAAAAGCAGAAGACATCACTCCTAAGGTGTTAGTCAAGAGTTAAATGTCACAATGGTCCTAAACCAGTGGGTAGAGACCCCTTTGTGCAAAAGGTAAAATAGCCATGTAGGGCTTTCTTAGAGATAAGCTAATTTCAGCAGCTCTCCCAAAACAATAAAGTAAAACCTTAAGAACATATAAACTTAGGTTAAACATATTTAGGATTTATGAAACCCAACCAAAATGTTACTATACTATTTGTTGGCCTTTGTTGCAGCATCGGCGTTTTGATTAAAGGTTCCTGGGGTTCTGCTTTCACAAATGAGAAGTTACATTAGCAAATATACACACAAAAGAGCTACACATCAGAAGCAGAATCTCTTCTGACCTGCTCATGGACTCCACAAGAATGGACTCACCTGTATTCCAAGAGTCTGTTTGAAATAAACACTTCTACTGCCTGCAGAGTTTTCCCTCATGAGATTTCCAGATTTCATTTAGGAAAAGTGTTTGCTCATTCATGGGAAGAGAAAAACTAGTTTCCAGGGCATACTGACATACATGCAGGAAAGAAAAGCATGTAGACCAGTAATGGTACAAGTCAGAACATCTCAAAGAAGTATTAAGTTCACAATGACTCAGAAAGAAAAGCGAAGAACTTCTGAAGAAATGAAAATGACACACTGGAATAATGTGCTTACATCTTAGGTTTGGAGAGGATAAAGGAGTTAAGAGAATATTACTTTCTAGAAGCAGTCCGGAGTGTCTTCATAGCCGTATTTTGTTGTTGGTGGAGGATGAAGTCCATGTGAAGCAGCACCTGCTGGCTGCAGCATGCACCTAATGTGAAAAGGCACTTTCTGGAGGGATCTGACCTTCACTGGAACATCGGCTCTTTCTTTTCTTAGTTGAATGAGGACTGTCATCTGTCTTGAAGAAAAAATCTTGAGAAAAGGAGAAAAATGGAATCTATCCTGTACTGTTCAATAAGACCGAGTTTCAATGGCATCTAAGTGACACAGATACTCTTGGATAGGCTTCTTGGTACTGACAGCAATAAAATATTCTTTCCTTTGATTTCACAGACAGATGCTGTGGCTGGGGACAATACTTTCGACCTCAAAGGGCAAGGTTGGAGTTGTTGTTTTAAAAGCTTCTGATCATAGATCTACCTCTGCCTTGGTTTACTCTCATTTTACACCATCCTTGCAAGAAATCACAGAATTAATGAAATCAGAACTTATACATGGGAATGCATTGCCATTCAAAGCCTTGGATTTACTGCTAAATTATTCTATCATCAAACTTAGATTTCAGACCAACAGTGTAAACATTTGATACATTTACAAAATTTTAGTTCTATATGAAATTCTTGAAAAGTGAATTAAAATAGAAGCAGAAAGATGAGAGACAGATCAGAAACTCTCAGCATTGTACTGTGCCCTTGTTTTCTACCAATTGCTCCAATAGATCTTTTTTGCTTGCTTGATTCTACTTGTTCCAACCACCCCGAAGTTACAAGGCAATGAAATGCATCTGAGAAACACCACGTGTTCTTTTTTTTCCCCTAAGACAATAGCAAAAGTTGTGGAGTTCAGTCCCTTATAGAAGAGTGAACAGCAGTTGTCCCGCGTGCCTTTCAATAACTAGTAAGATTAACCCCAGGGAAACCTCTTGTAGCTTGGACATTGATTGCTCTTTCCCATCTGGACTGGATTCTATTTGAGGAGACTCAGACCCATTTTTAAAAGGCAAGAGTATGCAGCAGAGGTCAGGGAATGTAGTCTGCTTTTCTTCTCTAGAATTCCCAAGCACAGTGCAGGTCTCCCATGAAGCTAAGTTGGGAATTGGGGCCACTGCCAAGAGACTTTAGTATCTAAAAATGCTTTATTTAAAGACTTCTATACTTTAATTTAGAGTGTTCTGTGTTTTATGTCTTGCTTCAACTTACCTGAAAATTGCCTTAAAGTCCCATTCTGCTTCACTGCTATCGATCCTTCCACAGTCTTCTTGCATTATCCTGGTAACTGCAGGTCTGAAACCAGGCAGCAAAATTGAATAGATGAGTTAACAAGTGGCAGATGCTGGATAAATGGAATTAAGGTGATCAAGACTTCAAAATGAGCCTTTTATCATTTACCTTCTCTTCTGTCTTCTGAAGCTATCTAATTTGAGGGACTCCATGTTTGCTATTGTGTACAGGAGACTCTTATTACAGCAATACTGTATTGATCAGATGGCCCCTTTGTTTTATTAAAATGAGATAGTTGTGAGATAAGGCTATTAAGATTTGAATTTTCTTTTTACCATTAGAATTCAAAGAAAGACTAATTTATGAAATAAACTTTTATGGGGTAAGCTGTTAGGTTCAGATTTGGGATTTGATATGACTTGAAAATTTGTTTCATGAGACAACATGGAAGAGGGCAGTTAAGCAGTCTTTTTCTCAGTTGGACATACACAGTCCATCTAAGTACTGCTTATTTCTGTCCTTATTAATCAAACAATACTTATCCATTCAGCTGTGTTTCTTCTACACAGCCAATACTCAGACAGATAACTAAACATGAATGTTTATTGAATAGTAAAGACAGTAAAGAAGCTGAGTTTGGTATATATTTGGGGATAGAAAGGTTAAATGTTAATAAATACCTTAAAAGTAACCAAGAGAGCCTTCACGATAAAAAAAAGAGTATAATATTTAATTCTGAACAAATCAAACTATTTCGTAGAGCATACAAGACTGAAACCAAGAGAAATACATAGGTTCTTTATTTACACAAAGATTAAGGATATCATTGGTACATCAGCAAAGGCTTTGTGGAAAAAAACACATTAAATTCAGTTATAGTTTGACAGGATAGGATAGTTAAACATTTAAAATAAAATTCATAATTTGCTATATTCATGGACCACACTTCACTGATGGATTTTGATGACACTAGCAGTTTTTAAAACCAAGTTTCTATTAATTCTAGATACATGTGCTACAATTATATATTAAGTAGTACTTGCAGCAGATATTACTTTAAAACAAACTATCAAATTACAGCAAATAAATATTAAATACACCCTATTAAATGACTCAATTTTGGGTTTTTTTTATGGAGATTAAGGAACTTGTTTAAAGTTTCTTTTATAATCCTTAAAATTCTTCTGCACATATTCAAAATCTCTACAAAGAAAACAATGAAGATACTAATAAAAATTAAGAAAATCCACAAGTACATATCAAGTAATGTTTCAGACCACATAAAATGCTTCAATACACATAATAATTTCCCTTTTGTTACATTGTTATACACTTTCATTTTGAGATAATATAATAATTATGTCATTTTCCCCCTTTTTTGGAATGAATGCACACACACACATCTGTATATTGAGATATATATATCTCCACACATATATAAGATATATATCATATATATATATATATTCTTGCTCTCCAAGATTCTATATACCTGATAGGAATATCAAATGTTATATGATTAAGTTGTGTTAACTTACTCATGAGTTTCAGATTCATTACATCTTGCCAGTCTAATATGATTATAGAAAAACAAATGTGAAAAACTATAAATACGCTTGGTGAGTTCCAAGCAAAGAGAATGTTAAATTTTCATTTAGTGAGAAATGTAAGTATCATATCACAAATATAATAATTCATAATATAACACTTTGCAGCTATCCCTGTGGTACGGTGATCATGCCAGAAATCAATGTAAGCATTCTCAATAAAGACAATGTCATGATCTTTTTCAGAAGGTCTCTGATTATCTTCTTTATCCATTATCTCTATGAATTTCTTTGTTTTCAATGCTCATAAGTTTAGATAAGTGTTTGGAAGAAGTCAGCAAAATTCTTGATCTACAGGAAGGGTCATAAAAGCAGAAAATAAGTATCTTATACACATCAAAACCACGTATGGTACTTCCCATATATTAGAAAGCAAGCATGGTATTTAAATTATGCCAGGATCAAATCTTCATCAAATTCTACATATTGAATGAGAGGCACCTGTGTAGTATAAGGAACATTCATTCTGTATCTACCACCAAACCCAAACATGAAAAAGTGTCTTTTGTCCAAGCAGAAGCTCTTGCTTTAATCACCACTGCAAGGCACACATTTCTCCCCAGATCTGCTTACATGGAACCAAAACATCAGTTGTTGATTGGGCTAAGCTCTGTAGTTAGACGAACTTATAATTTAATGATTTTTAGTATGGCTAGCAGATCAGGAAGAATATCACCAATAGTATTACTAGGAAAGGAAGGATTTATTTTGTAGTCCAAAGAAGGAATCCGGTTCTGCTCAAAAGACATTCTATGGCTCAGATGGGACAAGGTACACTTTCAGCAAAAGTACTTATTTGTTACAAAGATTTTTAATTTACAAATTAGCCTTTAAGATTTGTCCATGCTATTCAAAACTAGACATAGATTAGAAGCTGAGCCATTCCACCTTAAGTACCATCTAAACACAAAAATGTTCAGCAATTTTTAGATTTCAAATATCACCTCCATTAATACTATTTACAAGGCACACTAGCTTCCCCGAAATGAAAGTGACACTCAGAGTACCACGTCCCTGCTAAGAATGATGTTGGTTGCAGGATCCAAAGCTAAATCACCTTCTTTACATTAATTTAGTATGTATATCCAGAAACATGGTTGTAGATACACATCAACCTTTTCTTTATGTAGTAATCTATATGATAATGCCATGAACAGCCCATATTTTATCCTCTTCCGTTCTTCAATAATTTAGTGAGAGGATCCCTTTCCCTAGCTGTCAAGAAAATACATTAATTTTCAAGGTGATTTAATCACAGGTCCCTAGATCCTAGCAGCCATCAAGAATATGTGTTAGCAGATTCTGGGATGACACTTGTGAATGGGGAACTTAATGTCATCCTTCAAATCAACTCTAATATATTGAACTAAGTTGTGTACAAAACTGCCCTATGAAATAATAGTTTTATTGTTGATAGAGAGAGGGCTGATGAAAGTTACCACCGACATTTTAAAAAAATGCAGAAAAAATTTTAAGGCTCTCTAAACCTTATAAAGTTGACATTATCATAGTTTCTATTGCTGTTCTTTTACAATAAAAAACTCAAACATAGTAGGATTAACTTTACCAAAGCCAGTTGGATACCTGGTGTTGAAGCTGGTGACTCTGAAGCTACTGTTTTGACATCCCTGTGTAGCTCTGTAAATGATGTTCTCAGCACTTCATGATCCACATGTCCTCTCTAGGAAGACAGGGGTGCCAGCCCTGACATGCTGAAGTGTGAGAGTGATAAGCTCTGAGCTTAAGCTCCATCCTTCGAGCTTTTGCCAAATGAAAAAATTCAATTTCAGCACAAATGGCCTCGGTTTATTGTCAGAAAAGAGAAGTAGGTCTCAAATTGAATTCAACAGCGTCTTACTGCATGTAAACAACTGCATCTTGATTGCTAGAGAACGCACAGCTGTAGCCTTTAGGATGAGTGATCTTGACGATCAAGTGGATTCGATTAGGAGGTACCTAGGAGACTAAAAAAGAACACCTCAGTGTGAAGCCCTAAGGGGCTTTCTGGCATAATTAACTAAGACAAACAGACGACTGAACATGCTGAGATTCAACGAAAGGGAAAGTGAAGAATGAGGAAGCCTGCTAAAGCTACACTTGCTCCTCCCCTTCCTATCTGCCATGATAAATGCACCTCTGCTCCAAGATGATACTCTTCCCCTCATAGACTCAGATACAATGAGCCCAGCTGATCTTGGACTGCAACCACTGACCAAATATGGCCAAACTTTTTTTTCTCTCTCAAACTGTTCCTTTTGGGAAAACTTCACAGCAATGATAATATCTAACATAGCATCCCACCTCTATGCTGTCTTTACCATCCCTTTACCTAAGATTCACCTCCAATGTTAGTACCTGTTAATACCTTAGCCATGCTGATTGCCAATTTATATTACCTTCAAGTCTCTCCCCCTCAACTGTCATAAATTCATGCTAGGTTGCTTTGTTTCTGTGTCTTCTTAGTTCCCATTAGCCCATCGAATAGAGCAGAGCTCCTCAGAGAGAATCTCATGACCAAGAAAAATGTTTCTTTCCTCTGTACTACTACCCCTTACCCTTCTAATGGACAAGTCCAGTTGCTATTTTCTGGAACATAACAAAATGTGAGATCCAAATCCTAAGAGATTCCAATATTCACACTTCAAGCTCTAATGTGCAACCATGCCATGGCTAAAAGGAAAAAAAAAAAAATCTCATATCCCCAATATGTTTATGTCTGATCATATTACCCACTGGGTGGAAAAATTCACTTTGAAAACATTTAAGTTCCCTATAGATAGACACCAAAACAGTCTGATTGACTGACACCATGTGAAAAGTACTTGTAAAGCACAGCCTACAGCAAGTGCTCAAAAAATATTTGCTTAATAGAAGTTAGTTCAATGGCTGGAAAACTGAGTTGATAGAAGTAAGAATGAATGGCAGGCATTTGGCTAAACATTCTACCACTTGCTTCTCCACCATACATACCAAATTGACCATTTTAATAAAAACCCTAATTAACTTCTCATTGCTGTGTGGTATACCACTCCAGACTATAGAAGGTATGGAGTTATTTATGCTCAGAGATAAGCACTAGAGAAACCTGGAAGGTTAGAGACACAGGATTGTTCTTTCAAAGGAAGAAACGGATAAGACATTATCTGCCAAGCAGGATGGGAGTGAGTGTGGCTAACAGTCTGGTAACTTTTGCAGTACCTTTTTGGTTGAGACCACACCAGATCTTCCTCCAGATGCTTATCATGAGCTTGTACTTCTCAGTCACTCTTTATGGAAAGTGTCACACATGCACTCAAACTACAGAACCCTTCTTTCTAGAAGTTGGTGCATGTACTTAACCAAAGTTTTAATATATTTCATGTCTGAGCCACATTTCACTTTCTTTCCTCAAGGGTGCTTTATTGTGCAAGCAGCAATGACTTGATGATCACCTGGAAAGTTTTCACCAAATTGTGCTGTGTTTAAATATGCTCAAAATAAATGACTCTGGGTGACAATTCTGATGTTTCAACTGACACTGCCTATTTAGTCCAATAAAACTGAAATGCCTTCTTGACTTCTATGAATTGTTGTTCTGTTAGTTGTGGTGGTCGGTCACAGAGACACCCTACACTTTTGATTTTCCATGGACACTGAGGCAGATCATATAGGCATCAGTATTGTGGACTAGGAATGTTTTCTACATGTAGGCGAAGTACTATGATTTCCTATCATTCTGTTGTTTTGGTGTTTTCTCCCAAGTGGAGTTTGTGTGAGAAATAATCTCCATAGTTTCATGTATTTGAACACATTGACCACAATAGATGCTACTGGTTTGGTAGATTATAGAGCCTTTGTGTGATGAAGCTCTGATAGAAGTATCAGTGAGGGTAAGCTACTAGGTTTGGAGACTAGGCTCTGCTTTCCATTTGCCTTGTCCTAACTAACTTTGGATATTGTGTTACCAGCTAAATCAGGTTCCTATTCCCATCCCATTTTTCTCACAATTGATTGTATCCCCTTGAATTGCAACCCTAAAAGGAAAGTCATTTAAGATTTTTCTGTCAGGTCTCTCTCTCTCTCTCTCTCTCTCTCTCTCTCTCTCTCTCTCTCTCTCTCTCTCTCTTTCGTGTGTGTGTGTGTGTGTGTAGTGTTATCATTTGCTTTTCTGTCTTTTTACTCTATCCACCTTCCATTATTAACCTCTGTCCTTGTTGATGAGTTTAGTGTTGCATCCTTTATAAATCCTTAGGAAATGTAGGCTACATGTATATGCAAGTCACTGAAGTGCAACCCCAGTAGTATAGTGTTAATAGGAGTAGGTCGTTCCTGTTCAATTTTGGTATTGAATGAGAATTTCAGTGATTGAAAGTATTCTTAAAATGTGTTCCATAGCCTTCATTATTTTTGGCATTTCTAAAGAAGGTTATTCTGTACCTCTCGTTGTCTGACTCTTGGAGAATGTGATTCAGAGAATGGTTACTTCAAGAAAAGTTTTATAGCATCATTTATTAAATATTATAACGTTAAAATAAAAAGCAGGGAATTCAAAATATAGACTTCAAAAGTTATCATTTAACAGTATTTGATACAAAGAGAGTAGTTAGAAAAAGTCTTTTTGGTTCTTGTAAACTCTTTCTTTAATGGCTTTCTTTTTAGGACATTTGTATTAAAATGGGGTCATTAAAAACATTACAGCAGTATAAAAATGTGTACAGAGTTCACACAATGTGTACAGATAATGACTCACCAAAATAAATAGTGAAATGAAACCACATTGCTAACCCTGTGTTTAAAATAACCTTTAAGCTTTGGGAATTTTTATTGGTAACAATTTGGTGGCAAAGTGTTCAGTGTAAAAGAACAGTTTAAAGCTAATAGGAAAAATCTGGCATTAATAATGCTATAGATTATAGTGGAACAGTAGCAAGGTTGCTGCAGAAAGCAATGCATCTAGACAATTAAAATCAGACCATCTTGGTCCTAGAGCATTGTAAGTTGCTGTGCTGAGAATTCAAGCAACACTGTAGGTAAAGCTTTTTCAAAGAAAAAGAAATTATAATGGAAAGTCTTGACATTATCTGACCCAAAAATCATAAACAACTTAATGTGAAAAAAATGCTTGTAATCCCATATTAAAGTTAACTATATATGAAAGCTAAAATCTGATAAGGTTATTTCTTCAATAAACTTGTGAGTAGACAAATCCCCTTTTACATCTCAGTCTTTCAGTAACTTTGCTAATAAAGCAAATGTTAAAATCACAATCTGGAGATGGAAACTATAGATATTTTAGTTATTCTTTTCTTGCCTTTGTGACTTTGGTGGGCATCATAAATATGTGCTTCTTTGTGGTTCACTGCTGTCTGATTCTGACTCTAACATGGCATCAGAGGTAAATAAGAATCATATATTTGTTATTAATAGCTAGAGCACTCAGCAGTAGATCTAGACAGATACTTTCACAGTGTGTAATCATGAATGTTGAGGTATTGTGAGGTTGTGTACTGATATATAAAATCTCCAACAGTACGACCATCTCCTTAGTTTATTCTTTGACAGCTCATACAATTTATTTTATATCCATAACACTTTGGAGTTGACAAAAACCCAGGGAGAGACCCTGTGACACACATTGCAGATTCACATGAGATTTTAACCCCACATTTAAAGAAAGTAGCAATGCCTTTTGATTAGAGATTTTTTTAATATTTATTCAAATCCTCAAGTTAAAAATATACTGAAGATTAACCCTTTACTTCTGAGAAAAGTTTTGTATGTTATTTATGTTTAGTATCTCACATGTTCTTCACAAGAGCTTTATGATATCCCATGATGAAGGTGTCCGACACACATAGCTTAAAGAAACTTAGGAACTAGTAGAATCTTTGCTAAAAGAAAATGTCAAAGTCTTGAACACTGAGTATCCTTTTTGCTTGAATTATACACATTCTCTTGTAAGAATTTTAAGTCAGAACTAGGACTTTAGGTTAGAATGTCAAGATAGCTATAAAAGAGACCTATACCTATATGAGGAGAACTCAAAACAAGTTTAAAACTCTGGTTACTACTACCACACAGACTCCAGAAAATCTGAACCATCCCCAGGAGGATTCAGACAATGTTTTGGATTTGCTTCATTCTACTATATGACCCTAAAAGTGTTTATGTGATAGCGACTTATTGCATATATATTACCACCAAGGAAAGACTTATTTTTGTTTTTGCATTCTGCATAGTGTGTGTGTATGTGTGTGTGTGTGTTTGTACAAATATAGTATCTATATCAACCTCATACCATAGAAAACATTTGGAATAACAAAAGAAGAATAAGAGAAAGACGAAAGAGGAAGAGAAGCAAAAGAAAATGAAAAGGAAGAAGGAGAAACTTTCTAAATCTTCAGTTTCTTAAAATTTAAACAACTGATCAAATGTGTGATTGTTCAGATTCAAGTCACTAGAGTTTAACACTTACTACTAAATATGCAGAGGGAGCTGTTTTGCACCAACCCAATGACATCATATGTGAAGGACACCCATTGGAGCCACTTTTTCTCTTACTCCAGTCTTGCATTTCTGTTTGCTTACCTACAGCCAGAGTCTTCTAAAGGCATTAAGAAAAGAGAAGAAGGAACTGTTAAGGCAAGAAGAGAAAAGGAAAAAAATGAGAAAGAGAAGAAGAAAAAGTGGCCAAAGGACTAAGAGAAATAGGGAGATGAAGTGGAAGAATAAGACGACAGAGAGAAGGGGGGAGGGAGAAGGAAGAATAAGCAGTCTGGTTTCAGCCAGTTTTGAAAATTCACAAAGTGTGTGTTTGAAAAATGAAGGTGCATAAGTTAGTGTAGCTCCCGGGCGCCAGCTCCCCTGGTGTTAGCATAGCTGACACACTGACAGTTTATATGGAATTTATGTGCCTATTTCCTTTGCTTTTTATGGGAAAACATGTTGTTACCTTACAGCTGCCCACATCACATGCCGCCAATCCGCCTCTGAGCCATAGCATACCTTTCTCAAGGAAACATCCATACATCAAGGTCTTATGTATATTTTACAATGTTGTAAGGGAAAATAATAAAATATGGGTTATTGTGTGCGCCATTCCACACTTTAATTTTTCTTTTTATTTCACTGGCTTAATTGACTCTGACCATCTTTACTGCCCTTTTTCCCACCTCATCCCACCATTTTAATTGTTTATGTGTTTGTGTACAATTGGCTCACATCTGGCCAAGGACAGAAGCTGTAACCACACCTTAAAAACCAATTGCTGAGCTTTAAAAAGTAAATAAAGTGTTTAAGCTGCCACATCAGGGGGAAGATATATGCAGATGTAAACAGAAGAAAATGCACATTTTAAAGCAAAATGCTTAAAATGCAGCTTCTCTTTTAGGCTCCTGCAGGCACTCTGGCTGGTGGCAGGCATTCATAGGTAGGCCGGTAACACAGCAGGGACCTGGATATGTTTTTACCCTCATTGGGACTCTTGACTTAGGTGTGGTCACAGGCTTCTCTTAAGTATGCTTACGAGCCAGGATGAGTATCACCAGTAGCCCTTTTCATGTACCACCCACGCTGCTCCCTGCACTCCTGCCCACCTAGTGTCTTCCCACCATTACTGCCTAACAAATGTACCCCCATGATGTAGTATAGCTATCAGAAAATGTTGTATTTTCTCATTAAACTCTATTCTAACCTTTCAATAAAGTAACAGGAAGAAAAGAATGGTATATCAATTTATATTTCCCAGGGTTATCTGAACTCAGAATAAGACTTTATTTCTAAAAATCAGTATTTAGAGAGGAAGTAATACAGTAAAACGACATGAAATATTGACAGACAGACTTCTGAGTCCCTAGCTCCAGAGTCACCTTCTCTGCTACCAGAGCAGGCTCTGGCTCTTTTTCACCATAATGAGTGTGAGTTAGATTCAATTTTTGACTCAAGTTTTCCAGGACAATCCATTTGTGAACCTATCAGAGGTAACAACATAGGAAACATATTTTAATTGACAAAAAAAAGAGCACATGTACTTAGCTTTTCGGTAAGTACATAAGCTGAGGACTGACCAGGTAAGGAATTACTTAGTTTCCATCTCTGTGTATGCATTATCGGGGTTACAATGTGCATAGCCATTCTTAATAAAGTATCAGATTGAGGAAACAGACATGTTTATACAGGCTAATTCATTGGCCAGGGGAGATTTTAGCTCCAAGTATCTGTCCTCTGAACAACCACTGCTTCTCTGTTTTACCCTCATGGACTACTGACCAGAATCATAGCATCTCTCTCTTGAAATCTGAGAGAGAGAGAGAGAGAGAGAGAGAGAGAGAGAGTCATTCTTACATGTAACTACAGCTGAATGTAACCAACTATTTGATCTTTCAGTCTCAGTTCTGAGTGCTTTCCAACATGGACCTTATCACACTCTAAGCACAGACCAATGATATGATAAAATATGTATTTATCTCACAGAATAAGTAAGGTTCCAAGTGGATACATTCAGTATATGAGCATCAGTAATGGTCTGGGCAGAACCACCAATTAAGCCACTCTTATTCTAGAGGCCACTCTCTTAATCACTGAGCTAATCTTTTTTTCATGAAAATGGTATGGCCCGGATGGTGATCTGCACTGTACAACTTCAAATAAGAAATCACTTCCAGGTTCTTTTTATAGCTTTTGTTTGCTTGGTTGGTTGGCTATGGTGGGGTTGGGGGGCACATACATGACAGCTATTCTACTCAAGATAAATTCATTTTGAAGATTGTCAGATGATAGTATTATAAAATAATATCTCAGGATTTCAATAATTTCTCAAATCACAGAATAATGTGAATTATACTAATAATAGACAAAACACTGGAATTCTACAATAAAAGAAAGACTTGATAACCATGCCCAACACAGATACATATGTTGATTATGCCTCTGTTTGCACCCTGACATGCTAGCTGGTGTAAGCTGCATGAAAATTTTCACTACTACCTGTGTTCAACTTTCCCAAGTTTTCTGTCTTTAAGTAAGTGTTTTCTTAGCTTTTAAAATATATTTATTTAAAAATATATATTAATATATATTTTTTCCTCCCTCTCGACTTCCTGCCCTCCTGTCTTTCTGTCTTTCAGCTTTCCTGCTTTCCCACTTTCCTTCTGTCTCTCTCTTTTTCTTTTACTCTATCCCCTAGCATATAATAATTATAAAAGTAATGTGTTTCATTATGGCATTTCCCATAATGCACTGTAATAATATTCAGACACTGCCTTGTCTCCCCTTTCCTCATTCTTCACCCAATTCCAAAATTGTAGAGAAAATACACAATATTTATCTTTTCTTTTTGCATGTGGCTTATTTTTCTTAAGAAAACGGTATCCAGTTCCATGTATCTTACTGTAAGCAAGACAATTTTATTCTCCCTTTTGGCTGAATAAAAATACATTTTTTATATCTACTACTTCCTAAATCCAGCCACCAGTCAATAGATATGTAAAGCTACTGACCAACCCGAATACTATGACTACCATTGTATAAACATGAGTGTGTTGGTGTCTTTGTAATATTCTGACTTTGATCATTCTGGATATATGCTCAAAAGATACATTATAAGACTATTCTATGTATTATTTGAAAATTCCATGTATATACATGTTGTATTCTGAACACATTTAATGCTTAACTCCTCCTTACTTCTACCACATCTACCCTACACTCTCCAACCTTCAACTTTATGAACCTTTATTTTTGTGTTTAATAATCAGTAGACACAATTTTTTTCTGTCCATATACTCATGATTGTCCACTGGAATGTATTCACCTGGCATTTATGCTATACACTGAAGATGTCTGATATAGGAACAATTCTGAAATTTTGGTTTCTTTAAAATATAAAAACATAAATACTGTTAGAATATGTTTTCATTTTAATCCCAGATGTGTGGTATGAGGCTGCTTTAGACTGTCTGAGGCAGCTGAGTATGATTTGCCTTGTGCTCAAGCAGAGGCACAGTTTTGCCATCTGTAGATAGTTTCTGCTATTGTGTGATGTTTGGGATTCTGGGATCTTAGAGATAAGATAGGCTTGGATGCAGGTTTTTTAGTAGTCTTGCTCAAAGAAGAAACAAGAAGAAATAAATTAGATTCAGAGATCCCTCTTTCCCACTGTTTTTCTTTCTCACATGTCTAATGTCAGGAGGTTAAATTTGGGGTGAGAAAGAGTGAGCAAAAGAAGAATGTACCAAGCAGACAAAGTAGCAAAGACCAGCTACAGTCTGACTTTCCTACCCTTAGCAATCATCAATATCTTCTCAACTAGAAGTGGGGCTCCTGAGCCCTTTCAGTCAGGATGCTGGAATTTTAAGTGGCTTGAAATGGTTTCTTTATTCAGGAAACCACAATTGCTATGAATTCATGAAGGCAGCGGTCCAGTTATATCCATGTATACTGTTTTGCCAAAAGGTCTATATTTTGAGAACCTTTCATACTGATTTCAACAATGGCTAAAACTAATTTATATAATCACAAAAAGTATATGCAGTTTTTTTATTGTCACATGCCATGCCACATCAATTACCTTTCCCTTCTTCATGAGAGCCATTTTGACTAGAATAAGGTAGCTAAAATCTCCATGTAACTTTAATTTGCATTTCCTGTTGTGACTAAATATTATAAGCCTTTAACAATATCCTTAGTTCCATATGCAGCCACCAAATCCAGTCACTATTGCTGATGCCAAGAAGTGCTTGCTGGTTGGAGCCTGATATGGATGCTTCCTCAAAGGCTCTGCCAGAGACATACTAATATAGAGGAGGATGTTTGCAGCTAACCACTGGACTGAAAGCAGTGACCCCAAAGAAGGAGCTAGAGAAAGGACTGAAGGAGCTGAAAGGGTTTGCAAACACATGCAAAGAATAACATTATCAACTAATCAAAAACCCAGAGCTCCCAGAGACCAAAACACCAACCTCAGAGTACTCATGGGGAGAATCACAGCTCCAGTTGCATATGTAGCAGAGGACAACACTGTCTGGTATCAGTGGGAGGAAAGACCTTGGTACAATGAAGGTTCGTTTTCCCAGTGTAGGAAAGTGCCAACATGCTGAGGTAGGAGTCGATGGTTGGGAGTGGGAGCATCTTCATGGAAGCAAGGGGAGTAGAGAGGGAAGATGGAAGAAGGGGGAAAGGAGATAGCATTTGAAATGTAAATATAGGGAATATCCAATAAAAATGATTTAAAAAAATTTTTCAGGCATCACAAAATGGTTCACAGTGCCACACCCCAAAGCTCTGCCTTCCTCACTGGACACATGCTTTAACTCCACACACATAGTTGAAACTTCTCATGCCTCATTCCCCACCTCCAGCAATCCCAGGAGTCATGGGCTTTACTCTGCCCCATTGGAGCTTCATCTTCCTTCCAGTCAGCGCTTAGATCTGCAGTCTCAAATTGTTGCATCACTGCATCACTGGAATGAAGCTTATTTGATCAGGGTGAATGATGTTTTGAATGTGTTCGTGAAATTAGTTTGTGTGAATTCTATTGAGTATTTTGCGTCAATGTTCATAAGCAAAGCTAGTCTCAAGTTCTCTTTCTTTATTATATTATTCTGTGGTTTAGGTATCAGAGATAGAATACCTCCTAGAATGAATTAGGTTGTGTTACTTCAGTTTCTATTTCATGGAACATTTTGAGGAGTACTGGCATTACCTCTTCTTTGAAAGTCTGGTAGAATTCTGTACTAAAACCATCTGGCACTGGGCTTTTTTTTGTTAGGAGGCTTTGTAATGACTGCTTCTATTTCCTTAAGAGTATGGGACTGTTTAGTTAACCTGATCTTAAATCTTGATTTAAGTTTAGTCAGTAGTATCTCTTGAGAAATGCATCCATTTTGTTTAGATTTTCTAATTTTGTCAAGTGCAGGCTTTTGACATAAAGCCTGATGGTTTTTATAAAAACAAGGACATCATGAATGTTGCAGGCAAATGGATGGACCTAGAGAATATCATTCTGAGCCATGTAATCCAGACCCAGAAAGACATGCACGGTGTGTACTGATATGTGGATATTAGCCAAAATGTACAGATTTCCAATGAATACACCCTACAGACTCAAAGCTAAATATGCAGGAAGGCCTAGTTGAGGATGCTTGAATCATACTTAGAAGGAGGATAAAAATAATCATAGGGAGGTGTACTGGGTAGTTTTGTGTCAACTTGATACAAGCTGGAGTTATCACAGAAAAAGGAGCCTCAGTTGAAGAAATACCTCCATGAAATCCAGCTGTAAGGCATTTTCTCAACTAGTGATCAAGGAGGAAGGGTCCAGCCATTGTGGGTGGTGCCATCCCTGGGCTGATACTCTTGGGTTCTATACAAAGGCAAGCTGAGAAAGCTTTGGGAAACAAGTCAGTAAGAAACACCCCTCCATGGCTTCTGCATAAGCTCCTGCTTCCTGACCTACTTGGGTTCCAGTCCTGACTCCCTTTGGTGATGAACAGAAATATGAAAGTGTGAGCTGAATAAACCCTTTCCTCCCCAACTTACTTCTTGATCATATTTTTTTTGTGAAGGAGTAGAAACCTTGACTAAGACAGGAGGAAATTGGGTGGGAAAGGGATGATGAAGAAGAATGAGGGTGCTGATGTGGGAATAGACAGGAGATAGACCCGGATGGCCAGGAGAATGAAAAGAAATCTGTAGCTATCAGGGGCTGAGGAATTGGGACAATGGAGCATTTGGGGGTGTGGAGAAATTTCAGGAAATCCCAGAGATCTGGAATGGAGGAGGCTCCCAGGAATCAATGTGGGTGATTTTAACCAACATGCATAAAAGTGGGGACAGGGAACCTGTAGAGATCACTTCTGTACCTAGGCAGGATCCCCAGTGGAGGAATGAGGATACCAACTCACCTACAAAACTGTTAACCAAAAATATGCCCAGTCTAAAAGAGCAGAGACTGAAGGAATACTCAACTAATAACCTACCCAACTTGAAACTCATCCAATGTAAGTACCAATCCCTTATGTTATTAATGAAATTCTATTGTCCTTGCAGACAGGATCCTAGCATAACTACCCTCTGCATGACTCTGCCTAGTAGCTGATTGAAACTGAAGCAGATAACCATATCCAAACATTGGATGGAGGTTAGGGACCTTTAAAGAAGAAATGGAGGAAGAATTGAAGGCCCTGTGTCCCCTAACAACTGGGGTGGAGGCTCTGCCTAAATCTGTAAAGTGACTGTGGTATCTGTTCTCCAGGAGGGATATGTTGTCTGTCTTTAGTGAAGGAAGATGTGCCTAGTCCAGCATAGACTTTACTTGCCAGCATTTGGGGTCCCCAGGGGCTCCCCACCCTCTCAGAGAAGAGGGTGATGGGTAATGGAGGAGTAACTCTGAGTGGGATACTTAGAAGGCAGACACCCTTTGAGGATATAAGTTTTGTTACATATATATTTTGGGCACTAATAATGAGTAAATGGCAAATATTTTCTCTCTTACTGAGGGTATCTCTTCACACTTATTTTTTTTCTTTGTGAAATGTTTTTTTTTTTGTCCCATTCAGAAAGTCATACCTACATACCTACAGCTTAATATATTTTCCCCCATGAATTTTATAATTTCATGTCATATATTAGGGATTAAGTTTACATTTGTAGTACTTAGATATAGAAATAAAACTTCAGTCTTTTCCATTTAGACATTCAAATTTCTGACCTTCATAGTCTGGCCTAGAATACATTTCCCATCCCCTATCCAGTGTGTAGTGTTAGTTTAGATTACAAGAATCACATGGTTTAGCTATATGGGATTATTTCTAGGTCTTCCAGCTCATTCATTGACATGTTTAGCTTTATGCCAATATGCTCCTAGTGTTTCCTATAACACTGTTGTAGAATTTGCAACATTGCTCCTTGCTCTAGGTTCTTTTGATTATGAGAGGATGTTGTTGTTGTCATGGAAGCATATTTGGAAAACAAAACCTTTGCAATCATGAAAAATACATTCTAGTGTGTTCTAACTGTCCTTTCACAACAGGAGCAAACTTTCTCAAACTTTAGTCATTCTGATGTAATTTTACTGAACAGGAACATAGTACTGTCACATCTCCTTAATATCTGGGTTCACTTTTCTGGAGCTAAAACATCTGCATTTTCCTTCCAAGACCTACCTGCTCAGAATCCATATCCAGAAGGGGGAACTCCAGAAGCACTACTTTGCCAAATAGATGACAAACATTTTGCAGTTTGTCACTTGGCTAATTCTGAATGACCTCAGACGATAGGAGGATAGGACATGGGGCAGTTTGTCAAATTTTTATTTCTTAATTTGAATGGTCAGTGAAGAATACTGTCATTAACATACATATTAAGTACCTCTGCTTGAGTGTGCGAGGATCACTGTCTTACATGTAAAAATAATGTTTATTTAAACATTTAACAATTAACTGACACATTGAGAGGCTTGGTTTTGCAGAAGGTTGCATTTTAAAGTTTGAATGCACAAGCCACACATGCTCTCAGTGTGTCCTGTTCACGTGCCTGTTTATACCTTAGGAACAGGTTGAGTTGAAGGCTGGTGAATCCTGACATTTTACTCTACTTTCTCAAAATGTCACCTGCTCCATTTTCTTCTTTGAGGTGTGTTTGTCCAGGAAGTTTAAGAACACATCTGTTATTTGCCTCATAGAAAAGCTTTAGATTCTAGTTGTCCCAGGAGGGAAGAAGGGAAGGGAATGGTGGAAGCAAAAAGAGGTATGGATGGAGTGCAGGAAGGAGGGGGAGGATGGCAGAGACAGAGGGGGTAAGAAGATGAAAGGCATAAATAAGAGCAGGGAAAGAATAGGAAAACAGAAAGAAAAGCGAAGGTTATGGAGGACAGAAATGAGAGCAGCGAACTGCTTGGTGCACTGTCTGGGCTGCAGCTCTACCTTGAGTGACAGCAAGAGGGAGTGGAGTCTTAATGAAGAATCCATTTGTTCATTTATTTTCCAAACACAGGAAATATCGTTCCTCACACAGCTTTAAGGACAATTAAAGTGCTGATGAAATGTATTGATCGGTTCCAAATTTCCTCAGTGAAGTGATTAATTGCATTTTGGACTTTGAGAAATTCCAAAGGAGATTGTGAAAGAAGTGACTCTCAATCCTGGGCAATGTTTGGTGCGAATTTCCCCTGTTTTATTTTCATCTTGTTTCCAGGCGGTTACGAAGATTGCTGTTCTGGCTACTCAAAAACAGACCAGCATGTCCAGTACTAATAAACACACTGTGTTCATATCCTGGACATTGTGCTGAAGATACCCAGTCAATAATTTAGTATAAAGCAATCAATATATAGACATTGCATAAGCCCTAGCCAGCATATAATACAGAACTCTTGACAGCTTCTCTAATGGTGTGAAGTGTAATGGGTACTGTTTGATGTCTTTGGATACTACTGTAGATCAATAGAAAATGACCATGGGTTCAACAATCCAGACAATAAGAATCGCTTTTTCTTCTATTGGAAGCATTTTCCATAGTTAGAGTTAAAGGTTAAATTTTATCTCCACAGATGGCAGTCATCATGAAGTTCAGCAATCAGAACCGTTCTCTGAATCAGGAGAGTGCAGCTATTTATCATTGGCAGGCAATGAGCTAAGTGACCAGTTTGAATCTTCCTATGACCCTTTCCAGGGCATCCTGATATAATTACCACCAAAAGGCGGGGCAAATAGTGTAGCAACTTGGTGTTTAGACTCCAGAAATGGGGGAGATGAGTTTGCAAGTTAACTATGCTAACATTCACTTTCTTAAAATCAAATCCTTTCTTTATCTGTAACCCTGCATAGATGACACAATATTTCTTAAGCCATCAGACATCTTATAGCCACAAATCTAAAGTATTAGCCTCAGGGATGCTTCTGAAGAGAGGACGAGATGAAGAAGACAGTGTACATAATCTGAGACACCAAATCCAGATACAAGTGTTTACTGGATCTGTGAATTTGTGCAAGTGATCTTCTGAGCTGCAGTCTTCTTACTATAACATCTGTATGTGTCTCATCTATTCAGAGTGAGAAAGTTTTGCAGTAAATATAAAAGCTGTAATGGGTTTTCCTGGGTAATGTAACTATCAGATACTGTGTTTTAAGGAGGCTTGGGAACATTGATGATCACATAGCTGATAGCCTGGTCATAGCTAAAGCTGAGGTACGAAGTCTTTGGATCAGATTTTTTTATACAACTTGTACTCCAAAAAAGTCAAGATGAAATGAGTTGACAAATAGTTAATCTTTACCACTGAGCACTGTACCCGAACCAGTAAAATGAACCAGACTAGAATATGTGTTATCATTGTGAATATATTTTATATGTACTGCTCTGCAGGAGAAATTAGATAAGGAATAAAAGAGTGGGTTTTTTTTTCCCAGTAAGCAATGCACTATGATAATACAAGTTAAAGTTAAAGCTCTGTCAGTATTACACTCATACATAATGGCTATTGGTGTACCTCCTACATGAAGCTGATCATTATGGCCACAATGCCATCAAGAAGAAAATAATGTTTCTATTCAGGGACCTTCCTTCTGATACAACCTAGCTCCTAGTATGAACAAAGCCAATAACTCTGTTCATAGCAGACCTCCAGCATCTCTTTACTAACGGGACAATGTGGTTTGAAGGTATCTGAGTTATCTTCACCTGTACTCTCGTCACGTCACTATTGTCCTTCCACCTGTGGTTCATTCAACTTTGGAAGAAAAGATAGCATTGCAGAAGTCTTTGGATCCCATCCAAACTTACCATGTCCTCACTAAGTGAATCTATAGCCCAAAGGCCCAAACGGGAAACTGAAGGTGTCATTCCAGAAAGACGTTCCCTCCAGCTGGCTTCATTTTTGTTGTTGTTGCTGCTGTTGTTCATGTCAAATTGGATCAAATAAATAGCATTGGATGATATTAGGGTATGTGAAAGAGGGGCAGAGTAATAGGACTTAGCCAGGCAATGTGAACCACAGTGCTATACGTATGTTAGTAAAAGATGCCGGAATTTGCCTGCAAGACTCAGGATGTTCCTGTTCTTAATGATTGAGTAGTATTCTGTTTCCATTTTTCTGCTGTGGGACATGGAAAAAAAAAAAGATTCTGGAATTTCTCAGGAGAGACAAAGCTCTACTCGCCTTTTGAAACGTTCTGCACTCCCCCAACTCCCAACACACAAAGTCCTTTATTAATTGAATATCCTGATCTCTAATTGTGTACCCCTAGATTGAGAACCAAGGTGCATACCTTATCCATGCAAGATTTCTTTCTGGGCTGCCTGGTCCTTAACTACTCAGGGACTATATACACAAGCGTCTGGCTTAGTGACTTAGCCCCTCATCTATGTGTGGAAGGAAACGCTTCTTCTCTGTTCCAGTTCTGACAAAGAAAAGCGATGGGTCCATTTTACCCAGCAGCCATCACGTCTGGGTTAAGCAAGCAATGGCAGCCTTTGATTAGAGCCAGGAGTGATTCCCACTTGTTTTCTTTTTGAATTTGTCGACCTACACTGTCTCACTGTTCCTTGAAAAGGACATAAAAACGTCGAAAAGCCAGAGCCTAGGGAGCTTCCCACCGGAGGTGCCTGCCAGTAACTGAAAGGGCCAATTAGCAGAGTCCCCTATGCAGCATCTACGCACCCCCCTGTCTGGCTGAGGACTCATAAATTACCCATGCTGAGACAGACATCCAGACCCTGGGCACCTGCTCCCAGTTCTTCAGACACCAGAACAAACAGGCACTTCCCTGAGAGATGGCTGGGCAGACCTGTACTAAACCTGCAGTGGGAAATCAGTGCCCAAGGTGATCACAGACAGCTGCACAAAATTCTAAGTAGAATGTGTCTCTTTAGGAAAAGATTTATATATATATATATATATATTCAAGAAGCAAGGATTGAAAATAGCAAAGAGGCCAAAGGTAATAAAGAATAGAAAGGGAAATAAAGCAGAATTGTACGGTAGGGAAGGGAAAATGGGAAATAGATTATGAGAAATAAACAGGGGTACTGACTATCAAGACAGTGAAGGAGAGGGGAAGAAATGAAGTTGCCATGGCATGTGAAATGAAGAAGAGATGGAGGAACATGCTGGAAAGGGAGAGAGAACAAAGACAAGTGGGGGGAAGAAAAAAAGGATTAGGAGGAGAAAGAAGTTTCTATAGCAAGGAACAAAGAAACGAAATCTGCTTTGTGACTGCTCTTTGCTGCCCCAAACAAATCCAGATGTTCAGCTTATATAACATTTGCCACCTGGTATTTGTTTTAGGTGTGGATATGCAACCACCTAAGATGTAGAGTCTGGAGGGATGAGTCCACCTTTATAAATATTTATTGTTCCTGAAGTGGACCCAGATTTGGTGCCCAACAATACCATTTTCCAATCTATGTAAATTCATGTCCTGTAGGTTCACCTAACCTAGGGCTACTAAGAGGACAATGTGGACAAGTTCAGGTGTTTTTTCCTGAAAATAATTGTTTCCTAGGGTCACCTTCTGTTTTGGAAAGAATATTTAAGAGCTCCAGGATCAAACATATAAAGGTGAACTATTTGCAAAGCCAACTCTGACCAATGTGCTGTCTTCTGACTCTGTATTTTCTGTCTATGCTGTTGGCAATCTTGGTGCTGTCTCAAATCGTGTCAAGAACCTTTTTACTGTTACTAACGTTTCTTATCTGTTACTTCACTCCTGCAGGAACAAGGAAGGAATAGAGAGAGAGAGAGAGAGAGAGAGAGAGAGAGAGAGAGAGAGAGAGAGAGAGAGAGAGACCTATTAAAGACTTAAAGACAGTCACATCTGCAGGTAAGGCGAGACTGTGGAGGAATCACAAATAGCCCTTCTGTTTAATGTTTGTCAGATGTTTTCCAAGGCAAATGGCTATTTTTAAATACATAAAAATTCATATTCATTTCTAACTGAGAAAATATAGACAATACAAAAATAATAGATACAATGAAACACGTATATAAATATTTTTCTAAAATTAAAACTCTACACTTTACATTTATAGTGTAATTATACTTTTTTCAAAATGTAAGTTATTACAAGTTTCTCCTTGTGTGAGTGTATAATATTTTTGCTTTTGATTAAGTTTCAGCTATTTACACATCAGTGTTTTCTGTTATTGTAAATACCATTATAAACATAAAAACGTTGAAAAAATTTTTATTAAATCATGTGATTTCCTTGCAACAATTTTCATAACTGAAATTACTAGAGTGAAATGTATTTATCCTTTAAAGTTTTGATATATTCTAGTTGAGATAAATACAGAGATTCCCATTTTCAAAGAAAGAGAATTCTTTTCTTCTTCATTATTACTCATGTTCAGAAGGGTAGAGTTAATACACTTTATTTTATATTTCCGGGGCTGCAAAATATATCTTACTCTATAGATCACTAATCATTTGACATATGGCATGAAAAAAAAAAAAAGAAAACCCTGCAACCCACTGTGAAGGAATAAGGAGGAAAACAGGATTCAAAGAGGAGCAGAACAGATGAAAGACTTGTTAGGGCACCAAGGAAATCACTTAGTGAGATTTTCTCAGAACCAAAAGGTAGGAAAAGGAGATGGCTCTAGAGACAAGGAAGTTCAGAGCAGTCAAGAGGGTCTCCCCCATGCACTCTGCATTAGTGTAAGAGACTGGAAAGAAGGTAGAAATTCCAGATTATATTATCACATTTATACTCTGAGTGATTAGAGATGAACACGGAGGCTGGTAATGTCCTAAAGTTTTGAGACCACAGAGAGAGAGAAAGCTAGTATAAGTGTGGGTAACAAGCTTTATTTTTTCTTTTCTCCCTTTCCCCTTCCCCCCACCCCTCTCCCTCTTTATAGTGAATTCGAGGACAAAACAGTTTACTTTATACTAATGAAGTAGAGTACAGCCTTGGAGGGTCCATTTCTAACTTTGTCTTAGATAAAAAAGAGAACTGTCTTGATGTTATGTTTCAGATGATGAAATATTGTAACATCAGAAAGTTGTATAGGGTGCCATGAGTAGGAAAACCTTTTCATTTCCTTTCTTTTTAGACAGAATAATCTCAGAATTCAGCATTATGAGAAAAGGGGTTTTTTTAAACCATTATTATCTAATAAGCTGTATGAATTTCTTGATAACTATATTGGCTAAATGAATATTTTTAGTCTATACAAGTTATCTTTATGTTTAATGATTGCTTTACTTTGCTTTCTTATGATACTTGTGAGTTTTCTCTTTTGATGAATAAACATTACTTTATACATTACTCAACATTTTCTCTCTATAATTTGGCAAGCAGAGGCTTAACTTTACATAATGATAACATCTATTTTTTTTAATTTTTAAAGTACAGATTTTTTACTTTGGACTCTGATTTCCTCTATTATTGCTTTCTGTAATGCATATTGATCATTAAAAATTTATTTAATGGTACAAATGATTTTTCATAGATGCTCTTAAGGAATTATGAGGGAAGCCATACTCCATCAGGTAGTGAATGGAAGTAAAATTGCAATAATTTGAAAAATGGACTTATATCTCAGAATATGTATCTAACTGCCTGGAAAGAGGCATAAATTAAGAAATTGCCTCAGGAATTCAAGGAAATTCAGCAGATGAAAATATAGCATTTATACTATAAAGAGAGATGATAGATAATTCAATAAATTATATTGAGGAAGATAATTATACATGTAGAAAAAGATGAAGTGCAATATATATCCTAACTTAGCAGCTTGTATCCTAATAGGAAAACACAAGCTGATCAAAAAGATAATTCCAGGCGATGCAGAGAAAGCAAGATAGTCAAGGTCTAGGTATTCAGGGATTCCAATGACATGTGTCACAAAAGGTTATTTCTTTTCCTTTTCTCTCTTTCTCTTCCCTTCTTCTCCTTCTACTCTTCTACCTATTCTTCCTCTTTTTCTCTCCCTGTCCCACCTCTCTACAATCTTGAGATGTAGCCAAGACTATCTTCAGATTTGTATTTCTCATTTTGATCCCCTCAAGCGCTGCCTGTAAATTTGGGTTGCAAAACCAGGTTTTCAAATATATTTTTGATATTGAAAAATATTGCACATCAGATGCTCAACAGAATCATATATGTGTATTTGGAAAACCCTGTTCTAGTCCAAGAACTCACATATGGAAGGCCCTGGGTAGATGTGTTCATAGTAGACTTACACAAACTTTATTGTTAATGAAGCTCAGAGAAGTAATTAAAGGGACAGTAAATTAAAACCAAAACAGAAAACGTAATTTTAAGACCACACTGGTAAAATACACAAATAGATAATGAACAGTTTGAGAAATATACAGGAAAACATTAGCTCCCAACATTTCTTTACTTTTTGCTTACAAATTGGTAAAGTATATTTGAAGACTAATTTGTTATATCCATCAAGATGTGAAAATTTATATCATGTGGTATCAAAAAAGTGAATAGGTGCCATGTGGCCCTCATCTTGCAATGTCGTTAATGGCAGCTTCATTTCAGAAAACAAGATCAGCCTTAAGGTGTTACTTAAGCTAAATTTCTTCACAGAGTAAAATTTTTCATAGGAAATCAGTTTCACGTTCTTAAGATGGGAATATTAAAGAGACAGCAAAGGGAATTAACTATTGGAAATATAATTCACTTCATCTTACATGTAAAGGTATATGTAATGCTGTATACATTTCAAACAGAATGTAGGAGCTTTATAAATTAATGTGTACCATGATGTTTATAATTATTGTTTTTGTCTCATATGTCAGTTACTATTTTTATTCCATGTTATTAAGGTCCTCAGACTCCAATATACATTAGAGCACAAACTTGCTTATATTTAGAGGGAGTTAGGTCATGTGCCCTGGATTAAATTGCTTTTCAGCCATTTCCTATAAGTCAGGGGCTAAAGCAGATGGCACACTGTGACTCTTTGAAGTTGGCTCACCTTCCTACACTCTGCCACATGTGGGAAGAAAGACACATCTTTGCTTGTAAACAGTTTTACTTAGCTGTTTCTTCTCCTAATAACCATAATTTTAAAACTGAATTCAACTGAAGCCATCAGAAACTTATAGCAATATTGTCAAATGTTAAGACTTCGTCAAACAAGCCCAGAAGTGCCCCTAATTTTATTATTGGCACTATTGTGGACCTCTTCTTTGAGAGTGGGTTCGCCTGTTCCCTGCCTCACTGGATAAAACCTCTTTATAAAATATAAATCCTTAAATCATTGTTTAAAGTGTAACTCTTTGTGAAGAACTACAGTACCTTTTCACAGATTCCAGTTACAGTTAGGGCCCTAGAATGATTCCATTGACTTGCCATTAACAGAGCATCATGTTCAGAATATGGGTCTATAGTCTTCAGACAGAACACCTCTCATTTTCATGGACCATCAGCCCCCCAGGAAGGACATTTATGACCATGGACTACCATCTTTTCATAAGGGATACTTTTAATCTTTTTGAACCATCAGACCTCAGAAAGGATACCTCTCATTCTCATTCCTAGGTACGTGATAAGTATCCTAGCCATTGTTTACAGCAGACAACTGTCAGTTCCATGTAAATGGTATTTGATTTCACTGATTCAACTAATAGAAAAAGGAGACATCCACCCACCATCTGGGACAACACTACCATTAGCAAACGAGAAGTGTCATACCTTTGTCCTGTCCTGCACAAGGAACATGTTTACAGCTACATAATGGCACATAATCACACATGACCATACATCGATTTCCTGTTCTCGTTTCTAACTTTCTGGCAAGTCTATTTCAGCTTTTTTAAATCTATAAGAGTTTTACAAGTGTCCTACCACACATTACCATTCATGAGTCTTTGCTCAGAAATTTTGTCATTAGCAGACTGCTCATCTTTACTTCTTTCCATCCTGCAAGTTTCTCAGGGTTTTTATCTGTTGTCCTCCCGGTGAGAAACACCTCCTGTGACTATAATTTGGAGGCAAGGATGAGACAAATTATAAAGATTTTTAGATGCTTTTAAAAAATATTCTGCTATAACTTTATTGCTATAGCCAGGGCAAATGTCGGATAAACCTACTTAACATATCAAAGCAGATCTGGCAATTAGATTCCCCCACTATCCCTCAGTCCCTACCTGTTACAGGACCCTTTTTGCTCACCCTCTACGCTACATTTTTCAGCACAGGAGCTTGGCTGCCCTAACTTACATAATCCAACCATTTTGGCTACTTGATTTGTGTTTTTTGTCTTGTATTCTTAGTCCCTGCCTTCTTGGTTTGGTTTTCCCTTCTCCTTTATTTTTCTCCTAAGCTCAGGGTCATGTTCACTCTGGATTCCACCAGATGTCCCTGCTTCTGGCTGTGCTCTTCCCTTTTATCTACAGTAAACTATTTCCTCCACCATGCCTCAGAGATATATCCTTCTTTTTTTCACTCATAAAATTATCTTTAATGTAGTCTTTTTAACCAAATTAAATTTTCCCATGCTCAACGTTAAAAGAAATGCCATTTTACACCATTCTAATTACAAAGTGTTAACAAAGAGATGGTCAGTGAGTTTTTTCTAGAAGGTACGGAATTTAAACTCTTGTGTACTAAAAGATAAAACAGATTACCTTGTATTCAGACATTCTACTTTCTCGTATACATTCAAAATATCTGGAAAGGAGAGATTTGGTCAAACCCTTATATAACTTTTAAGTAGCATTGCTAATAATAGCCAAAATCAATCAACCAAAGAATTCATAACTGAAATATAGATAAAGAAAGTATGATATATCCATATGGAAGACTATTAATCTTAAACATCAATTAAGTGTTGGGTGGTAATAAACTAATTTTGCAAGTTTGATGAGCTATACTCTGAATGGCACATAGTGTCTGGCCCCATTATGCAAGATACCTAAAATAAGCTAAAATAGGCAAATTCATTTGGACATAAAAAAAGCTTAACATGTTTCTAAAATTACAAGATGAGAGGCATGAGTATATATTGGGTATAAATAGGTGGTAATAATGATTGTACAACACTATAAATGTGTAGTACAACAAAAATATTTACCTGAAAGTTGTTTTATGCATTCCAAATTTCCATTTGGATATTTGTACCTTATTTTTCCTTTTCTTTACATAAATTCAAGCCATACCACAAGAATTCTTATAGGTCTTATTATTTCACAGGTAGGAAATATGTACTTCTTTGGTCTATCTCCAAGCAGCTCTATGACATATGACCTCATAAAGGTCAATTACACCACTGCTCCAAGCTTGCACACACCTTTCTCCTCATCCTTCTTCTGTTGCCCAGGTTAAGAATGGTTCAGATAAATATATTCAAATCAAAATAATACTAGTAGATTTTTGTGAATAGTGGTATTATGCAAAGAATAAGACTTTGGGGTTTGGACACAAAAATGGTGGATGCATACATGAATTCCCAGAAACTTTGAGACCATGATAGGGCCTGGATAAGCTCAACCCAGGAAAATTCCAAGCATGGGGGCCTGGCACAAAGTTCTACAACCAGATAAGAAGCTTTTGGCATCTGATTGCTGCCAGGTGACAGGTAATCAGTTTTCTTCAATCAGATAACAATAAACACTAACCACACTCCAGAGAAGGTTCCACACCCGAGTATTCAGTCAACACAAATTGGAATCCAAGGTTCATTGTTCTTTTTTCTTTTTAAAAAATGAGAAAAAAAAAAAGCACTAAGTTGGGAGAGGCTCTGGAAAGAGATTTTAAAAGAGGAATTACTATCAAATTATATTAAATAATATCCTCAAAGAATAACTGAAGATACTATTAAATTTTGGAAATAAAAATTATGGGACTTCAAGTTTAATGATATTGTTATACAGTTACCTCATAAATTATAAGCATATCTATTATGATCAAAGTTTCATAAATTTAAGTCTTACTAATTTTAATTAGTCTACTGTTGATAAACTTATATTCACCATGTGAGTTTATGCTTAAGTCAATAATTTTTATTTCAAATAAGTGATAATTAAATGTTAAATATTTGCATGACTAATGTGTCTTCTGTGACTCAGCCAGACAAGTCTATTGTGATGACATTTCCTGACAATCTGAACGAGTTCAGATTATTTACTTTACTCTACAGAAAAACATTAAACATTTATTATCAGAGATAATTTATGATACTCATTGGTTTAATCATTTTTCTGTCATAAGTAGTAGGAGCTAAATTTATAGTGCTTTTGGCTTAGGTGCTTTGAAAATAACTCTTCAGATTCCCACCCATTTTCGGGATAAATGAAGCCAATTGTCCTCTTATAATCATGGAGCTTCTTTTATTCACCACCGTTAAACACTATGCTAAATCTCACAGCAGAAACACAACTGATTATAAAGTGGAATTCACTATATACACTAATTTGACTTTAGATAACTAGCTATTTATCCATAGTGTTAATTTTGAAATTCCATTAACTTAATATGACTCCAAGGAGTAACTATGAAGACAATATATGTGGATAGTAAAAACTTACAAGAGCTCATTTCAATAAATAATTTTAGTGTATGTGTGAGAGGAGACATTATCATCAGCCACAGATATACAATGAGAGAGGGAGTATGAAGGAGGAGGAAAGGCAAAGATTTCAATTAAGGAAAAATAACAGTGCTAACAAATTAAACAATAACATCATGACACTGGGCAGCAAGCTTACATTATTAGGCATAAATGGAATCTATCCCTGAAGCCTCTTGAAATATACTACGGGACACAAAACAGCATGGACTGGAAAGCTGACCCTTTCTAATTACTCTGCAGTCTTAACAAAAGAAAACCCAAGAGAGGAAAGTAGAGAGAAAGCTTTGTTTGTAATCTGTGTTTGCATGGTGTCTTGAATGGTGAGTGTTATTACACAAGAATGAGGAATCCAATATATCCCAAGGGCAAGCAAACTCACAACAATGCACCCATGCCAGTGTGCTGATGGGAATAAGGTCACTGAACTGAGGGAGAAAGTGAGTCCCTATTGAATAAAGTATCAGAGAGATAGGAATGCAATTGGTAGATGCCAAATGCCGGTGGATAGCTTTGACTACAGAGGACTTGCAGCTTCTGTATGACTGTCATTTAGAAACAAATGATTGACTAAAATAGAGGAAGACAAAGACTACTAGATTCTTGGACTTTCCATTCACAGCTGGCCATTGTTGGATTCGTAGAACTGCAGAATCTAAGTCATTCCACTACATTCCCTTAATATATAGAAACATTGCACAAGCTCTATGACCCTAGAGAACACTGGCCAATAACAAAATCAATATCACCTCAGAAAGCAGATGCTAAACAGCTTTCTTCCAAGAAATCTCTTCTTCAATGAGACAACTGTATCATAGAAAGTTCCCATTAGTGAAGTTTCTTTCTTTCTTTCTTTCTTTCTTTCTTTCTTTCTTTCTTTCTTTCTTTTTTTCTTTCTTTTTTTCTTTTTTTCTCACTCTCTCTCTCTCTCTCTCTCTCTCTCTTGCTTCTGTTTGCTCATTTAAATTTGTAATACTAAAAAGAACTCTAATGTCTACAAATAATCCCATAAACTTGAAAACCTTTCTTGGAGTTAAGCCACAGAAAATCATACAGTAATTTCTTATTTAATATCAAGTGGTCAGCTCTGAAATCATATCTATAAGTTACATTATAAAAATGGAATAGATTATATATAGAGAGCAATATATTGTTTATTTGTGTGTGTATGTATTAAAAAATGTCATGAATTTAAAAAAAACGAAGTTGCTTTTTTTGAGGGAAAAAAGAACAAGAATTGTTTGGAGGAAGAATGGGAGAATGGGAAGGAGAATTAATGGAGTTATAATTTCAAAAATAGAGGAAGCAATTAAAATATACATACATAGGGAATACTTTGTTATAATAGCTAGTATGCATCATTAATATTTGCTGTGGACGCTGACCTAATTAGGCCAAAATTGATCTTTACCTTTCAGTTAAAACTGGGACTAGAATGAGAGCTTGGCTGCCTTTGGCCCTTGATGTTACCAACCGGACAATCTAGCCACAAAACCAATAAAGCAGGAAAATCAATGCCAAGTGCCAAAACTCAGACTCTAAGAACCATGTCCAGGCACATGGTTTTCTTAAATTGCAAAGGCTTTTAAGCACTGCCCTCATTGTTGAGTCATGTTGGGGTTCTCCCGAGTTGACTCACAAGAAAACTATAGCAGAAGTAGGTTGTTGGGTAGAATACCTTAGAAGTACAGCACTTAAACATGAACATTTTTCATAGTTTTAACATGTTTCAAGTTTAGTTACCAGGCACACAAAAAAAATATTTTGAGAAACAAATGCTACCAGTAATAATGTTTGAGAAGCAAGTTAAAATTAACAAAGAACAGTAGCAGAAAGTGAGTAAATTAGGACTTACAATGTTTTATTATTTTAAATTGCAGAATTACTAGCTGAGTGGGGAAAGTTCCCCCTACTCAACACTTAGTGTATCTCTGAAAATATGAATTCTATCTTGACTGCCTCTTTAAATAAGATTAATTCATATCATTTTCCATTTAATTGCTTTATCTGTTTTGGTCCATTAGATTCTATATGAGAATATAGCTTTTAAGATAAATTAAATTCTAGAGTTTTATTTTGACATCAACGTTAATTTTTAATCCAGGGAAAAGTTTTATCACATGCAATTTACTTCTTTCACAATTGCTAAAAAGTATGAAGTATACACTAGTGGAAACTTCCTATGACACAGTTGCCTCATGAAGGAAGATGGTTCTTGGCAGGAAGTTGTTCAGTTCGTAAACATCTGCTTCCTGAGGTGATATTGGTTACTCTATTAGTCAGTGTTCTCTAGAGTCACAAAACTTGTGCAATGTCTTTATATATTAAGAGAATTTATTGGAATGACTTACACTCTGCAGTTCAACTAACCCAACAATGGCCAGCTCTGAATGGAAGGTCCAAAAATCTAGTAGTTTCTCGGTCCCACAAGCCTCGGTGTTTTAGGTGGTCTTCTGTATAAACTGGAATCCTGAAGAAGTCAACACCAATAGATGTGCTGGCAAGTAAGTCCAAGCAAATAGAGAAGAACAAACCCAATGACAAGGAAACTCTTGTATAGATAACATTTAATTAGAGATGGCTTACAGTTTGAGAGGTTCAGTCTCTTATCATGAAGGTAAGAGCACAGCAGTGTCCAGGCATACTTGGGCCTGGAGGAGCTGAGAGTTTTTACATCTTCACCTGAAGGTTTCTAGGAGAACACTGTCTTCCAGGCTACTAGGATGTGGGTCCTATGCATCCTAGTACCCTGGAAGCCCATTCACACAGTGACACACCTATTCCAACAAGGCCACACCTACTCCAACAGGGCCACACTTTCTAATACTGACACTTTCTGGGCTGAGCATATACAAAACATAAGAAGTTGCTTCTTCCATTGTTCTTATGTAGGCTTCGAGTGGAAAATACGGTCCAGAATAAAGATGTGTAGCCCATGCATGGACCTAAACTTTGCTTTACTTGGATCTTTCTTTGCCACAGAAGCCCCTTGAACTCAGATATCTGCTTCCTTCTGTCTCCTGGGATTAAACACACCTGCCACATTGTCTAGGCTAAAGCTTTTCATTGTTACTATGCTCATGATACTGATCAAAAGCCTGTAGCATCCCACATCAAGATTAGGATTAGCATCAGGATGCATTAGCATCTCCGAAAGCTCTTCCTGAACACAGTTAAACTCTGAATTAAATTCTTGAAAAGTCTCATCAGGAAGCTGGTGAATTTTAAAAATATCTTATGATAAATCTTCTTTAGTAGGTAAAGCATTCCAGCAGCCCAATATGAGCATAAACACCAGGACTACATAATAATTGATTCTGCACATCTGAATATGGACCCTCCCCTGCCAACATGTCATAAGTAACAGGATTATTAGCTCTAGCATTGAGCTCAGCAGTATGCTGACATCTTTCATAAAATTCAATCTTCTATAACCAATAATTACCTCCCCCCAAACATGAAGAAACTAACTGTTTCCAATCTGCAGATGGAAGATCCTCATTGGACAGGCCATCTTATATAGTCATGATAAAAGGAGAAGTTGGCCCATATAGAGCACAGGCAGTTTTTCAATTCCCTTACCTGTTTGAAAAGAATGGGAGTATGATATCACTGAGGATTACCCTGCTGATCTTGCTTTTTGAAAACTGGGCACTGTAACACAGGACCCTGAATGACTTCTCCTCTATCTACTGCCTGTTTTAGTCCTGTATGCATGAAAAATAAAAAAAAGAAAGAGTTGGACTAAAACTAGGAGATTTTCCTTCATGATTTTTTACTCACGAGTACAACTAAAGAAGGTATTACAGTTTCTTTTCTTGTGCTTTCTTTTCTTCTTTCTCACCATTGGAACACTCACTATCTGAACCTGCTTTGCCAAGTACCTTCTCCAGTCTTTCAACCAGCTGAGCTAATAGCTTTTGTTTCATTTTCTTTTGTCTCCAGGATCTGCCTGATTGTTGGCAATATATACCTTAAAAGGGTCCCAAAAAAGAGGCCAGTCCTCATTATGAGACCCAGCAGCGTTTTGCTCCAAGTCAGTTTCATCCTTTGGATTAAGAGGCTCATCATTTTTTCCTACATTGTCCCAAACTTTATAAATATGAGGTGCAGATGAAACAGCTTTGTCATTCTTCTTGCATTCATTATCTGTGTCTTCCAGTATCTTACCTAATTTTATACTTTCATGACTAGGATCTAAATTATCTCTAACTAAAGTCCAAAGGCTAAAAGCATCTATGGAAATTTTTTCAAGACCCATGTGTTAACCATGTAAGTAAGCTCTTACCAGGGACAAAATTCGTCTATAAAAATCAGAAACTGGGTAAGCTGTCTTTGAATTATCATCACTCCTCTAGATTTTAGCATATCTGTAAGCATATGTATAAAATGCTTTCTCCTATACCCTGTCCTGTGTATATGGGGTTTACTCACTGCTGACCCAAAGGTATTTTCCTTTGCTCATGCTTCTAAATTCTGCAGTGTTCTTCATAAAGTTCCATGTGACCAAGCTTGTTCAGTCAGTCAACAATGTCTCACGGGAGGAAGTAAGGGTGAAAGAAAAGAAAAATTAGACAATGTTATAGAATGACTTCAGCAAGCACTCGGGAAAGTTTATTTTTTCCCAAGCTGCTTTCATACCATTCTAAGTACATGCAAAGAATAGGGTCAGTTCTTGGATAAGGAATAGACAAGGCATAAATGAAAGTCCCATGATCACTGTATCCAGAAACTTACCAAGTTGATCAAGATACAGGGAACATATTACTCAGATGTGTTTATCTTGGGCTTACTTCCTTGTCCTAGCCCAATGTCAAATATTCCTGCCAATTTCTTTGAAGTGGCATCAAGAGCTCTCCACAGAAATTCAATAAAAATATTGTTGCACTTTTAAGTACTGACAACAGGCAATATGAAAAGAAATTACAGGAAACAATACAATTTATAGCAGCACCTATAAGACAAAACATTTAGGAATTAACTTTAAAGAAAAATGAGAGACATAATAAAATATAGAAAAATGTTGATAATGAAAATAAGAAAGAGGTATGTAATACAGTCATAGCCTACATTCCTGGCTAGTACAGTTTGGTTTCATTATGAAATCAGTAGTATTCAATGTTACAGGAAAGTCTCAAAAGAGTTGCAATAAAAATTTTACTAGAAATAGAAATATTGAATTTCAAATAAAATATCAGGGGCTCTCAAAGATAGAAAACAATGATTTTTAAATCACAGAAATTACCAAAAAACTAAAACAAACAAAATAGCAAGGGTTTAGTATGAAGACTCACATGGATAGACTAGATAAAGAATAAAAAAGAAAACCAAACAGAATGAAACCAGAACAGTATAGAACAGAACAGTAGTTCTTTAAAATAAAAGTTTATACTTATGGCCAAATGATTTTTGACAAAGTATCCAAGATATTTCATAAACTAATACAACATTTTTAAGATCTAGAAAAATCTAATTATCTATATTCCAAAGAATGGAATTGAATTTCTAACTAGCAATAGCAAGCTTGAGTAAAATGAAGCAAAGACCAGTATATTCAACCCAAAATAATAAAAATCGTAGAAGAAAGCAGGAAATAAAACTTTACTAGATTTGGTTAGGAAGTCTTCTTAACTGTGAAAGCAAAGGCACAGTTAACAGATAGACAACTTAGGTATTTGTAGAAGTTGGTGGTAAAATGACTTTGTGAACCTACAAAGAAGACAATGGTTAAAGGATATAAATGTTTGAAACTCATGCATCTCATAAAGGCTTAAAATGCAGACTTTAATGAATCACTAGAACGCAAACATAAAGTCAACATGCCTGGTACTGTAAACCTGGCTAGATCAGTGCTAGAAAAGTCAAAGCTATTGGAGGATGATCTACAACCACTAATTTACTGATTCAGCATCATAATCTCCAACAACAATCAAGTCATTTGTCCTGTACCCACAGAGAAATGCAGACTTCATCCTTTTTAAGGAAATGTCTATTTTCTATAGATGGGGATTGCTATAGAAAAGTGTAACAAACCAAGCGACAGATATAGGGAGCCCAGTCACTGTGGATGCACGTACAAAGAATTTCTGTACTTCAGGAAGACAGGATGGAAAGGTTGTAAGATCCAAAGGATCCGGGATTTTGTTATAAGATTGAGTCTCCTAGTAACATCAGAAGCTATACCCATAAGTCTATACCTATGTCTGTATAAATAGGAGTTAAACAAGAACAACACAAATGGACATGCTAAACTTGACATGGAGAGTCCCAGAGAGCCTTATCTCTACATAAATATCTATAGGCAAGTAAGAAAATCTAGGATCAAGAGAGGTTGTCAGCTCTAAAAACATGCATACATCATACATACATATAACATTATATAAATAAAAGAGGCTATATTCAGGAACGAAATATTTCATATATACATACATATATACATGCAATAACAGTTATTGAGAAAAAATGCCACAAATTGAAGGAGAAGAGGTGAAGCTATATTGGAATATTTGGAGGAAAGACAATAAAATGGGAGGAAGAACAGTTGTAATCATAAAACAATTACACACACACACACACACACACAGAAAAAAAATTAAATAGATGTTTCTTTAAAAGTGATATATAAGTATACAATAAGTTGCAAAATGTTCAATGCCATGAATAAATTTTAAATGCAAGTCAGAGCTACAATAAGACACCACTGCATAAAAACAGAGGAGACTACTGTTATTGAAAAAATAGGTAATACCAGAAAACAAGTATTGACAATGGCATAGAGTAGTTTAAGGCTTTTGACCTCCCTAATATTTGAAATACAATTTCTATGTGTAAAAATATGGTGTATGTAGAAAATGATGTGGGAAATCCTCAAAAATATATAAATATAGTCATCATATTGCAAAATTAATTCCGAGAGAAATTCCAACACACAGCAACGATATATCAGCACCTGATATGTGAAGAAAGACATATACTCAAAACAGAGATGTATAAAAATATAGAATAAACATGCAATAGAATATTTATCAGGCTTAATTAATGACAGCATGTCCTAAGTTATAGCATGGTCAAAGTAAATGTAGTGTGTGTTTGTGTGTGTGTGTGTGTGTGTGTGTGTGTGTGTATGTGTGTGTGTATTTGTGTGTGTGTATGTGTTTGTGTGTTTGTGTGTTTCTTTTGCATTTTCTATTTTTTTTTTGAGCATCTTCTTTGATGTTTGTTTGTAGTAATGATGGAGAGAAAAAAATGCCTGAGGAGGAGGCAGAATTGAGGTATTGTTTAGTATGCATGGTTTCTCTTTTCCAGGGTGACAGCTCTAGAGACAGATTCTGAAAGTTGCTACATAGTCCACAAACCCATCAATTCTAGATAACATAGGAGTCAGATGTATGGAATACTTAACATTGTGTTGTGCCAATAAGTTTAAATACTGTAACAGAAAAAAAAAAGTTCTATTATTCCTGCAATGTCACCAGAGAAGAAACTTCTTATCTGTGTTTCTGATGACACTGGTATATTAGGGAATTGTGTAATAAAATACTACTATTAAAATTTGTAGACCTTGTTTTGATGTACTGGGAGAGAAGACGTCCTGAATACTATCTGGCAGGAACATATCTGCAGACTCAAGACAAAACATTTGCCCAGTCAGCTCGAACTTACAAGAAGCTTTTCAGAAAACCATCTTTTGACTTGGTAAACATTAAATCTTCAATAGTAATGCATGGGTTACTTTAAGTTGTTGGGTTATGTTATTAACAGGGACTTATTTTTTAAAATGATTAACTTGAAATAGGTAACAAAATAAACCATTTTTTATTTTTTGCCTTATGCAACCCAAATCAAGTTATAGCAGATAGTCAAGACACTCCTTTGACTATTCTGTGAGCTGTAGGAGTCTAAAAGAGATGGTGTTCTAATGTGTGTGTAAAAAGAGAAAAGTTATAAGGCTTCTCTTCTGGGGTCTGTAGGGAAGACACAGGCATATAAGAATGTGAAGAGATTCCACCTCACACCAGTCAGATTGGCCAAGATCCAAAACTCAGATGACAGCAGATGCTGGCGAGGCTGCAGAGAAAGAGGAACATTTCTCCACTGTTGGTGGGGTTGCAAGCTAATACAACTACTCTGGAAATCTGTCTGGCGATACCTCAGAAAATTGGATATAGTACTACCTGAAGACCCAGCTATTCCACTTCTGGGCATATACCCCAGAGACACTTTAATACTCAACAAAGATATATGCACCACAATGTTCATAGCGGCTCTATTTATAATAGCCAGAAGCTGGAAGGAACCCAGATGTCCTTCAGAAGATAAATGGATACAAAAATTGTGGTACATATACACAATGGAATACTACTCAGCCACCAGAAACAATGACTTAACCAAATTCTTAAGAAAATGGCTGCATCTAGAGAATACCATCCTGAGTGAGATAACCCAGTCACAAAAGAACAGACATAATATGCAGTCACTGATAGTGGGATGCTAACCCCAGAGGCTTGCATTCCCCCAGAAACAACTCACAGACTGTATGAAGTCCAAGAAATAAAGAAAACAAAAAAATATACATATATTTACAAAACAAGAAGACTTTGACTATTTCCATGTTGCGTTTTGTTTTGCATGTACTTTATGCTTATTGTAACTATTAGGTTTTCAATGCATACTGTCAAGCCCTTGAAAAAAATCAAGTACTGACTAAAAAAATATATTCACATGGTTTTATGTAGAAATTATTTCAATGTCTGAAAAAACAGTACTGACAAAAATGTATAATTTTAAGCAAAAAATGTTTAAATCTGTACATTTATCTTTGTTTTGTAAAATAAAGTCGTTAAAAAAAAAGAATGTGAAGAGAGTAATTTTGACTATCTTAAAAACTAAGTACTCAGTACAGAGAAAAATAAAAATTAGAACGTGAAATAAGATGTACACTTCTTGAATATCAGTAAATTTTTACTTGAGAAAAAAGGTACATCAATGGTATGATTTCAGAACTGGTACTTGTAGCTGAAGTAGGGCCTTGTCCTAAAGGCAGTGGGACCATGAAATGTATTATGCATCACAAAGCTTTAGAACTAATATAGGTGAAATAATTATGGAGACCACATGATGAATAAAGTCTTTCATATTTTGGTCTAGTAAGACAACTCAAGGAAAAAATTATCCAAAAAAATTTGTGAGTCTGATTTCACACAAAGGGAGGGACATGGTTGCTGGCTTGTTCTAATTACATCACTATTAAAGATGGGAGTGTATCCAATCCTTCAACAACTCAGCAAAAAAATCCTATAATTAGTCTGAGATACATTAGTGGCAATTTGGATATTAACAAGATGGAGGAATATGAATACATCATTATTACACAATATTGGTCAAAAAATCTATAAAATAACTAGAGTTTCTAAGATTTCATGTAAGAATTAAAGTTGGTCTTGAACTCTTGGCCTTCTCTTCCACTGCCCTTAGAGCTTCTGGATCCCAGTGCTCATCACAAGGACCACTGGCCCTTAACTATGCCCATAAGAAAACCATAGATGCCACTGGATTTTTTTTATAATGGTTTTCTTTATAATTCTTAAAAAAATAAATGACTGAAATAGATCCCAATTATGAAACTTCTATGCATCCTAGTTTTTGAAGTAAAATAAAAAATGTTAACAAATCCTTGACATGCTTACCACTAAGGTATGTGTTCTTTTCCTTCCCATTGGAAAATTTGCTATCATGGAACTTATTATATAAACATTCTAATAATGATGCCTGAGTTGGTGGGAACTGTAAATATGATGTGTAGTTTAAATGTGTATGTTGGTCATCATCTACTGTGCTTTGTCCAGCCAGCTCTCATTCCTCATTCTCTGGTTCTGTACCTCTTCTGTTGTTGGTTGCAATTTAAGGCACATGATCGTCCCCTGGAAGAGACTAGCAGACATGGAAATAATGGTGGCTGACTGTGACTGGATGAAATTTTAGTGGCAGACATTCCCTGGTCACAGTAGATTTCTGTAAAGTCAAAGGGATGCTTCCTGGCATCAGATCTTTTTGAGGATACTCCATTTAAAAGGGAACAGCCATGGACTTACAGGAGTTGGTTGCTTTAGACAGAAAACTGCTTTTATGCATTCATCCAGATTAATCTATTCAAAAGGTATTGAACACTGTGCTGAGTTTATAATGGGGCTTCACCGTGTAGCAGTGTTTCATCAGCTGCAATGACAAACACATACAGGTAACATGAGGTATCTGTTAACAGGTGTGTAGTCTCTATAGAGAAGCAGGCTGGGGGAAAGGTTGGTACAAAACTCAGCTCCATGATACACAGGGGTTAAATTTATGAAGATTTTAAATCTTTCCTATTGGCTTGAATCATCTTATTCTTTTTCTCTTTTTTTGCCTATCCCTCTTTACAAAAAAAGCAATAACCCTGTCAAAGGAGGAATTAATTGAGCAAATCAATCAGTCAGTTTTATTAAGGAATTACAAAACCCAAGTGAGCATTCATTATTCAGATAATGGGATATCTTGGAACCTCTCCTTTCAATTATTGATAAGCTGCTATCTATCATTCAGGACTCTTTAGTACTGATATAGTTGTGAATGAAAGCAGGTCATCCAGTGAGTGTGTATCCTGTGGCTGTTCCTTCTAGAGAGCTGAGCACCAGAGCATCAAACAGGCAGGGACCACAGACAACTTACAGGGCTTGCCTAGTACCAATGAGAAGGGGACAATGATCAACACTGTAAACATTACAGCCAAATATGCTCAATGCTGGCATTACCTGATACAGGAAGGACTGTGAAGCCATGAAGACAGACTTCTTCTTTACCATATGACAACTACCTGTTGACTTTATGAGAGTGACTCCATATAAGCCAGTATTTTCAGTAAATCCTACTGCTGATTTACAGCTAACAAAATAGAATAGATTTTATATGTTGAGAAATTAGATTCTCTTCTAGCTCCAGAGACGTCCTTTTCCCTCAAAAATCAAAGCAATCTGTATAGCCTTGATTACAGTGTTTTTGTGGAACCACGTGTGCATAGGAATAGGATTAACATTTTTTTTTGCGACACTCCTGCTGTGGTCCAAATTTCAAAACACATTCTCTCTTATCAAATGCTGATCACCTGTGAGGTGCTGAACCCCGATCATAGGAACTCTGAGGATATTTCTGAAACTCTAATCAGGCCATATGTTGACATAACAAACATATATAGACATGTTTCCATGCTGCTCAGAGATCCATTTAGTATACCCTAAGGAAGTTGAAAGTAAGCACAACCCAAGATCTCTGTGTGGATCATGAGGTCATAGCCATAAATAGAATGGATAGACAACTTGTCCTTCATAAGTTCACAGAGAAAATGTCTAGCATCCAAAGAAACCACAGAACTTTAAAAAAGTTCCTGTGGACAATGTGGATACATAGTTTGTCCAAGGGCACACAACAGGGTCAGTGGCAAGTTAGAGATACAAGGTATATCACTGATATCACTGGCAATTTATACTATTATGGCTTGGACTAGGAATTACTGATCTCTCTCTCTCTTTCTCTCTATCTCTGTCTCTTTCTCTCTCTCTCTCTCTCACACACACACATACACACACACACACACACACACACACACACACACACACATATATATATATCCCAAATATTGGTAAAGGCTTACCTTAAAATATTAACAATATTCTCAATATAATGATAATTCAGAACCCAGTAGCCTAGCATATTGAAAGATTGTTAGAAAGTATTACAAAATCATTTGCTTTGAGTTACAGGTTGCTTCTTTGAAACCTTATAGCTTTATATATTACTCAATATATGCTATAGTATACAAAGGTGTAGTAAGTAGGATTGTGTTCAACAAGACAAAAATTGACAAATTATAAACTTTGCAAAATAAAAAATAATTATAAATAAATAAAATATGACTAAATAGGATTTAAGATATAAATACAAGATAAATATTATAATATGGCATATGAGCACATATATAAATTTAAAACATGTAGAATAAAAAGGTAAGATACTATACTGAAGACAGGGCTTAACAGAAAATAACTGAATAGTTCACATTAATACAGAAGTAGCATGTAAAATATGTATAAATTCTAAATGTTCCCCCAAACAAGCAAATAATAGAATTAAAATACACCTGAAAACTAGTCATTGGGGAGGATTTGTCATTTTCACCTATATGGATGCCAGAGTACACAAAGTAATGTATATAAAGATAAATTTAAAAAGCATTTATGTGTGAACACGTGTATGACCATGTATATGTGCACTTAAACACTGTGCTGTGGTTATAGAGCTAAGTGTGGAAGAAAATCTACCACATGTGAATTTCAGCACCTGTGGTATATTCCCTAGACAGGCTGGCCTGGGAGCTTCAGGCTGCTTCACCTCACTTCTTGACATGAAACTGCTGTAGTCACACACATACCACTGCTATTAACTTTCTACATAGGTTTTAGGGACCACATTCAGGGAGGTCTTCAGGCTTGAGTGCCTAGAGCTTTTCCTCTGGAAGCAATTTCTTTAGCTTTGCAAATACTTAAAGAGATGTTCTCCATACCATAAACAAACAAACAAACAAATAAATGGCAAAAAAGAAGAAACTCATCCAAAACATTACTCTTCTGCAGGTATTGTTGCCTTAAAGATTCTGTGTCAGAAACTGCAGTTTCCAGAAGAGACACAATTGGACCAGGAATAGTCATGATGAGTAGCAAGGCAAGCTAACATTCACACGGTCATTTGCAGGGTCATGGATGAGATAACCCAGTGCTGAGGACCAAAGCAGAAAAGGCTGAATGCTTGAGAGATGCCACTTAACTTGCTGAAGTTTGCAGCTGTTTTCCTGTTTTTTTAAACATTCATTTAAAACAGGTACTGACATTGTTTTATACTAAAAAAATTAAATATACTGCCAGGATATGTGTTACCAGGGTCACACATGACTCATCTAAGACCTTACTACTTCCAGGGCGTGTTCTGTCTGGTGTTCATTCAGTTAGTCAGCAGCACACTGTCTGGAAGAAACATCTAAAAGCACATTGGAATTCTCGCCATAGTTGAAAACCAGGTGAGTGAAACATATCACTTGCTGTGCCACGAGTAATGTGATCAGGAATAGAGAAGAAAAAATGCACAAGATAGTAAACAGAGGGAGAGATTCTCTACTGATCAATCACCAAATCCCTCCTCTTGCCTTTCTCCTGAAATATCAGAGTCTCACATAATTTCAATTGTTATTGATATTTAGAAATATTTCTATGAGATAGATTCAGTATTTGAATGGCGAAAATAATCTGAAAACAACCTATGATGTATTAAATTTAGGTCCTTAGGAGAAATAGCGGTTATTTGGGTACTTGCATTTAAAAGACTTGAGTTTGATCCTCAGATTCTGTGCAAAATATTTAGGATCTCCATGTGGACCTGTCCTGAGAAGTAGACATAGACAGACCCCTGGGAATTGCTCACCTGTCAGCCTAGTCTAAGCTACAGGCCAGGGAGAGACCCTCTCTCACTAAAAGAGTGGATGGTTCATGAAGGATAACATCTGAACCTGACCCTTAACCCCCAATTCACAACGTCAATGTCACATAAACAAGGCTAGACCTGAGCAAGTTGAAACACACTCACACCCAAAAGTTGTGACACTTTACACCTCAAAGTTGACTTGGAAGAGCTTCAAATTAGTTATATATAAGGATTTTACTTGAGTAATAGGGTAAACATCTCTGTCTATAGGACAATGCCTCATATCAGCCATGTCATCCTACTCATAAACTTTGTTTCAATCTCTCTAAGAGGAAGGAAACCAAGGCTCAGGGATATGTAACCTGATACCTTTAGAGAAGTTTAGGATACAATATAAATGTGCAAGGGTTACCTAAAAGCCATCTCTTTTTCCTTATCTTTTATATCTGTCATTGTTGGTCCTGCAGAGCAGCCACATGTGCTTGGATGTGTAGTGTGATTATGTGTTGTACATTTAATCTGTTTTCCCAACTGTAGTACATGGAGTGTTTTGTAGTACCTTTCTTACACACTTTTCTGCCTTCTTTGGGTGAAGTACTATAATTCCTTTTCTAAGACAGTGTTCAACATTTTCTGCAGAAGAAACTATTGTGCTTAGGTTGACAATAGTAAAAGCTTAGATCATTTGTCTTGTGACAAGACTCTGTTCTCTTGTTGTAGAATCTGCCCTATCTTTGGTATTCTGGCTTTGGGTCCTTACTTCCCCTCTGGTAAGGAGAAGAAAATGAGTGGTTTTGAATACTTTCCAAAGTGAATTTGTGTCAAAGGCTCAATCATAATAACCAACATAATATTTTGATAAGAAAAACAAAACCAACCTGAATTTATTGCTTCCCATTGTAAAGCAGAACAATGATGTACAAACATTTGGCACTGTCTTTAGAAGAGAAGGCAAAGTCAAATGTTAATGAATTCAAGCAGATGTTTCAAAATTGGGATTTGATTCTAAGTAGGTATAAACAGAATAAATTTTATGTATAGTTTTGGAGACAATAGCAAAATGAGAGTTTTGGGGTAAGGAATTCAAAGAATTTGAGTGCATAATCCATTGTTGGTTTTCTTGTTATTGTTGTTCTCATTTTGTTTTTCATATAGGAGTAACAAGTTTCAAAAATTTTCCATACGATACCATCAAAATATGTTCCTAATTAACTGGGTAAATGTTTAAGGCTATGGAGAACCTAACTCAGATCCTCAGAACCCCTGTAAAATCTTGGAATAGTAAAGTATGTTTGTGACCACAGTGCTGATAATGGGCAGAGACACTCAGATCATAAAACTTTCCTGGTCAGCTTGTTCAGCCAAAATGGTGACTTTATCTCAAAACATAAGATGGAGAAACAATTGAGAGAAGACAATCTGATGCCAACCTGTGGCATTCCTGCATATTTATGTGAGTTAACATACCAGTACACCCATATGCACATTGGTGCATACATATCATATACACAGACACACACAGACATACAGACACACAGACACACACACAGAAACACACACACACACACACACTCACTACTAATTGTGTTCCCTAGCAAGACACTACTAAACACAAGCATCATACCAACAAATATAAACAGTGTAACAAGCAATTACAGAACAGTTAATTGTGCCTTTTATTCTGAGTGCTCAATTAGAGTAAAGACATGAGTGCTCCCTAGAGTTTATGGCAGTACCTACTCATGATTGCATACATTTGTCTCTGAATCACATCATTTGTATTTATTCTTATTTTTAGTGGTGTCAATTACTAGGTAGTCAATAAGTTTTGAGTTTAATGTTCTCTGCCACATCATAGAACTGCAACTTTGGTCAAGTTGATTTATCAATCCAAGGCTTAGTTTATTAATCTGTAATTGGTTGTTTTATACCATGGGAGCCTTAACAAAATGCCTGGGATGTTGCGGTAAATATTAAAAGAGTATTAATAGTGCCAGCACAGGGGATGGGGGGTATATGGCATTGGATGCCAATGTATGTTTCTCTGGGTGCATCTCTAGCTTGATGAGGTTGTCATGATTATTTCTAAGACATTCTATAGGTTTAATTTATCTCATATAGATAGGCAGTTTATATCTTTGTCCATTAGTTGTAAGCTTATTGTATAGAGGGTTTGTGGATTGGGAATTTAACATACAAACCTGTTTTATAAGTTAAGGGATGTGGAGTCATGCTTGTACCGAGCAGTGAGGCAAAATGACTGAAAACAACACAGGGGCAGTTGTATCCACCTGGGACAGAAACAAGGAAGGTGGAGTGAACCACACCTGAGTTCTTAGAGGCAGCATAGAACACCAAGTTAGAGATCTAACAATAATTTTGCAGCAGTGAGTTGCTGATATTCAGAAGCCTAAGAAGTCCAAGGTCAAGGGCCAATAGATTTTCTACCATATGAGTCTTACTCTTTGAAATTTGGTATTTTCTCTGCACTTTCACAGAGAAGAAACATTTTTAGTGCTTCTTTATAAAAATGAAAGTGGCATTTTTTTAAACACATCCACACAGAAGTACCATCTTCTATCCACATTCTCTCAGAGATAGTACATTCTGAATGTACACTCATCACAATGGTACCTTCTCGTTGCATCCTCTTGAGAGCTTGGATCAATTCTCATTTGACATTCCCAAGTTTTTCCCAAGTAATTTTCAAGCCATTAGAAACTGTGTATGAATATTTGGATTTTATTTGATTCATTCCTGATAATTTTTTTTCTTTTTGTTTTAGACAAGAACCTAAAGTGTCTTGCCTTAACCCCTGGCTCAGTATCCAGCTTCCTCTGTGACTACAGTTTATGATAATACATCCTCTACTTGTAACTCAAAATTGTTCTGAATTGTATGTAGGTAAAAGTATTTCTCCAAAAGCACAATTATTCATTAAAAAATTGCCAACAGTTTATGAAGTTTCTAAATATATCACCATGGAATTTTAAGTGTTTTTCTACTTTGAAAACAATTGCCTTGAAATCATAGAATTGACTTAACAAATTCACTTAGTGGACTAGAGTGAGAAGTCGAGGAAAAAAAGGTGTTTGCCTTAGAAGCACAAAGAACAAGTTCATCTCTCAGCTTTCAAGTTTTAAGCAGAGACAAACAGATCTCTGGAATTCATTACCCCGCTATCTTAGCCTGTTTGATGATTATAAAGTAGTTAAATGTTCTCGTTCACAGAGCAAGATGGAAAACATGTAAAGAATGAATGCTTAGTGGAAAAGTGTCCTCCACACATGTGACACCTGCATCTGTGTACCCATTTACACACACACACACACACACACACACACACACACACACCAAAAATAAAAACAACAAAAACCAAACCTCTTTTAGTTGTTTGTTTACTCACTTCTTCTACAAATATCGACCCTTGATGACTCAATGCCAAGCCTATTATGAAATATATCAAAATGATCTTTGAACAAGAAGGTAACAGCTATTTTGTCTGGGAAGTTTAAACTCCCAAGTTCTTTAAAGGAATCAAAGACTTTCTTTTGTTTCACATGCAAGTTCCAAGGCTGGGAAGCTTTCCTGGTTTCTACAGGCCTGAATTACTTGGTGAAGTCACCAACATCTTTTAACCATCTCACAAGTACACACATTAGATGTTAAGTGTCTCCATCTCTGTCATCTCTACATGACTTCATATATATTAGCACCATCAGTGACATTGATGCTGGGCTGCTCAATCATTCTCAATTTGCTGAGGCCACTTGCTTCTCCAGTCATTTCAGAGCATACCCTTGCCTTATCCCTGTCCTTCCTCCATCTCATCAAATTTTTAGTTTTTTTTCAACAGTTCTTCCAGATACTTTCATTAAGGTCAAGGCTAATTAAGATCCTGCTTTTGAACAGTGGCATTGTGTTGTCTTGCCTGACCCTGTAGGAAGCTTTTCCTTCCATGAGGAAAATGGGCCAACTTGTAAGCAGCTATGTACCTGCAATTGTTTACAACCAGACTTGCCACCTCCTTGGCAAGGTTGCTGTTTGGGAGCTTTGTTTTAGTGGATGATTTTAAGCAGCTTCTTTCCAACCAACAAGGCTTCATGTTCCCCTCCATTCTCAATCTCTGATAATCCAGCCATTGAAATCTCTCTGATGGTAGACACCCTAATTTCCCTGTTAGCTTTGTGAACATAATTCCTGGCTACAGAGTCAGCAGGCACTTAGCAGGTCCTCTTCAAAACGCTGTGGTTAGTTGCTAAGAGCAGCGAACAACACACTAAGAAGTGCACAGGACAGAGAGCAAGGCATCCCAAGGCTGGATTGTAAACAGGAATTACTACAGCCAGATCACCAACCAGGTACTTCTATCCCAATTTCAAATCCAGTATCTCATGGGATTTTATCCTGTCACATTATGGAAGGCACAGGTATTTAAACAACTACTTAGTTCCTTGCCCCACATTTACATGAAGGAAGGAAAGTCATGAAAAGGAGTCTGTTAATTGCCAACCTTTGCTGAGCCTTACTTGGTTCTGATCATTGACAAAATCCTTTGTCTTTGCCCATGTCAGTACATTCAGCTAGCAAACCTTTTGTGAAAACAGAGATATACACCATGTGTTTCTAGCCTTGCTATGAGCATTAGTGTCCTACTTCTCACTTTATATTTAGTAAAAAAAAATTCTCAATTTTTAAAATTTATTTTTGAGTTGTCTGAGCATGCTGCTATCATCTGAAATTAGGGATAACTTTCCCAAAGCCACTCAAATAAAAATGAGGAAACTAGAGAAAAGATAAGAATCCAACTCCTTAATCCTCTAGGGGTCCTGGTAAATGCCTGGGTAGGGTATACCCATACTGCTACCTCCATGCCCCACCTGTCACTGGTCCTTCCTGATCTCCCCATTACACAGCCTTCTTCCTCCACCTCTCCTATCCCTCCCACCTCACAGCACAGAAATGTTGAAGACCTAAATCTGCTTTCCACATCTGCCAGTTTTCTCTGTCTCCTCTGTCACATAAATGTCAGAGCTGTTCTTTACCTGGATTCTGACAAGAGGGGCTAAGGCTGCATTCTCATTACAGCGGAGGAGTCACTTGAGGGGTGATATGTGTGAGAGATTCATATCCTGTTATTTACATTCTTTGTTCTTATTACAAGTGAACCAATAAAGCTAATATTATTATGATGAAAAAGTATTACCCCTCCCTGCTCTTCAGGCTCTCTAGTCAAACTTTTAATGAAGTAAGGCAGGCTCAAATCTCATCTCTCCAAGCACTCAGCCTCTCTCAGGAGTATGAAAAGTAGGACAAGGGAAATAAGTTTTCGTGATCTTGAGAGCAATACCAAAGGGAGTCAAGTCAATTGTTCAATCCCGCAGTGCTCCTGTGTGGCTCTGTGAAGGCCACTAAAGCCTGGGCCTCAGTTATCTAGCTGTCATTGGAGAAGACATACAAACAAGAGTTCAGTTTCTACATGTAATAAGATGCTGTATTCCGACTTCATCAGACAGAGAAAGTTATAAAAGGAGAGTTTTGGTACTTGTTGTCTGGTTGCTTGTTGTTGTTTGTTTTCCATAAAATCAATATTCCCACTGGCTTTCTTCCTTTCCAAAAAACAGCATCTCTTGGCCTGGGAAACTTCTATTTCCCATGACTTTTCCTCCTAACCAATTAATGGCCTCAGGACTGGATAAGGCTCAGTACTCGGGCATCCTGTAAATAACTTTAAACATTGGCTTTGGAGACTAGATGTCATTTACAGGAAACATAATGACAGTCTGGTCTGGATTCCTGCTTCCTTGAAATATTATGCTTCTTTCCATAAGATTGTAGTTTTATTTTAATGAACATAATTTTTATACAGCATATTTTGATCACAGTCTCCCCTTTTCAAAACTCCCCAAAACTCCCACCAACTTCCTTTCAACTCCATACCTTTCTCCCTCCCTCTCTTCTTCCCTTCCTCCATCCCTCTCTCCATCCCTCCCTCCCTCCCTTTCTTTCTCTCTTGCATGTGAGTGTTTTCTCCCTCTCTCTCTCTCTAATTGTCCTCCTCTGTGTCATTTTCTCTTGTCTCTCTGTCTCTGCTTCTCTCTGTGTCTCTCCCTGTCTCTCTTTTTAGACAACAAACAGGTAAAGAAAAAGAAAAACAACAGGAAAGAATAAAACAAAGAAGTAAAGGAAAAGAGAAAATATAAATATACCAAACAGGTAGATACACATGCTTGTGCATGGGCACACACACACACACACACACACACACACACACACACACATGCACATCATAAAAAATTATAACTTTTTTGATTTATTTTTAAGAACCAAGAAGAATGCAGGAGAATGTCCTTCTCTATCTTATGGAGCTCCTTCTGAACTGATTCCTCGATTTCTCCCGCCTTTGATGCTTCCTGCAGACCAATTTAGTAGGTTTACAAGTAATAACTGTGTAGTTCAATGTGGTTTGTGTATTAGATTTGATTATGCTTTGAATTCTTTTGAAATTATTCTTATTAGAACATAAAATTCTTTTTTTTCTTCTTTATGAGTTGAAGTCTTACATATTATAAGATGGCCTCAAATTGCCAAAATAATTGAGAATGACCTTGAAATTTTGATCCTTGTCTTCCACCTCCTAAATGCTACATTTATCTGCTTGAGCTACCTAGGTGGGTTCTGTAGTGTTAGAGATTGAATCCATGCATGATAAGCAAGCCCTCTACCAAAGGTGCTATATCTCCAATTGCAAAACATGAAATGATTTTGATGTCAGCAGTAGCTAAGGAACTGGATGCACACCTTACTCTATCTCTATGGCTTCATGGTGGGAAAGATGGGATTAAACTTTGTCTTCACCTTTAAATTCTAAGCTCTAAGTAACCTACTATGGAGAAAGATAAAGAGGTCAAGATGAAGCATTGAAATTATTTTTGAAATGTGGATGCAATCTTTCTGATTCAACCTTAAAGTAAATAATTGAAAACTTCTGACCGCAGCCTAAATATCATTAAAAATGACTTGCAGAAAAATAGGAAAACAGTATCTGGTTGGGAAAAAATTGTAGTGTAAGAATGTTGACTGCATAGCATCTATATAGGTCTGATGGAAAATCTTACCTGAGTACATGGAGAGCTGGACATGAAACAGCCCTATTGCCTCTTCTCCCTGAACCCCTTCACTCTTTACTTCCCTTTAGTTTTAACACTATGCAACAACACTTAGTGCTCAATTATGTGTAATCTCCACATACAACAGTCCAAGCCACACTTGGTCATGCATTCCAGCATCATAACAGAACCATAAAATGTCCCAAAGGCTATATTAACCAACCTATATTTCATTTTTTCATTTTCTTATTGAAGTGACAACTCTAAATTTGCTGTTCTCTATTAATAAGGAATGCTGATTTTTTTTCATTTAACAATATGTTTGTGTGAATTCTATTTTACCTTGGAACTTTCTATCAGTAAAGATAGTTATAAATCCTATAAATCTAATGTGATTTTAGATGAACATATTTTGGTGAGATACTTCAAAAAGTTAGTCATCTGCCCTCATGATAATGACATAAGGAGACAGAACCATAACATAAGGCAAGGAGCAGAACTGAAGAAGGAAGAAGTAAGTCCGCTAAACACTGTCTAAAGTCTACATAAATTGATCTTCAAAAAAATACTACCTTGGACTTATCATTATCCACATGTACTACTACATTATGGTGAAGATCTCAGAAAGGTTTCTTCACATGCTTCACTTTGGTGAACTACTCATTGCTGAAAATTTTCATTTCTCAAATTTTTATCTCCAACACAGGAATGATTTTAAATCTGTCAACCTCTTTACCTAATGGTCTCAATGTTAGATATCTAAATATTTCAAGTAAATTGAAGATGATTAGAAGACAATGGAATCTACCAAACAAACTTGTATTCCACTGTGACGTCAGCCTTAATAGCAGGTAATGTATGATAATGTCAGAATCACTCAAACTTTTCCCTGAGAGTTCTTCACCACCCCACTGTTTTTCTCTCCATAGGACAAATCTAGCCACAATGCCCTACATGTGTTTTTTGTCTACTTTCCACCATTTATATCCTAAAATCTGCATATGTTTTACCCTGAGGCAGTGCAAATACTTAATCAATACAAACATGAAATGTAAAGCAAGGTAGAGGATGGATTCTTTAGATATTCAGAGTTTAAAAGTCTGAGACGCACTTGCTTTAAATGGAAAACTTTTGGATAAAAATCTTTATTTAACAGGGAATTGGAACAAATAAACAAAAGGCACAAGTTGGTTGTCACAAAACATGAATCTCTGAGGTATTTGAATTGTTATTACAAGCTGGTAATAACACCACTGAGACTGGTCTTATTTCTTGGGTTGATTTCACATTCTTTGATATGTTCTGTTGAACCACCAAAAACTAAACTACTCTCTATCACTTCAGATATTTCTTTGAAATTTGGTTATAATGTGAAACCAAAGTATTCCTTGCACAATAAAGGGTTTCATTTTCTTTACTTTGTACCCAATGCTAGAACCTCCCCCCCCCCCCCAGCTATGCAAAGGTTGGACTTGGAGGTGTAGCGAGTGGTTTCTCCTAAGGTTTTTTGCGTGGTTTGGGTTTGCTTTGTTATTATATCTCTGCCTTATAAAACTCACATCCTTTGCTATGGGAAGCATTTGTATTTCAAATATAGTTTCTATTGTAGCAAGTTTGAAACTAGCAACCAGTCCTATTAGGTTCATCAAAGGTTGGTGAGAGGCCAATCTCGGAAGCTCTTCCATTCATCTAGGAGAATAACTGATCTGAAGATTTCCATCCTGGCTTGACAGTTTGACCTTGAGTAAATGATTTAAGACTTCTGGGTCACAATTTATTCATTTATAAATTAGAGGTAATGATAGTCTTGAACCCAAACACTGAGTATCAAAGATAATAATGAGACATTAAGAATTCTCCTGTAATACTTATAGCCTTTTAAATATCCAGCACCTCACCCAATATTAGTTGCTAATATGATACAAAATTCACCTTCCTTTCTTGTCAAATGATCCCTTGACTCCCATAAATACAGTTAGAATGCTCTCTTCAAGAGTTTCTAATTCAAATATCAAACAAATTATATAAAATGTTTATAATAAACAAATTAAGTGGTAAATAAAAATGTAAAAGGAGTTATTATCTAGTTACAGCACAAAGACTCAGCAGTGAGTTAATGGTTTACATCTAACAATATAGAATTTGCCTCTGATATATAGCATAAATATGTACCCAACGTAAGAACTTGGTCAATGGAAATAACTCTAGACAAGATATCAGAACCTGAACATGAAATTAATGCAGTCTGAATAAGCCATTCATTATGGTTTAAAACTTTCAATTATTCCTTTCAGTTGACTTAACTGTTGACCATGTTAGAATACTGAAAACAGGGTCCACAATGGAGGAGATAGTAAAAGGACTGAAAGAGTTGAAGGGGTTTTCAACCCCATAAGACGAACAATATTAACCAATCAAACCCCTCAGAGCTCCCAGAGACTAAAACACCCATCAAAAGAGTACACATGGAAGGACCCATAGCTCTAGCTGCATATATAGCAGAGGATGGTCTTATTCATTCATCAATGAGAGGAGAGGTCCTTGACCCTGCAAAGGCTTGATGTCCCTGTGTAGGGAAATAGGTAAGGGTAAGAAGTGGGTAGGTGGGTGGATGGGGGAACACTCTCATAGAGGAAAGGGAGAAAGAATGAGATAGAGGGATTTCAGAGGGGGAAACAGGGAAAGACAATAACATTTGAAATGTAAGTAAAGAAAAAATGCAATTTAAAAAATGCACACACAAAAATGCATAAAAGCCCTTAAGAATCATCTGTGACACTAAATATTACAATGGTGGCTACTTCAGTAATTTAGTGTACATACCATTTGGGGTAGAAACAAGTGGTGCAATTTTTGTTGACATCTTTACCTGGAAAATCTCATGGTGTATATATTCTCTGAAACATCTGCCTCTTGGAAACTAAACAACCTGATGATATTGTCACACTAAGGTTTTAAGGGCACTATACATAAGTGTTACTGTAAAAAATGGAGAGTCCAGAGAGTGAGAAGATCAGTCATAACTCACAGAGAGGTGGCAGGCACATGAGCAAGGACTATCTATATATAGGGTACTATGAGATATTTATCCAATCGCATGACGTGAATGAAGCACATGTATATGCATATTTCTATGTATGAGTGTGTGTGCATATGTGTATGTTTGTGTGTGGGTTCAGTGATTTCAATTATTTATTTATCCATGATGCAGTCTTTGCTGAGAGCGAACCATGCAAGTTAGAAATTTTATTCAATAAGCAAGGCAAGGAAGAGGGTGCCAACAACACTCTGAAGAGAAGTATGATGGCGTGTAATCACAACCTGAATGATGTGACACTGTCCAGGAAATCCTCCTAACAGACTGTAAGAAATTATTTATAAAGAGAAGTTAAACAAAAAACAAAGAAAGTATTTTTAAAAGATAGGAGAACATACATGAATGCAAAGTAAGAGGTGTATAAAACTCAGGAAACATGAGTTGGAACAGACCACATAGTGAAGAAAAGAGTTTTGGCAACAGATTTATAAGGGAAAATGTCAGTCTCCAAGTTAAATTTTGTAGTGCAGTGTGGTCCTTGGTTGACACAAGAACATTGAATTAGACTACATGGAGAGAGCTACTCTTACTGTATCTTAGAATAACCCAGAATCACCCTGAATATGGCTCAGAACAACAGGAACAGTACAGAAAACTACTGTAGAAGCATGAGAACATAGGCCAAAGTAGAACACATGAAGAAAACTAAGAAGGATTTTGGGTGGATTCCTGGTAAAAATCCACAAGCTGTTGCACATGATTGAATCTAGAAGACAAGGATGAAGAAGGATTAGGAGGAAGTTTTACTTTCTAAGGTACTCTGGTAGATGATGAAGTTTCTATTGCCCATGGAATGTCTGGGAAATTCTGTCTTTCTTGTTCAAAATAATTTTTGTGTGCTGTACTCTCTCTATCCATTCTGCCTTGTTGTATACTAATTATGGGTAAGACATGAAGTGAGCAAGCCTAAATTATGTAATATAGAGAAAATAAATAAAATATATTAATGAAACATAAAGGAAATGAAAACTTATCACAGAGCTGAACCAGGTCTTGTCCACTATGGTCATGAAGCAAATGGGATTGGCATAGATTATGCTTCTCAACTCAAAGAAGACAAAATTTCTTCTGTTTGAAAGTAAAAAAAAATCCACTCTTATTGTTACAAATAGGCTATGAAATAAGATATTGGTTATTAAAATGATTTCTATCCACCTAAATACAAACTTATATGCTTATATATGAAGAATTTATGGATATCATTATAAATAAATGACAAAATAAAAACAAAAGCAGTTCAAATACCTGGAAATGCACAATGGATTCAACAGAGCCTATGAAGGAAGCTTTTGCCCGGGTGAGTGTTGATGAAACAACTCTTATAGTAGAGATTGCTGAATTCCAAGTCCTTATTTAAATGTTGACTATACATTAATTATAATGAACTGTATTATAGGTTAAGTATAAATAAAATTAAGAAATCACTGTAATCTCAGAAATTATATGCTGAAAAACAGAAATGCAGATTAGTTTTGGAATCCCTTATTCATTCTAGTGAGACACTCAAAGCCTCTGACATTTTCAACAGCTCAGCAGCCATATCACCCTGAGAACTGGATCTGGAAGGCTAGATCAGCTCACTGCAAAAAGCAGGCACTAACACCTAAGAGATAGAAAGGCAGAGAGAAAATCAGAAAAATGAAAGTTCCCACAAAGTACATGCCCATTATTCTAAATTTCAAATAATAAAAACTAAGGATGGAGGAAGAAGAAATAAAAAAGGCAGGGATATCATAAGAACAAAAAAGAGAAAGGAAAAGTGGGAGAGGGTGAAGAAGGAAGAAAGAGGTTACAGGCAGGATGACAGGGAGGTGGAAGGGGAAAATAAAGATGAGAGGAGAAGGACAGGAAGGGAAGAGGTAGAGTGGAAGAAGGAAGGGAAGTATAAGAAGAAAACAGGCTCCCAGGGACTAAAACAGCAACCAAAGAGCACACATGGAGGGACCCATGGCTCCAGCCACATATGTAGCAGAGGATCTCATTGTCTAATATCAATAGGAGGAGAGGTTCTTGGTCCTGTGAAGGTTCAGTCCACCAGTGTAAGGAAATGCCAGGGCAGGCAGTAAGGGAGAGTGGGTGGGAGGGGGAGCACCCTCATAAAAGTGGGGGGGTCTGATGAAACTGGGGCTTCCAGAGAAAAAGCTGGGAAAGGGGATAATATTTGAAATGCAAATACATAAAGTATCCAATAAAGAAGAAAACTAAATAAATGGCAATTTTAATATAAAGATAATGTAGAACTTTTCTGAGTTTCAGGATAAATGTGCAAATCTATGTTTTTGTTAATAAAACATTTACTGTCCTGTCAGATATAGTCATTTGAAAATATTTTACACAAATCAGTACATTGAGAACCTCTTTTCCACCATTACACTTAAGATTATAAGTGCATGTGTTGGCTATATTAAACAAGATAATACTGTCTGTAGTCTGATGCATAAGAAGAATGGTGTCTGTGTTAAGAACTATTGTTATAGCTATTCTTGGTTCTCAACTTGACTACCTCTAGAAATAAAACCCTAAACAAAGGAAAGAAAAGAACAGAGAAAAAGGAAGGAAGAGAAATAATAGCAAAATGTTATACAAAGACAGTTTCTGAAATGACTGTTTTTATGTACAATTAATGTAGAAAAGTCAAAGAATTAAAAATTACAGTATTTCAGATGGTTATGAATATAACTGATAACATAATTTTGGTTATTTTATTTTTATGTTTGAAGTCTACACTAATAAAACAAACTCTTCTATGTAGGAAATCTTTTATAATCTACATATTACTGTGCACATAAAATATTATAATGCCACTACAGTGCAAAAGAGATCTTGATCACAATAATGCTCAAAGCACCAGGAAAAGTCAGACTGATTCATCTCTGAAGTGAAGCCCAGGCAGAAAGAAAAAGTCAACCAAGATCTCAAAAGCAAGGGCAGCAATTCAGATGGTAAATATTCAAATCTATCAGAATCCAGTCATATAAAATATACATGGGATTAAGAATAATTCCAGGAATGCAAATTGAAAGAAAGAGGATCTCATGTAAGCGTTAGAGATATACACACACATACACAGTGTGTGTGTGCAGGTGCATTCCTATTCCTGCCAAACTTTGTAATATATAGAGAATGTGATTTCTTTCATTCATTTTACTCTTTGATTGGCTTTTGATTTTAGAAAACTTAGTTTATTATGTGCTGTGTATGTGTGTTCTGTTTTGTGTATGAAAACATCAATAGGTGTCCACAAAGTCTAGAGGGAGTGTCATGTACATGAGAGCTGGATTTATAGACAGTTAAGAACCATTCAGTGTAGAAGATTCAAAGAACCAAGTCCTTAGGTGTTCTGAGAGAGCAGTATTTCCTTTGAACAATATTCCATCTTTCAGGCCTACATCTCCTTACATTGAAGAAGTATGATCAAAACTGACAAACAAACAAACAAACAAAAAAACAGAAACAAAAACAGCCTGTCCTGTAAGCAACCAGACCTCTTGTGTTCACAGGTGACCTGTGAAGATGGTTCACTACTCTATTGACCAAGAAAACTCCACAAAATCATGCAAATCCAGATGTTCAAACCATCATGTTCACTTTAAGAACACCTGGGAAACTGCCAAGCCATCAAGGGTATGCATATGCACAAAGCCACTGAGTATCTGGAAGGTGTCAATTTAAAGAAGCAATGTATGCTATTCCAGCAATAATGGTGGAGTCTGTAGGAGTTCCCAGGCAAAACAGTGGGGCTGGACACAGTGATGGTGGCCAAAAAAGAGTGCTGAATGTTTGCTGCACATGCTTAGGAATGCAGAAAGTAAGGCTGAACTTGGGGGTTTAGATGTATATTTTCTAATCATTATTGAACACATCAGGGTGAAGAAGGCACCTAAGATGCGACAACAAACCTACAGAGCACAAGGCTGGATTAACCTATACATGAGCTCCTCCTGCCACACTGAGATGATCCTCACTGAGAAGGAGGAGATTGCTCCAAAACCAGGAGGTTGCACAGAAGAAAAAGATGATCCAGAAGAAACCGAAGAAGCAAAACCTTATGACATGGAAATAAAATCAGCAGAAAATAAAAGCAGATAAAGTACAAAACAAACAAACAAAAACAAAGAACCAGAGAGTTTAGAAAGCAAGAATCAGGACCCCATTGCTGAAGTTGACATGAAGATACATATACACAAATTTTAGAAAACTATAAATAATCTTAGAATCATGGGTGACAAAAGCAAGTTGAACTTTCATACTCCATAGATGAAATTACAAATGATACTACCACTAAGTAACTAGGAATAAATCTAACAAAAGACAAGAGTTTAGAAAGATTTGAAATTGTATTTTTTTTTTTACTTTTTTGGAAACAGATTCTCCTCTCATACAATACACCCCAGCCAAGATTTCCCTTACTTCCAGTCCTTCCATCTTCTCCTCAACCTTCTCCTCTCTAGACTCACTCTCACACTGTTTCCTCTTCAGAGAGGAGCAGACTTTTAGTTATTAAAGGTCGTGGAAAAATAATGTGTTCAATGAAGGGATTGCATTAATATTTGAAGTTGTCAATTCTTTTATTTCATTTTATATGTAGTGTGTGTGGGTTTCTGTGTGTGCTTGTATTCACAAGCCATGGCATACATGTAGAGGACAAAGGATAGCTCACAGGAGTCAATTTTTGACTCATAAATATGTGACATAGTTCTCAGCTCACTAATGTCAGATATATCAACAGGTATTAAATAAAGTGAGCATGTACACAAATCCAGCTTCAGGTTTGTGTATGTTCAAATAACACCCTTTGATGGCCAGAAATGTGGCTCAATGGAATAGTACTTGGCTATCATATTCATAAAATATAAAGGCAAAATTCAAAACAACAAAATTCAAAAGGAAAGAGGAAAGATCTACTATATACATACATACACATATATACATATATATATATTTACTATAAAATATTAATTCCAATACTATAAGCTAAATAGTTGGTTCCAAACAGCATATGTGGAGCTGGAGAAATGGCTGAAGGGTCATAAGCACACACATGCTTCTCTTATAGATGGTCCAAGTTTAGTTCACTGTATTCATACTATGCAGCTCACAACCACCCTTAAGTTCATCTCCACAAGATCTGATCTCCTCATCTACTTTCCATAGCACCCTGCAAATATGTGCATAATTCCCCATACACACAGAGACCTTTTTTTTTTTTTTGAATCAATTAATCAAGACAAGATCTCACAGTGTACTCCTGGCTGGTCTGGGACTCATTATATTGACCAAGACAGCTTTGAATTGGTGTAAATCCATACATCTTTGCCTCCCTATAGCTCCTATTAAAAGTGTGCACTATCATACCTGGCAAAATAAATCATTTAACAATGAAAAATTAAACAACGTGCAATCAGTGATAAGTTCAGGGCTGTATGATGCCCCAGTACAGGACATTATGGGAAGTTGGGGATGATACCATTTAGTTCAGTTCATGTTTTGCCAAGAATGCAGTGAAGGATGCTCCTCACACAGGAATCTTGTCATTTTAGGAAAGAAGAAGAAAGGAAGAGGAAAGATGAATATCTGTGCTGTGTAAGAACATCATTACCAGAGTCCTTAAGATTCCGTATCATGTCCCATAGTTGTGCTTTTAGCCACTATGAAGCTTGAAAAGCAAGATTCACCTTTGTCTGCATTTTAAAAACCTGCTAAGATGAAAAGAACACCATGACTTCTACAGAAACAACTGTCCGTCTCTACTCTTGCAAAACTTAATATTGAGGTCTCAGAAGCAGTGCACTCAAGATCAAAGACCAGAAAGAGATGGAGCCAACTCAATCAAATGAGCTTGCTAAAAAAAAAATTGGGATCATCTATCAAGCACCAAGGTGAAAATGTCATAACGGCTGACCAAATGGGGATAAATCCCAGAAGAATGCACAGCTTAGGACTGGAATTTCAAGTTGTTACTGAACATGTGAGTTCTATGGTTAGATGTGGCTTCCAAGGACAGGCAGTGATGTTTCAGAGGTAAAGGAAGACTTAGGTTTGAGCACGGACTCACCAGTACTCATCACAGTCATTACCTAGAAGTAAGTTTTAAAGAATGATGGTGTCAATGCCATCCACAGAAAGTCTCCAGAAGCAAAGGTAGAGATTTGATCTCTTTCTTTGTTTCTTTCTTTGTTTCTTTGTTCCTTTGTTTCTTTCTTTCTTTCTTTCTTTCTTTCTTTCTTTCTTTCTTTTTTCTTTCTTTCTTTTTCTTTTTTAGAAGTCAAGAAAACTTGGAAAAGGAAAAGGAACTATAAGATGGTAGACATTAGTGCAGATGTGAGTGGAGCAGTGGAATTTAGAGAAGACCCTGAACAAAGTGACCTCCGGATGCTCTGGAGTCACAGAAACAGATGAATGAAAATAGTTTAACTGCTTATAGAGCAGTGGGTAGGTGAACAAGGTGTGTTGCAAGTCACGAATGATGGACCAAGCTTTAATTCCAGCATTCAAGAGCTGAGACAGGTCTCTCCTCTTTACAGTCACCCTTGGCTACATAGTATTTTTAAATACTTGTAATACTTTAAATACTTGGCTACTTGTATTTTTAAAACAATTTAATATTAATATAATATATATTACATGAATAGTGTTTATGTTCATTTGTACACTTAAATAACTATTATTCTTATTTAAAAAAATACCCAGCCAGTGATCCTTGACATTCTGTTCTGTGAAAAAAAAACAAGTACAAATGCAAAAAGTACTGTATAATTCTATAGTTGTGAAGAACCTCAAGTAGTCAAACCCATAGAATCAAAGTGAAATGTCAATTGCCAAAGCCTGGATGTATCAGTGAAGAAATGCATGTGAAGTTTCTGTCAAGGCAGATAAACAATCTGCAGAACACTTGTGCTGTGCAAGTCTTATACTCAACAGCATCCCCACTTAACAGGCATATAGACCTCATGCTGTATTGGTACCAGAATAACCACAAGTTCCTGGGCAATGAGTGCTTTTGAAGCACCATGAAAAGCTCTTGAAATTCTACTTTTAGGATGACAAGAATCACAGGGCATCGGAGAGCAATGAAGGTGGGTGAGGAGTTCAAAACAGTACTAGTTTTTAGAGACTAGGCCTCATGAGTAGCTCAGGCTGGTTGCAAGCTGGTTATCTTCCTACTTTGGCATCAGAGTGTTGGAAGGAAAGGGGAGAGTGCTTAGGCCTAGAGGCCAAATTTAATAAACAGAGGGCAGATGTTGTGAAGTTATGACTGGGCTGATTAGATAAGGGGTCTAGTGCAACTGGCTGCAAAGAGAATGCTAGTGAAGGTTATGCTGCAGCTGGACTTGTAGTGTGTAGCACCAGTCTGGGCAGCATCAGTCACCCCCAGCAACGTTATCTTTAAAGAAGGTGATGGCATCTTCAGACACGAAGGTGAGGCATTGAACTCTTGTTCGATGCCATTTCCTTCCACTAAAACACAAAGGATGAGGTCATCTGCTGAGACCTGGCAATGCACACAAGGTGGCTAGATTGGTAGTAGTAAGAGTCTATACAAGTTACAGTTAAGCTGAAGGGTTTCTGACCAGGTGAACATAGCAGAATCTACCAGAGAGAACCTCTGTAACAGTTCAGTCCACACAGGCTGCTGGCCACAAGTGCAGAGTGGTTTCATTCCTCACAAAAGCATGATAATCCTACCAATCATTTCACTGAAGTTTGGTGAACTTAAGAACAAGGGGACACAGTAATGGGCTTTTACACAGGTTAAATTACAGTAACACATCAAGACTTGACTGAAAGAGAAGGGGAAAGCAGGACAATCCACAGAGAGAAAAATAAGAAAAGGGTGAAGAAACTCACCCAAACATTTGAAATAAGGTCACTAGAGCAAAACACTGGAAAGATGGGAAATTGAGGTCAGAGGCTAATGTTAAACTTGTTATTTTGAAAGTAAAAATACTTTAAGATTAAGATGAAGAGCTAGAAAATATTATACAGAGAAGTATTTAAGGTGATAGAGAAATATGTGAATTATAAATATTTCAGAAAAGAAAGTTTCAGCTAGGGTTGGAAGCAAAGAAGTGCAATGGCTTTGAGTAAGGTAGTTCAGTTCTAAGACAATATGAGCTTAAAATAAGTATTGGCGAAGCGCATAAAATAAAGGAGTAAACGTTAGGGAAGGGCCATTCGTCCTGGCTACAGTCAGAACTAAGACATGGGTTGAGCCCTTTTCAGAATAATCTGCATATTGTCAAGCTTTCATCTTCAACTTTCATCAATTGATATGTTGGGTAGTCTATCCACAGAGAACCCAGACTTGCAAAAGATACCTTAGGAACATGTGGTGATTAGCCACAGCAGCCCTGAACTTTATTGATAATAGACTTTTTTTGGCCTTCTAATTTCACACACATACACACATGTGCATGCACACACACAAACACCAACATACACATGCACACACACAAACACACACACACAAACACATACATACACAAACATACACACATATACTTTACACACACATACACAAACTCACACATACACATTACACACAAACACATACATACACACAAACACACACATACACACACATAAACACACATAAACACACATAAACACACAAATACACACACAAATACACACATACATACACAGAAACACACACAAACACTCATAAACAATACCATTGATCTTGCAATGCAGCCTTTTTTTCTATTGCTTTCCAAATTCCTAAGAGCAGATCTCCATTCTCTAATCTTGATCTTCTCACTGCTCCCGTTTGCTGAATGGAAACCACCAGTAGATTTTTCTCTGCAGGCATTATTGATAATTGATTGACTAACTAGACAAATAAATTGTGCAGTGACATAGCTGAGGTTTCAAGTTACAATGCACTACTATCCAGAGGACATTTCTTAACTCAGAATCTCAGAATTATTCTAAAAAGTGATAAAGTTGTGAGTCCCAAGCTCTGTGCGAGAGACAATTAGAAACTCTCCTTTTTTAATTTCTTAAATTTGTTCCCTTTGGACCCAACATTTAAAAAACAATTAGACATAACCCAAGGTACTGGGCATAAGAAATTGTCCAGCTAGTGCCCCACACATCAAATAATTTATAGTCTGTTAGAAAGACAGACAGCTGTATGAATGAAATAGACAGAAAGGGGAGGCCAAAACACAGTTTCTTCATTTCCTCTGGAAACCGGTTTATTGGGAATGACCCATCTTTTTCATTCCCCACAAGATCTCATGATCCTTTCTATGTACCTTGAAACATATAGATCAAGTTTTTTTTTTAAGTTCAAACTTAAAAAGAAAGAAAAAGAACCTTTTTTAAGTTCAAACTTAAAAAAAAAGAAAAAGAACCGTTTTGTTAATCTTGCACATTCTTTTATTTCCAAAATCTCTTCTTAACCAAAATGATCTTCTCTAGATGCATGTTGAATTCACCTGAGAAACTTTTAAATATACTTGTGACTGCTTTTAGCTTCAAAGAGCCTCAGATACAACTGAATTTATAAGGTGTTTTTGTTGTTGTTTGCTTTTTGTAAAAGTTAACTCATAAAGATTCTAATAATCCACGGAAAAGCTACTGGTCTCGAGGGGTAGGGCAGGGTCATGACCTCATTGGGCATGGTGGGTCATACCTATCATCCCAGCAGTTAGGTGGTTTGAGGAAGGAGGATCAGGAGTTCAAATTCAGACTCAGGGATGGGGTTTCTGTCACGGCATGAGTCTCAAGGAAAGCCTTTCATTGGTTGGACCTTCCTTCAATTTCTAATACATCTTTATCCCTGCAGAAAAAATTTGTGTGTCAAAGGTTTTATGACTGAGTTCATGTCCCCTCCCCTCCACTGGATATTCTACCTGACAACAAGAGGTGGCTATTTGAGATTCCATATCTGCTACTGCTATGAATTTTAACTGGGATCACCATCATACATTCCTAGAAGTTTCCGTTGTCCTAGGTTTCTAACTCATCCCAGAGATAAGCCCTGCAACTTCATGTCTCCCTGCCTGTTCTCTTTTCCTCTGTCCTCCCCACTCTTGATCTCTTAGGTTACCCTTCCCACATTTCACTAACCCATTTTCCTCTCTCAATCCAAAAACCCTTCTATCTATTTATTTCCCCTTCCCAGTGAGATCCAAGCATCCTCCCTTGGGCCTTCCTTGTTGCTTATCCATCTCTGACAGTATTAATAAGATTCTCCTCTACTTTCAGACAAGAGTCTAGCATAACTGTTATCTGAGAGGCTTCTCCCAGCAGCTGATGGAAACAGATGCAAAGATCCAAAGCAAAACATTAGGCAAAGCTTAGAGATTTGTGGAAAAGAGGAAGGAAAGATTTAAGGAGCTAGTGAGGTGAAGAATACCACAAGAACACCGAAAGAATCAATGAACCCAGGCATATAGAGCTCAGTGAGACTGAACTGTCAACCAAAGAACGTATGCCTGAGAATGACTTAGGCACCCTATGTAGGATTTTTTTTTAATATTTATTTTAATATTTTTCTTTTTTATTGGATTTTTTTGCATTTACATTTCAGATGTTATTTCTTCCCCCCAGGCCCTTCTCTCCTGCCCCTCCTATTGCCTCCATGAAGGTGCTGCCTCTCCCAACTACCCTCTCCCACCTCAGCACCTTGGCATTCCCCTACACTGGGAAAATGAGCCTTCCCTGGACCAAAGGCCTCTCCTGCCCCTGATACTAAAGAATGCTATCCTCTGCTTCATATGCACTTGGAGCCATGGGTCTCTCCATTTGAACTCATTGGTTGGTGTTTTAGTCCCTAGGAGCTGTGGTGGCTCTGGATAGTTGATTATTTTGCTCTTCCTATGGGGTTGCAGTCTCTTTCAGCTCCTTCAGTCCCTTCTCTAGCTCCATCTTTGGGTGGGAGAAAATTTTACAACAGGAACAGGAACTGTCTCTGACGCTTTTGCCTACTTTGGATTACCCCAAACTTGGCTGCCATGTCTAGTCTCCATAGTACCTAGTCCTAATGCAATTTGATATGTCAAGGCTGATATCCATGGGAGCTTTCCCCTTCTCTTAGGAAAAGGGAAGGCGGACTGGGGAAAGATTGTGATAGGAAAATGGGAGGAGAAGAGGTTAGGAAGATGCAATCTGGATGCAAATTAAACTAATTAAAGATAAGAACAAAGGCAACAACAACAACAACAACAACAACAAAACCAAAGTCAATCTCAAATGTCACAAGTACTCAATAAATGGTAGCTGTTGTCTTTAAATAAATCAGTGGCCATCACTCACCTTATTTCTGGCACACGGATGTGATTTAATTTATCTAACAGAAGCTAGGAGACAGCTCCAGCTGGCTATAGCTAAAATGACTCAGGAATCACTTCGCTTAGACTTGGTTTCCTCAATGCACTGACAGGTAAAAAGGCAAGACCCTTGAAACTCAGTTTCTCCATCTATGAACTAGACAAGTTGCCATGCTGGTGAGAGGATGGAACTTTCATCTTTGTCAAAGCTCACGACTACTGTCTCCATGGAACATCAATAATTGTAGAGACATTTACAGCCAGTCTAGCACGCTAAACCCTCAGCGGAGCCAGCCTTATCCTTGCTCCAAAACCCCGGAGCACACAGAGTTGTTGAGCTTATTGGTCCCATTCAGCCCCTGATAAAATGACTGTAAATTAGTTCCTGAAGAAAATGATCATGACCTTTGCTTTTTATGCTCTGGGTGGATATTCCACCCCACATATTTCCAAAATGTCACCTTTCATGGCTCTGCTTGAGAGAGGGAGAAGCCAGAGTGTGAAGAGTATTGGGCAGGGCCTCTCCCCAGATCTATGATTGGATTTTTTTTTCCGATTTATAATTAGTTACTTTTCTCCCCAGAGTCACTTAGAAACTTTAATGAATGGCTTCAAACATGAAAGATCTATGGAGTAGCAGAGTCTAAGGGTCCGTCATTGCACCCTGAAAATGCACCCCATGTGCCACAGTGGTAGTCTTGCTACCATTACTTATACTTTGCAGTTTGTTTTGAACATTCAGATATATGTAGAACACAAAGTTGTCTAGACAATTGCATCCAAGTACATATGACAGTATCATCATACCCCCATTGTTGGGTCTGTCTCTTATTCCCTTCCCTTTGCCCTTGAATCTCTTCTTTCTAGGTATCCCCCCGCCCCCACTTGTTTCCTTGTCTCTTAATTAAATTGCACCATTTCCTATTTTCCTGAAGGAATTCCTCATGGGTGCTTTCTACATTTCAAGATGTTTTCTTCTTCCTAACCTTGCTATTCTGGCCCAAGTTCTTTCTATGAACAGTGGGATGCAGAGGAGGTACCTGACACCTAGCCAGAGCAAAGCAGCAAAATGCTACAAATGAGAAGGTAGATGGGGGTCTGCCTGCTTTCTTTTGGCAAAAAAAATCTGCTATAGAAACCCATGTAGATGAAGGGACACTGAGCCATATATAAGCCAGTAATTATCTACTGTTACAGGCCTTATTATCTCACCAAACGTTTGCTGAAATTCTGTTGGGCAACCATCTGGACCCAGAGATTTACCCGTGGATTGCGAGCACATTGTGGTTTTAAAGTGAGATAAGAAATTTTCTTTCTCTAATTCTTTTCTGTCGTCCTCTGTTAAATAATTTAACTGAATGTCTCTTAGATAGCTCTCTGCAAGTCCTCAGAGTAAGTGGTTCTGTGTGAGACACTCATATAAAATATTCTTTGGAAGATATTTCCCCCTTTTCCCCCACTAGAGAATCCAAGGACAGTTTGCCATCTGTTCTAAGAATTTCATTAATGCATGTATTTTCTCTTTCTCTTTGCAAGAGTGGTCAGTCCAGGTAATTTGCAGCCTGCTCCCTGTTCAGGGAGAGACTTGTAGCCCAGAAGCCTCACCCCATCACTGTTAAGTCCCGGTTCTCTCATTAATGCTTCTCTCTGGTGGCTTTGTTAGCTATGAACAACAAAGCCTGTGTCCCAAAATCTGGCTTGGTATCAATAATTTAACAACATGTCACAGACAGCAGTGAACCAGGCTGCTAGGGCTGAAATATTCCTAGGGCTCCCCATCCATTATGTTCTGCATTCTTGGTACTTGGTGACTGAAACACAGGTATGCATGCATTTTCCCAATTCAGAAACTCACAAGAACAGATAACAGCATACAGGAAGGTATATTTGCATTACAAAAGGAACCGTTGCCTTATCAGAAGGCTCACTTCAGATAGTCTTAAAATTAAGAGCTCCTCTTTGGTGTGTGAAAGTTTATAGGCGTAATGTACTTTGGGCTTTCTGTGAAACCTGTCCTTCCAAAAGAACTAGCCAGCTCAGACACCACAATGGGATCACCCTCCTTCAGATATGAAGGTGGAAAAGTTGTGCACGAAATGCCCAAAAGACAACGTCTTCAGATCAGACGTTCTGCTGCAGATTTCCCCCTTGTTCAGATTTCATGTCAGTTTGGTAGACACAAGGACGTCTGTACCTGATGCTCAGACTTTTGGGTAGATACGTGGTCAGGTTCTTCTCCACAGTTCCAGAAGAGTTTGGGTAACAAAACTGCACAGAGCTTTGAGAATTTTCTGTTGTATTAACTGCATTGGGAAATTGGAGGAAATTCTCAACACTGCAAGCACCATGCACATAGACACAGAAATACCCAGATAGTGTTTATATTGTTCTTGACTTCTCTCTCCTAGAATTATAAGTACTCTTCTGTCTGTCCATTACAACTCAGGACAAGTAAGTACTCTGTTCAAGGGTCACCACCTAAGTGAGGTAAGGAACTGCACCTATGTCACCCTACCTAGTGTTCCTAGCAACTTTTCAAGCTGGAAGAGCATCCTTATATCCAAGCACCCTCCCTATATATCCCATTTGCCTCCTTTCACATAAGTAGATTTCTTGGTGTAAGTTGAGTTTCCCCTTTTTTACAGAAAAATTTGTTCCCATTGTGGTTAAGATACTTTGAAAATTCAAACAAGATTGACAAAGTTTTAAACATGATGTTTGGATGGGGGACAAATATAATATTCCCATGACAATGTATATGTTAGTGTGTTCTGAGTTGTCACATTAGGAGGACTCAGTGGAAGTCTTTCATCTCTTCTGATTCTGGTCAGAAAATGTAGTAAGGAGGTCTTAAGGCCTAGACAGGGACAGAGATGGTTAAAGATTTAGGATGAGGCTTAGAAGGAAGGAGGTGCAATTCTTAAGTCATACACTAGTAATTTGATTCCTTAGCAAGTGTCCTCATCTGCCTTGCTATCGGGAGCATTAGCTTCACACTGCCACTTCTGCCTTCTTCTCTTGGAGACACTCGCTTGACATAGCCGTCCATATCACCCGAGCACTCCACTTACACCTCAGCCTTGCTCCTGCTCATAAGGATGCACACCCTTTCCTTTTTCCCCATCACTTAAAGACAGAAACAATTAAGCGCTCGGGAATGGACATATTTCAGAATAAAAAGGAAGCATTTTAAAAATTTATGTTATGGCAGCGAGTATCAATGGAAAAATATCTCAAGTAAGCAGGAGTGTGTAGTCACTGGAGATATGAGCTCCTCACTCTTTGAGACTTTATGGATAGTCCCATGCCACTTGTCACTGTAATTATAATCTAAATGTCAGAATCCCAGGGCAAGTGCTACAATACCAGCAGTCATGGCAAGTTAAAACTGACAAACGCTCAAGGGGCTCTCTTGTCCAGCAGGCACCATGTCTTGCTAGTGCTGATGTTCTTAGTTTTACACCATTCATTAAATCAACATCCATTTTTGTCATTGTAGAAATAGGTAGACAGATGTACTTTATATACATTGTCAAGTTTGCTCAATTAATGAGTAGCAGGGGTGGTATTTGAATATTAAGTCAATTATTGGGCTTTAGTCTTAGTGAAAATCGTAACTTTAAAAACATAAACAGTATTAATAGTTACTGTTGGTGGAATCCCTTGGTTCTGAATGTTATCTCAACCACAATGCTCATGGCATGCAAGTATAGGTATTAATATTTTTTGATTAATATTAGTTTCTGTTTTTTCACAGTTTAAATCTTTGAAACTCTGTCATATCTAAGCTTCTTTTCCTCCTATGTTCTCCACACCAAGCCGCCTAGCAAAGCTCAATTTAATTTTAGGCCCTCTGTGAAGCTACAGCTGGATACTTCATTGAGAGTATTCCCTCACACCTGCATCACCCTAGCCTAATTATCCTCTCTGTAACGTACAAATTGGCACCAGACCATATTTTTTGCTAATTATTTTCTTTGTCATTTTCTCCTAACTTAGACGAAAAACTCATCAAACCCCAAACCTCCTAAAGATACCTTAGTTTAAAATGTATCTGATAGTGAGTGAGATAACCTAAACCCATAAAGATAAATGTTATAGGTTCTATTTCTTCAGATGCTTCCATTTCAAAATTTTCAGATGTGAGTACATTTTATCCTGGGGTAACTGCAGAAACCAGAAAAATAAGACAGGGATCATTGCTTGGGCATCTGGACCTGGGATCAACAGAGAGGGAAATGTGAAGTAGGGATGGGCTGAGTTCTAACTAGAAAGGGGGAGAATATATATATACATATATATATATATATATATATATATATATATATATATATATATATATATATATGTATATAGATAGATAGATAGATAGATAGATAGATAGATAGATAGATAGATAGATAGAAATAGATATAGATAGGAAAACACAGATATAGATAGAGATACAAAAACAAAAAGAATGGAATTGGGTAAAATAACAGTATGAATATTTGAAAACATGATAAGGATTCATAATATTAACAATCTACAAAAATCTAAGATACACACAATTCTGTTTCTAAAGATGCATACATACTTTAAGTGAAAATTTCTAGTCTTGGCTGATGATGAGCCAAAGACTACCAATAAAAATCTTCAACATCAGGCTTGAGAACTCCTCTTTTGAGTCATTGATCAGAGTTTTCCAAGAGACTCCCGGAAACACTGCAGGCTATTGTTATTACACTTGATTGTTCCCCCAGAGATGGAAGGTAAGTCTTTACTGAAAAGGCACCATACACTTCAGAAACATGACCCAGAGACTTCTGGGATAGAAAGGATATGACCCCGAGGACTGGCTTTCATGGTAATAGATGGCACTGTGCAAACTTCCACGGGGGAAAAGCAGACAACAGTTATACTCAGTTAAGATGCCTCTGAACCACAACAATGACCAGTATGGCGTGATAACCTAAGGGGGCAGTACAGGTGCACATACCTTGACAGTTATTAGCAGCTCTATAATTAGAATAAAGCCCATGCAAGAATAGAGAAGTCATGGTTGATACTGAAAACCTAGCCAACTATCCAGGGGTAATAAAGAAATGAATCTAGGAGGAGTATCTACAACCACCACTTTACTAAATCAGTGTAATTCTTAGCTAAAATCTTAGTATTTGTCCTTATACCCACAGAATAGTGTACCCCTTGCCTCACATCAAGGAAAATTCTCCCTACAACAGTCAGAAGTACAAAAAATTACAACTCATCAAGACAGAGATGTGGAGCCCATTCCCAATAGATACATTCACAAAATACTGTCATACCTAAGGCACAGGGAACACTGTGCAGAAAAATTGGAAGATCAGAAAGTTTACTGTGAGACCGGGTTTCCTACTGATGTTAGAAGTTATACCAATAAATTCTCACTGACATGACTGGCTAAGCATGAGATGAAGAAGGACAGTAGCAACAGACATTTGAAAATGGATACAAAAGTCCATGTGGCCTCAACACTAAATAACAGTACAAGCAACTAAATAATACTGAGAGTGAAAACAATTATATTACACAGGGAAGATAATAGCAAATGGTGAGCCATAAAAATATACCTATAAGTAACATTATACACAATGGTCAAGTTATATTTAGAAATATACATATACACCATACACTCATACATACACAGACACACACACACACACACACACACACACACACACACACACACACACACATCTATATGCATGTAACAATGATAAGAAAAAAAAGGCCACAAATTTCAGAGAATTATAAGGTATATAAAAGGATTGAGAGAAGTAAGAGAAGGAGAAAATGATATAACTATTTTGTAATCTCAAAATTAAATAAAATATTGTCTGGATTAATATAGTTTAACAAACAACAACAAAAATCTCAGACAAAATCAGGTTAAGTAATTCACCCAAAATTTCAACTAGTTTTTCTGAAAATGATTATTCTCTTTGTTTTTAGGATTTTGCTGTTTTATTTTAAAGTACTTATATATGTTTGTTCCATGTATGTGCAGGTCCCTGTAAGGGTCATAAGAACTTAGGATCCTCTGGGGCTACAATAAAAGGCAGTTGTTAGACATCTGATATAGATGTCGGGAATTTAACTGGTGTCATTTAAAAAAAATATTATGACTATTAGACATTATACCATCTCTTCAGCTCCCTTAAATAATTCTTAATAATTTAATCTTGTTTTTTTCCTAATCATAAAATATTCTTACTAGAACAATCTTCAATCAAATATTTAGTATACACTTATGACAACATTGTGAGATAATAATATTTCCATAAAACAGCATTGGGTTTTTTTTAAGTAAATATTTCCACTTTAGTAGACCGACCTCATTCTAAAAATAAATAAATAAATAAAATAAAAAATAAAACCAAATCAGGGAGAGCTGTTTTGATAGAAAAAGGGAGAGAGTTGGACTCAAAAAGCTCCTTTGACTATGCTTCTGAACCAAGATGCCCTGGAATTCTGTATAAATCAAATGGTGCTCCCATCGACAATGTGCCAGTCACTACCCTTGCCCCCATCCATGCTATTCACTAGTGAGACTGTGAGACTTTTTGTAACACTCCTGGAGCCATCTGATAAGCAACCACTGATGACAGAAACAATGATGTAACTCCTACTCAGTTAGCCATGAGGGGGACGCCAAAAGAAAGGACCAGAGGCCCTAAAGAATATGGAGATCTACCTTATCATTTTAATCATGGTTTCTATTGCTGAGGTATACCATGGCCAGTCAAATTATGGCAGAGAGAGTTTGTTTTAGATTACAACTCACAGGTCAAAATCTATCACTAAGGGAAGTCTTGCAGAAGCACAAGGCAGGAACTGAAGCAAAGACCATGGAGGAATAATGTTGAATGGATTTATTCTCATGGCTCATTAAACCTGCTTGCTTATATAACTCAGGACAACCCAACTGTTCCACTGTTCCACCATGAAGCGGGTCCAAATCAAATCAATCATTAATAAAAGTGAATAAATAAATAAATAAATAAATAAATAAATAAATAAATAAATAAATAAATAAATAATGCCTTTATATTTTTGCACATAGACCAACCTGATAGAGGCAGTTTCTCAATCGAGGATCCCCTTCTCAATGACTCTAGCCTGTGTTGATTTGACAAAAATGAACAAGCAAACATGCAAAAAGCAGCAATGCAGTTACTCTAGCTGGCACAGTGGTCACCTTGGTTGGAATTCATTGAGGTCCATTTGGAAGATAACCATCTAAACTGCATTGCTTGTCAACACAGTGGGAAAGGGGGGCACGTGCAGTTTCCTTCCTTTTTTACATTGATATTTACCCTGACATTCTTGTGGTGTTCCTGATTCCTAAGTACTCAAGCCCTTCCTGATATTTTCTCTACCACTCAATTTTTATTCACAATAAAATGATAATAGCAAACATTTATAGATTACTAATGGGTCATAAAGTGGTAAAATACATTTTATTTTCCAATTTGATCCTCTTTATGACACCTTGAGATATTTTACTTATTATTTTAATCATGTTATCAGAGACTTAAGGAAGCACTGTAGAAGTTGCTTATAACTTTGCTCAGAGAAACAAAGCTAGAGACTGGAAGAGCTATGCAGCAGAGCCAGCCACATCCCCTGAGTTCTGTGCTTCTGCCGCTTGTACAGGATGATTCCAGCCTCACCTAAGTTTTATTCTCCAAAAACATATATTCAGAAACCAGTTTCCTCTGCAGTAGATGTCATCGAAACCCTCCCAGATCTGTTTGTAGCAACTCAAAATGTCAGGATAAAAACATCACATAGAAGATCATTCCCATGTTAGGAGATTTTGTTTTAATGGACCGGGCATCTTAATCAGTCTGAGGACTGTTCTAGAATTTTAATTTCTATTGATTACAGAACAAAAATGGTGTATGTTTTTATTGGATAGTCTCTCTAATTCCATTTTAAATGTTATCCCTTTCTTCCCCACTACCATTCCCCTCTCCCTCCACTTTCTGCCATGCAGATGTTCCCTCTGCCAACTACCATTTCCAACTCGGTGCCTGAGCATTCCTCTACACTGTGAAAACACACATTCAATGGACCAAAGACCTCTTCTCCCATTGATGCCAGACAAGTCTATCCTCTGCTACATATGGAGCTGGAGCCAGAGATCTCTCCATTTGTGCTCATTGGTTTTGTTTTAGTCCCTGAGAGTTTGGAAGGGATTGGTTGGTTGATAATGTTGTTCTTTCTAAGGGGTTGCAAACCCTTTCAGCTATTTCAGTACTTTCTCTGGTACTTTCATTGGGGTCCCCATGTTCAGTCTGATGGTTAGCTGCAAGCATCCTGAAACATATCTGCTTGACTCTGGCAGAGCCTCGGAGGAAGCATCCACATCTGGCTCCTACCAGTAAGCACTACTTGGCATCAGCAATAATGCTTGGGTTTGGTAGCTACATAGGTGGTAGATCCCCAGGTGAGGCAACCTCTGAATAATCTTTTCTTCAATCCCTGCTCCTCTATTTGTCCCTGTATTTCTTCCCATGAGTGTTTTGTTCTCCTTTTGAAGAAGGACTGAGCCATCCACATTCTGGCCTTCCTCCTTTTTGAGCTGCATTAGGTCCATAAACTGTTTCTTCGGTATTCAGAACTTTTGGGGTCTAGTATCTACTTATCAATGAGTAAATACAATGTTTTGTCTCTTGTGACTGGGTTACCTCACTCAAGATGACCGATAATAGTCCCATCCATTTACCTAGGAATTTCATAAAGTCATTGTTTTCTAATAACTGAGCAGAACTTCATTGTGTAAATGTACCACAATTTCTGTATCCATTCCTCTGTTGAAGGACATCTGGGTTGTTTCTGCCTTCTGGCTATTATAAATAAGGCTGCTATGAACATGGTGTAACATGTATCCTTGTTATATGTTAGAGCATTTTTTGGGTATATGCTCAGGAGTGGAATATCTTGGTCTTTAGGTAGTACTTTGTCCAGTTTTCTAAGGAACCACCAGACTGATTTTCAGAGTGGTTGTATGAGCTTGCAATCCCACCAACAATGGAGGAGTGTTCCTCCTTCTCCACATCCTTACCAGTATCTTATGTCACCTGAGTTTTTGATCTTAGCCCTTCTGACTGGTGTGTGGTAGAATCTCAGGGTCGTTTTGATTTGCATTTCTCTGATGACTACGGATGTTGGACATTTCTTTAGGTGTTTTTCTGGTATTCAATATTCCTTTGTTGATTTTTATTGTTTATCTCTGTACCCCATTTTAATAAGCCTATTTTATTCTTCAGAGTCTAGCTTCTTGAGTTCTTTGTATATATTGGATACTAGCCCTCTATCAGACGTAGGATTGGTATAGATCTTTCCCCAATCTGTTGGTTGCCATTTTGTCCTTTTGACAGTGCCCTTTGTTTTACAGAAACTTTGCAATGTTCTGAGGTCCCATTTGTGAACTTTTTTTCTCCTCTGTGCAACTTTTAAAAACAAACCATTAAGTTTAAATATACAATCTGTGCAGTGTCGTCTCTTCACAGAGGGCAAGTAACTTTCTGACCATCATGCCAGGAACTGGCCTTTATGCTATAGGCGTGCAAGTGAGCCTCCTTCAGGGTCTTATTGATGTGGAAGTAACCCTTACTTCCATTTGGTGATAGCCTAAGCTATTGGTGTTCTGTTCAAAAAAATATTTCACCTGAGCCTATGTGATCTAAGCTCTTCCCCACTTTCTGCTCTTTAGTTTCAGTGTACATGGTTTTATGTGGAGATGTTCAATCAACTTGTACTTGAGCTTTGTACAAGGAGATAAAAAAGGACTGATTTGCACTCTTCTGCATGACTGCCAGTTGAATCAACATCATTTTTTGAAGAGGCTGTCCTTTTTCCATTCAATGTTTTTATCACCTGTGTCATATATCAAGTGACGATAGGTGGATGGGTTTATTTCTGGTTCTTCATTTCTAGTTCATTGATCTACCTGCCTGACTCTGTACCAATACCATGAGGTTTTATTTTATTTTTTATTTATTTATTTTTTTAACCACAATGGATCTGTAATAAAGCTTGAGGTCAGGAATGGTGATTTTTATTGTTGAGAATAGTTTTTGCTATCCTGGGTTTTTATTATTCCAAATTAATTTTCAAATTGCTCTTTCTAACTCTATGATGAATTGAGTTGGAATTTTGTTGGGGAATACATTGAATCTGTTGATTGCTTTAGGCAAGATGGCAATTTTTACTACGTTGATACTTTTAGTCCATTGAGAATGGGCAATCTACCCATCTTCTGGGATCTTCTTCAATTTCCTTTTCTCAGAGACTAGAGGTTCTTGTCCTACAGATACTTCACTTGCTTTGTTAGGGTGACTCCAAAACATTTTTTAAAAATTTTTATTGAAAAACTTTATTTTAAGAAACAAAGATAAATGTACAAATTTTAAGCATTTTTGCATAAAAGTGTACGAATACATTTTTAAGGTTGTAATTAAGTATTTCTGCATACATATACATAAACATATGTATATATGTAACAACAGTGTAGGAAAACAAGATATTAATTTGAGAGGATAGGAGAGAAACTGGGAGGGGCTGGAGGGAGGAAAGGAGGATGTTATTCAGTTCTATTTTAATTAAAATATATTCTTTTTTTTTCTTGAACTTCACACAGTCTGTGACTTGTTTCTGGGGTGTTCAGAGCTTTCTGGGGTTAGTATCCCATTATCAGTGACTGTATATTATGTCTGTTCTTTTGTGACTGGGTTATCTCACTCAGGATGATATTCTCTAGATGCATCCATTTTCTTAAGAATTTTGTTAAGTCATTGTTTCTGATAGCTGAGTCGTCCTCCATTGTGTAAATGTACAACAATTTTTTTTTATCCATTCATCTACTGAAGAACAATTGGATTATTTCCAAATTCTGGCTATTATAAATAGAGCTGCAATGAACATTGTGGTGCATGTATCTTTGTTGTATGTTGAAGTCTATGCGGTAAAAGCCCAGAAGTGGAATACTGGGTCTTCAGGTAGTAGTACTATGTCCATTTTTCTGAGGAACCGCCAGACTGATTTCCAGAGTGGTTGTATCAGTATACAACCCCACCAACAGTGGAGAAGTGGTCCCTTTTCTCCACATCCTAGCCAGCATCTGTTGTCATCTGAGTTTTGAACCTTGGCCAATCTGATTGGTATGAGGTGGAATCTCAGGTTTGTTTTGATTTGCATTTCCCTGTTGGCTAAGGATGTTGAGTACTTCCTTAAATGTTTCTCAGTCATTCGATATTCCTCGATTGAGAACTTTTTGTTTAAGTCTGTACCCCATTTTTTAATTGGGTTGTTTGATTCTTTGGTGTCTAGCATTTTGAGTTCTTTGTATACCTTGGATATTAGGCCTCTATCTCATGTGAGGTTGATAAAGATCTTTTCCCACTCTGTTGGCTGCTGTTTTGTTTTCTTGACAGTGTCTTTAGCCTTACAGAAACTTTGCAATCTTATTAAGTCCCATTTGTCAATCTTTGACCTTATAGCTCAAGACATTGATGTTCTGTTCAGAAAATTTTCTCCTGTGCCTATGAGTTCTAAGGTTTTCTCTACTTTTTCATCTATTAGTTTCAGTGTACCTGGTTTAATGTGGAGATCTTTGATCCACTTACACTTGAGCTTTGTACAAGGAGATAACAAAGGGTCTATTTTCATTCTTTTGCATGCTGAGTGCCAGTTAGACCAACACCATTGTTGAATAGGCTGTCCTTTTTCCATTGATTGTTTCTGGCTCCTTTGTCAAAAATCAGGTGACCATATACGTGAGGGCTCATTTCTGGATCTTCTATTCTATTCCATTGATCCATGTGCCTATTTCTGGACCAGTACCTTGCAGTTTTCAGCACAATTGCCTTGTAATATAGCTTGAGGTCACTGATAGTGATTCCTGCAGATGTTTTCTTGTTGTTGAGTATGGATTTCGCTATTCTAGGTCATTTGTTATTCCAGATGTAATTGCACATTGCTCTTTCCAACTCAGTGAAGAACTGGGTTGGAATTTTGATGGGGATTGCATTGAATCTGTAGATTGCTTTTGGTAAGATGGCCATTTTTAAAATGTTGATCCTTTCAATCCATGAGCATGGGAGATCTTTCCATTTTCTGAGATCTTTTTCGATTTCCTTCTTTAGAGGTTTGAAGTTCTTATCATACAGGTCCTTCACTTGCTTAGTCAGAGTCACATCAAGGTATTTCATAGTTTTCATGACTATTGGAAGGGTATCTTTTCCCAAATTTCTTTCTCCACATGTTTGACCTTTGAATATAGGAAGGGTACTGATTTGATTGTGTTACTTTTGTATCCAGCCACTTTGCTGAACTTGTTTATCAGCTGTAGGAGTTCTCTGGTGGAATTTGTGCGGTCACTTAAGTACACTATCATGCCATCTGCAAATAATGATGTTTTTATCTCTTCCTTTCCAATTTTATTCCTTTGATTTCCTTTTGCTGTCTAATTGCTCCGGCCAGGACTTCCAATACTATGTTGAATAGGTAGGGGGAGAGTGGGCAGCCTTGTCAAGTCCCTGATTTTAGTGGAATTGCTTCTAGTTTCCCACCGTTAACTTTGATGTTGGCTGTTGGTTTGCTGTATATTGCTTTTATTATGTTTAGTTATGGGCCTTGGATTCCTGTTATTTTATATTATTTGTGACTATTGTGAAGGGTGTTGATTCTCTAACTTTGTTCTCTGCCTGTTTATTCTTTGAGTAGAGGAAGGCTATTCGTTTGTTCCAGTTAATTTTTCATCCAGCTACTTTGCTGAAGTTGTTTATCAAATGCAGTTCTCAGGTGGAATTTTTGGGGTCATCTAAGTATACTATCCTATCATCTGCATATAGTGATATTTTGCCTTCTTCCACTTTAGTATGTATACATTTGACCTCTTTTTGCTCTCTGATTGCTTGTGCTAGTACTACTAATACTATATTTAATAGCTGGAAAGAGAGTGGGCAGCTTTGTCTATTCCTTGATTTTAGTGGTATTGCTTCAAGTTTTTCACCATTTCAGATATTTACTTTGATGTTGGATATTGGCTTGCTGTATATTGCTTTTACTATGTTTAAATACAGGCCTTGAATTCCTGATCTTTTCAAGACTTTTAAGATGAAGGGGTGTTCATTTTGTAGAATGCTTTCGCAGCATCTAGATCGATGATCATGTGGGTTTTTTCTTTGAGTTTGTTTATGTAGTGGATTACATTGATGGATTTCCGTTTTTGAAACCAGCCTTGCATCCCTAAAATGAAGTCTACTTGATCATGATGAATGATTTTTTGGATGTGTCCTTGGATTCAGTTTGCAAAAAATTTTATTGAGTATTTTTGCATCAGTGTTCATGAAATATATTGGTCTAAAGTTCTCTTTTTTTGTAGAGTCTTTGTGTGGTTTAGAAATTAGTGTAATTGTGGCTTCACAGAATGGGTTTGGTAGTGTTTCCTAGGTTTCTATTTTGTGGCAGAATTTGGATAGTATTGGAATAATTAGGTCTTCTATGAAGGTCTGAAAAAATTGTGCACTAAACCCACCTGGTTCTGGGCTTTTTTTCCTTTGGTTGGAGGTATTTTGATGACTGCTTCTATTTCTTTTGTGGTTATGGGGTTGTTTAGATGGTTTATCTGATCCTGATTTAATTTTGGAACCTTGTATCTATCTAGAAAATTGTCCATTTCCTCTACCTTTCCCAGTTTTGTTGAGTTTAGATTTATGTAGTAGAATCTGATGGTTTCTTGTATTTATTCAGTTTCTGTTGTTATGTGTCCCCTTTCATTTCTTATTTTGTTAATTTGGATACTTTTTCTGTGCCCTCTAGTTAGTCTGGCTAACAGTTTATCAATCTTGTTGATTTTCTCAAATAATCAGCGCCTGGTTTTATTGATTCTTTTTATAGTTTTTTTTGTTTTTATTTGGTTGATTTCAGTGCTGAGTTTGATTATTTCCTGCTGTCTACTCTAGGATGTATCTGCTTCTTTTTGTTCTAGAGCTTTCAGGTGTGCTGTGAAGTTGTTAGTGTATGCTCTCTCCAGGTTTTGTTGTTGTTGTTGTTGTTGTTTGTTTATTTCTTTGATTGATTTTATTTGTTTTGGTTTGGTTTGTTTTTTTTTTGGAAGCACTCAGAGCTATGAGTTTTCCTCTTACTACTGCTTTCATTGTATCCCATAAGTTTAGGTATGTTGTGCCTTCATTTTCCTTAAATTCTAAAATGCATTTGATTTATTTCTTTATTTCTTCCGTGACGAAGCAATTGTTGAGTAGAGCATTGTTCATCTTTTATGTCTATGTGGGATTTTTGTTGATTTTGTTGTTGTTGAAGGCCAGCCTAGGTCATGGTGATCTGATAATTTGCATGGGATTATTTCACTGTTGTACCTGTTGAGGCCTGTTTTGTGCCTGACTAAATGGTCAGTTTTGGACAAGGTACCATGAGATGCTGAGAAGAAGGTACTTTTTTTGTTTGTTTTAGGAAGAAATATTCTATAGATGTCTGTTAAATCCATATGGTTCATAACCTTTTTTAATTTCACATTGTCTCTGTTTAATTTCTGCTTCCATGATCTGTCCAATAATGAGAGTCATGTGTTGAATTCTCTCAATATTATTGTGTGTAGTGTAATATATGCTTTAAGTTTTAGTAAGGTTTCTTTTATGAATGTGCATGCCCTTGTATTTGGAGCATAGATGTTCAGGATTGAGAGTTCATCTTGATAGATTTTACCTGTGATGAGCAAAAAGTGTTCTACCCTATCTTTTTTTGATAACCTTTTGGTTGAAAATCTATTTTATTCGATATTAGAAAGGTTACTCCAGCTTGTTTCTTGGGACCATATGATTGAAAATCTGTTTCTCAACTTTTTACTCTGAGGTAGTGCCTGTCTTTGTTGCTGAGATGAATTTTCTGTATCCAGCAAAATGCTGGATCATGTTTACATATTTAGTCTGATGGTCTATATCTTTTTATTGGGGGAATTGAGTCCATTATTGTTAAGAGATATTAATGAATAGTGATTATTTTTTCTGCTATTTTTGTTGTCGGAGGGAGAATTATGTTTGTGTGGTTTTCTTCTTTTGGATTTGTTGCAAGATTATTTTCTTGCTCTTCCTAATGTGTAGTTTCCCTCCTTCTTTTGGAGCTTTCCATCTATTATCCTTTGTAGGGCTGGGTTTGTGGACAAATATTGTGTAAATTTGTTTTTGTCCTGAAATATCTTTGTTTCTTCATCTAGGTAATTGAGAGTTTTGCTAGATATGGTAACCTGGGCTGACATTTGTGTTCTCTTAGTGTCTGTATGACGACTCTGCACAATCTTCTAGCTTTCACAGTCTCTGTTGAGAAGTCTGGAGTAATTCTGATCGGTCTACCTTTATATTTTTCTTGTCCTTTTTAATGTACTGCTTTTATTATTCTTTCTTTGTTTTGAACATTTTCTGTTTTGACTATTATTTGCCGGTAGGAATTTCTTATCTGGTCCAATCTATTTGGAGTTCTGTAGGCTTGTTGTATGTTCATGGTCATCTCATTCTGTAGGTTAGGGAAGTTTTCTTCTCTACAGTTTTGTTGAAAATATTTAGTGGCCATTTTAGTTGAGCATATTTGTTCTCATTTATACCTATTACTTTTTAGTTTGGTCTTCCCATTGTGTCCTGAATATCCTGGATGTTTTGCGTTAGGAGCATTTTGATTTTTTGCATTTTCTCTGACTAATGTGTCAGTGTTTTCTGTTATTTTCTGTTCCTGAGATCCTTTTTTTCATCTCTTGTATTCTATTGGTGATGCTTGCACCTATGTCTCCTCATCTCTTTTCTAGTTTTCTTTCTCCAAAGTTGTCTCCTTTTGTGATTTCTTTACTGTTTCTCCTTCCATTTTTAATGTTTTCCTGTAGCTTTTTAAGTGATTTTTGTTTTGTTTTGTTTTTCTTCTTTTAAGGATTCTACTTGTTTACCTGTCCTCTTCTGCTTCTCCTGTAATTCTTTAAGGGAGTTATTTATGTGCTTCTCCGACGACCTCCATCATCATCGTGAAGTATAATACTAAGGTCATATCTTGTTTTTCTGGTGTGTTGGAATATCTACTAATCGCTTTGTTGGGAGAACTGGGTTCTTAGGTTTCTAGGTTGTCTTGGTTTCCATTGCTTAGGTTCTTGTGCTTGCTTCTTGCCATCTTGCTATCTGTGATGTTAGGTGATCTCTTGTCTGTGACTGGAGCTATTCTCTCCTGTGGGTCAGAGGGCCCGTGGGCTCAGGAGGGAGATTGCTTCTGGGTGTTTGGCTCTTTGTGGGCAGGCAGTGAGTGCTGATAGTGGTGGCTCAGCTCTGTCTCTGGGCTGGAGCTGACTGTTTCTAATCAGCACTGCACTATCTGCACTCCAAGAGTGTCTGGCATTCTGACCCCAAATACTCAGTGTAGAGGAAGTGGGGACTCATCCGTGGACTCAGATGAGATGAGCTTCTGAGGCTCTTCTGGGTGCCCATTAGTCTGTGGGCAGGCCATGAGTCCTGATGGCTATGACCAGGCTCTTTTTCTGGGCCAGAACCTTGAAATTCTCTTTTATCTAAGAACCATTATCTCAAGAGTTTTTAAATTATTTTAAAATAATAATCAAAAAAGTTGGTGACTTTTTTTTACTAATTTCTAAAGCATTTTTAGTCACTATTTGTGTATTTTTTTGTAGAATTTTGGAATTGATAAGCATATAGCGTTAAAAACAACATGACCATTTTAATTTGTGATTTCACATTGGTAATTAGATTTCAATAATAATAATAGATTGTGATCACACCTCCCTATTTGTGAGTCTAGAACTTGGGATTCAATATACTAAACCTAAAAGTACCTGTATAAAGGGCATTGAAGTGAGTATATTCAGACATTTTCCCCTAAACATGCTATTAAAACACAGCACAAATGCTGTGCACATGGTACTTAAGCTTTGTAAGTTATATGAGTCATTATGATTAATAAATAGTCAGTAGGCACATACATGGTCCTTATGCTGTTTTCGTAATTATGAGTAGTGGCTAGATTCTGTGGACAAAGTGCTTCCATTGAATGAGCTATAATGAGTTGTGGCTAGACTACCACATGTTCCTTAAAAGCACTTCCACATTTTACAGAAGGAACATGAACATTTATGGAATTGGTTCCATGGATATACTACTTAAATTTGCTGTGACCAACCAACCTACCAAACAGAAAAATATCCACAAGAAACATTTTAAGGGAAGGAAGAATTTATTCTGGCTTCAAGTTTGCAAATATCATGGGAGATAATTCATGGGAGGAATAGTGTGAAGCAGCTGTTCACATTGCACTCCTATCCAGAAAACAAAGACCAATGCTGCTTTTCAACGTTTTTATCCTACTATTGGGTCTGGCAGTCAGGGTGGTCTTGTCTTTTGTAGATAACTCCTCATAGATGTACCCAGAGACTTTACTCCATAGTGTACTAGATCCTGTCATGTTGGAAATCAATATTAAACACCATGATAGTGGTCCTTGGAGGCAATCACCTATTGATACCTTGTAGTTATTAGCTTCTAATGACTGTTGTATGTGTGCATCCATAGCAATACAAAAAAAAAAAGCATGCTATGAATTTCTGAGAATTGTCTTGTATTAGAATTCCCGGAGAAGACATGTAATTATCCATTATTCTTTTCTTAAAAAATTGAAAAGAGAAATGGCTCCTGCTTGAAAAAATGCTGCCAATTTGAGTACCAAGGAAAAATTTAACCGTCTTTTATAAATGTTTTTCTTTTTATTTTAAGTATTTGGATGCAACTAATTTGCATATGTATTCACATTTACTTTTTTGAATTATAAGCATTCTAGAAGCACATACAGTTAAATCAACTCTGGTCATCTATGTCAACAAAGCCCCTCACTTCCCTGTTGCATCCTGGCCTTTGACCTTCCACTAACAGCATTTCACCAGAAGCTTTGCCTACATGCCCACTAACAGAATCCTCAACACATGCATACCACTCTCTTAGCCAGCAATCCAAAAACTTCTCTGTAATCTGAAGCTCATCAATTTTACCTTGTTAAATATCAAGGTGTAAAACTCTATTTCCATCTGCTGCTGCTGAGTCTCCAGGGCTTATTATTTATGCCCTTTTAATATCCCTTTCTTTTCTCTCCCTCATCTCCTGGGTGAATCTTACTTCATCATGGCATAAAACCTACCTATTTTCTGTGGGCTTTTGGACTATTTATCCTTAGAACGTATCTTATGTCCTCAATTTCACACCCAAGAATTCTAAGAACAGATTCAAAACAATCCAATTCTCCCTCAACATTCCCTCCAGTTTCCCTTGATAGTATCATCTTATATTTATTTGGGGGTAGGAAAGGACAAGAGACCAGCCATACCCATCATCCACCACTAAAACAACCATCATGTTTGCATTCATATTTCTCAATTTTGGGTTTGTTTTTTTATTGAAGAAAAGTTTCTCGTGTATATTTATAACCAAACACTCTCTTCCAGAGTGGATCTGAATGGTCTGGATCTGAGGTCTTAATGTTGCTTGTTTCTCTGTATTGCTTGTCCTCATTTGTCTATAATGAATAGGTGAATCTCATTTCTCAGTTTCCTGTCATATCTTTTCCCCATACTCCCTGCCCCACCCCATTTTCAGAAAGAAAACTCCTACTAAAATTTCTTAGACTCTTTCATATTAGTTTCCTTTTCAATGGTATTATTTTTATTTTATTATTTTAGATTAAAATATAGTATTTATCTCTTTACTTTCCTCCCTCTAAACCCGATCATCTAGCTTTCTCTGTTCTCCTTCAAAGTATCAAAGTATCTCTCTTTTTATTAATTCATAAATATCATCTGTTCAGTTCATTTACTGTTAATGGTGTATATGTTTTCAGGGCTGAATGTTTGTCAGTAGAAAATACATTGATGTGATCTTCCCTGTAGATCAGCAGTCCTATTTACAGCTTTTCTCAGTTTCCTATAGGTTTTTGGGTAGGGTTGAGACTTTGTTGGTTTTTCCTGAGAAAAACAGCTTTGGTGCTGTTCCTGTTCAGCTAAGATTGGGCTGAAGTTATGAAGACTTTTTTGTTGTAGCTTCAGATATTACAAAGAGGCACCTGTTCATGGCAATCATGATCCTCTGTCTATTATAATCTTTCTACAAGGTGAATGGCTCTGACTTCAATTTTCACACATTTTTTGTAACCCACAGGGTTAGACAGTATCACATAAGTATTGTACTATGCTAGTGTGGCCTTCCCTGCTGTCACTGCAAAAAAAAGTTCTAGCTTTAGGCAAGTATCATTGCTACCTAGTCCCCAAACTGCAGGAGAAACTCATGTCTTTTCCACCACATCCATCCAAAAAAGATACACCTGTTCCCTATCCGATTCTTGGAACATGTTGCAGGTTTTTTTTTTTCCTTATAACTTTATTTTTTAAAAAACAGAGATACATGTACAGATTATTAAAAGCATTTTAGCGTAAATATGTATGAATATATTTTTGTCAGTACTTGATTGTTTTTAAAGGTTCGATAGTATGCATTGAAGCTTTACTATTTACGAAGATCATAAAGTATATGTAAAATAGCATGTAACCTGGAAATAATTAAAGTTTTCTTGGTGTGTAAATATTAAACATAATGATTTTAGTACTACCTGAAGACCCAGTTATTCCACTTCTGAGCATATACCCCAAAGATGCTCCAACATACAATAAGGACACATGCTCCACCACATTCATAGCAGCCTTATTTATAATTGCCAGAAGCTGGAAAGAACCCAGATGTCCTTCAGTAGCTGAATAAATACAGAAATTGTGTTATATTTACACAATGGAGTACTACTCAGCTACCAGAAACTATGGCTTTATAAAATTCCTGAGAAAATGGATGTATCTAGAGAATATCATCCTGAGTGAGGTAATCCAGTCACAAAAGAAGAGACACAATATGCAGTCACTGATAATTGGATACTAGCCCCAGAAAGCTCTGAATACTCAAGAAACAACTCACAGACCATATGAAGCTTAAATAAAGAAAGAAAGGCCAAAAGGTGGAAGCATCAGTCCTTCTTAGAAAAAAAGTGTATAGCACTCTGAGTGTGGTACACCTAGCCCTTAAATCATTAATAACTCGAGAGCTAAGAAGATAGCCTTGTGGCAGTTTTTGGTAGGATGCAGGTTTTATATTTGAACCCAGTCCCCTCTTTCCATGTGATTTCATTCCAACCAAGCCATTTCCAACCTCTAGACCCCACCCACTTCTAAACTTTCTCTTATTTTTCAACCTTCTCTTTCCACAAAAAACTCAGAACTTATGATGAAAGTTACATTTTCAGGTCTCACACAGGAATATCAAGAAGATTAAAGGTCAATACAATATTGTCTTTTTTGAAGCCTACCCGTCCTTTATAAAATTATGTCAACAAAAAATTGCCTAAATAAACTCCAGGGTACATAAATTAAAGGAACAATTGTAAACGCCAAATAATTCAAGGTGTTTCAAGATGACACAAAGAAATGCTCAATGACATTTAGGAGAAACAATTTATAGGGAATAAATACCTGGGTAATTTCCAAGAAAAAAAAAAAAAAAAAAACACCCTTAAGGATTTTGAATATGGCAAAGATGATTCAAGTTTTGTGAACAGAATTCAATAAAGAAAATCAATAAAGAAGATGCAAGTTGAAATAAAAGTGGAATTGAAAAACTCAATATCTGTACTAGAAAACCTTTACAAGGAGAAAGAATCAAGGGGAAAAAACGTATCAGGCTTCTATGGTGTTTCTGAAATTATTTCAATCTAGCTTTCAACCTATATTGTTCTTGTGACCCAGAAGTAAACTCCTATATTTCAGATTCTGTTATTTGGTTCTCAGTGTTGACCTTTCTCTTCTTCATTGTGGCATTGAGTCTTTTATCATCTCCTTAGCCCCTGAATTTCTGTTTACTTGACTCTTGGGAAACTTCTCTGTTCTCTTCTGCTGCTTCCTACTTCCTGGGTACCATGGCTGTTCCCTTCCCTCCTTGCCAACTCTTCTTGTTTTTAGTCTCCTTTTCTCTTCCTACCTTTCTCCTTTGCTTCCTCTTTTGCCCTTCTGTTTCCTATAATCACTTTCTGTCTTAAAGTGTCTCTTAATGTCATAATTCAAGCATCTAATCCATAAATTCAGACTTAAGTTCCCAAAACAGGCTATTTTAATTTTAGAATTAATAGTTAGTGAATCACAAGTTAAATGCCAAACTCTAGAGGCCATTTTTACTGTTCTACATGCTAATTTAAATGTGGTTATTACTAGTTTTTGTAAATGTTCCTATGATTTAGCACATTCACAACCTCAAGGTCTTTTGTTGAACTTCCTCCTTAATTTTCATCAGAACTCCTCCAAATATTGTATAATTATTTTGTTCCTTATCCTTTTTCATCTAAAAGAATGTATTGGAAAGTGGTTTATCGATCTCCTTCACCATATATTCCACTGTATAGAATAAGATCACGTGCTAATGCTTATAGGTTTTCCCAATGAATGGTGAATGAACAGTTTCTTAGTTATGAATAATTCTGCTGGTAAGTTTTAGTAAAATCCAGTTCTATAACTCATAGTTCTGAATGACTCTACTGGTGAAATTTTAGTATTTAATTGAATTTTGTAGTAATTCAGTTCTGTAACTCACTGTATTGATCCTGAAACATCTTCACTAGAAGCTTAAAGCTAAGAAAGACTTACTTGTAGCATTCTTCCTATGTTCTTGCTACATTGTTGAATGTTTCTTGACTTACTCAACTTCTCCCCTGTATTGTCAAACAATCAGATGTATAGGTCATGGCTGCTTCTCCAATACTTAATACCAAGATTGAGATTGATGAGTGAAGAAAAGATGTGTGAGAACAGTTTCCTACAAACAATTTCTATGCTTTTTGTTGTACTTCATATTTGCATCACAGCATTGAAACCATTATTGTTTTCAGTTTATAACACACGAAAAGTATGTGCTGAGGAAAAATTAAAGAATGTATTAAATAAACAATTGATAGTTATCACTGTATTTTTTTTTTCTGTGTAACTGTATAACAATGTTTTCTGATGCATACCTTTAATTGCTGACTGCTTCCTCTTTCTTCAGAACAAAAGACACATCCCTAATGCTCAGAGTGCATCAATGTGATGATGATGTCTGTATACTGTAAACAGTCTCCTTCTGGAAGTACTGCGTCCTCTAACTCTTAACTGAGTGTGCACTAACTTCCTAGATTTAAAATACTCAAAGCAATCATCAATGATGTTATTTTCTTCTCTCAAAAGGCTACATTCTGTGACAATTTATCATAATTGAGAAAACATGATTTTTCTTTATGAGTTTGTAAACTGTACAACCAAACTTTTTGTTGTCTTTGTTTATGTTAAAATTAAATTTATTATTATTATTATTATTATTATTATTATTATTATTATTATTATTACATATAGTAGAGATGCTACGTTCTACTTCAAGGTATGTAGCTCAGGATGTCAGCCTGTACACCACTGCTCATCCATAGCACTGGCTCATGAGCTATGGGTTTTTTGGTTTTTTTTTGTTTTTTTTTTTTTTTTTTTTACAAACTATACTTTTAATTTAGCTTTTTCAGTAATTTATTTTTGTTCACTTTCCATCTGATTGCAGCCACCCTCCTCCCAGTACCCCTTTTACAAATCTGTTACCCAATCTCCCCCTTCCCTTCTTCTTGGGTACCACCTCTCTCTGGGACATTTAGTGCCATGAACAAGAAGCACATCCTCTCCACTGAAGCCCAGTCAGGCAGACCACGCTGGGGAAGGAGATCCAATAGCAGGCAATGCAGTTAGAGGCAGTGTCCCCCTCTAGTGTGATTAGTAGCCACGGTAACCTTCTTTCTTGTTTTATAATTGTCTATTAAACACAGAATCATTGTGTCAAGTCATAATGAGGGAAGTTGCTCTTTCTAGAGCAACTTTCAATTTGAGGCTTAATATTTGTATTATTTTTTTCTAACTCATTACATGCTTTGCATTCATCTGTGCAAAATTTTAAGAAAGAAACATTTTATTGCATACTATTCATTCTATCTCCCTTGCATTGGTTACAAAAATAATACACAGTTTAGCTCTTTAGGCTTCAAAAAAATTGAACAGAAAGCAAAAAATTTCTGCCACTCCCTACTTTGTCTTGCTCCTTTAGTTAAAGACTTGCATCATCGTACCTCATTGATGTTGATATCAACAGCAGCACCCAGTTGACATAGGCTTCCTCCTTACACTGTACATTCTATGGGTTCTGTCATAGATAGATATGATAATATTGAAATATACTGTCCAAAAGTATAGCATAAATCATATTTTTCTTATCATATATTCAAGTTTGGTCTACTGGTTTGTATTTTTTCATTTTCTCTTTAAACCTAATAGCCAGTAATATTTCAGTCTCTGTAATTTTACCTTTCCTTGAGTATCTTGGGATTGGATTATATAATACATGTCTTTTTGTATCAGCTTCAGTGACATTTTGTGATAGGACCCTTCTTTTTATTTTGAATAATATTTCATTATCTGAAAACTTCAGTCTGTTTATCCATTTTTATTATTCCCAAGACTTAGATATCATGGTGGGAGGATTTGGTATATTTGTGTTGTCTGACCCCATAATCTGGATATGTCCACTAATTTAAATCACTGCATGCTCTTCTTAGGCTCAACAAGGAGAAGGTTACTTTTTATAAAGTTCCTTTCGCTCCTGCTTGTTGTGTATGCTTATTGAATATGTCTCTGTGTACCCTGCCCTATATGTAAGAGTATTTCTTTCTGTCTCAGTCTGTTGATGTTGAGCTCTACCATGCCCATTAACTCTTCCTATGCCAAAAACTGATGTACTTCAATGTCTGTATCTTATATGAATGTCATTTTTATACACACATATACACACACACATTTTCTAACTTTTTCTCCATCCTACCACCTGTATTACCCATTCCTTCCTTTATTTCTTGCCCATTGTACTGGCTGGTTTTATGTAAATTTGACACAAGCTAGAATTATCACAAGAAAGGAGCCTCAATTGAAGAAATGCTTCCATAAAATCCAGCTGTAAGGCATTTTCTCAAGTAGTGATGGGGGTGGGGCAGCTCATTGTGGGTGGTGCCATCCCTGGGCTAGTAAACCTGGGTTCTATAAGAAAGCAAGCTGAGCAATTCAAGGGAAGCAAGCCAGTAAGTAACACCCCTCCATGGCCTCTGCATCAGCTCCTGCTTCCTGACATGCTTTGGTTCCAGTCCTGATTTTCTTTGGTGATGAACAGCAATATGGAAGTATAAGCTGAATAAACACTTTCCTCCCCAACTTGTTTCTTGGTCATAATGTTTTGTGTAGGAATAGAAACCCTGATTAAGACATCCATAAAGCAATTATGAGATATTATCAAAACAATTAAGTTTACTGTTCTTTCATCTTAAAGTCTGCTTTCCTTATATCTCACCTTTTTAAAAATTATTGTTTCTGCAAAGGTTGAAGGAGTGTGTGAGAAATTTTATTTGTTGACACAAAAGCTGGCAGGGCTGCTTTGTGAAGCACAGATTAGCTGATTTCTCAGGAAAGAAGATCTCCCTTGAAGAAAGAGGTGAGGTATCTTGGACCTGAACCTAAAGATTAATGCTTAGTTTTCTGTAGGACTGGCAGAATATCTTTAAAGATACCTATACAACCAACATATAGGATTTACTCCCAAATGATTTCAAAAATAGCCTATATTATTATGAAACCTATTTTCTCATGAAAATCCAACAAATCTTTGGTCAAGTTATAATTTTATCCAAACATGGCCTTTTAATGTGCATGTGTGGAATACCATGTCTCTTCACTCTCCCTTTTCCACTTGTTCTAATGCAGAAGTTAGCCAAGTAGTCCAGCCACAGTGCTGGTGCATTCTCTACTGATACTTTTTCTGTCAGCAAACCTAGGGTCTGCTAACATGGCTAGAGGATCAGGCAATGGAGTGATCCAATGAGAACAAGACAACACCTTGTCTGGCCATGTGAGAGCCAATTAGAAGCTGGGAGGGCTATGAAGGTTTGCTCAGTTCCACCAATAAACAAGTCTGCTTTGGCCACTTGCCTGACTCCCAGTGTTTGTGTTGTTGATTCTGTGCCTTGTAAACAGCCAGCCTTCAGTGCGTCCATGGATCTTGGTTAGGTTCTCAAGCAACCTTCTAGGATGTGTATTTCATAATATACATCAGAGAAAGTCAGGATGCATTTCCCACAAATGAGAAAAGTGAGGCATAAAACAATAAGCTGGAGCCTGTTTTCTGGTGCTTTCACTCCTGACCTGAATCCAATCTGGTGTACTCAGTTCTACAGGAGCTTCCTTCACAGAAGTGGTCAGCATCAGGGTCTGCAGCTGAACCTCTGATGATGTCATGTCAGGTGAGTCAGAGCAACACATTTAATGTCACCACTGAGAAAAACGTAAAAGCCTGCTATCAGCTGGGTCATAAGCAGAGGTTAGTACTACAGTGTAATTACAGCTTTTTGTCACTTTCCCCAAACCACAGTGAACAGCAAGAGCATCAGAAAGGTTCTATCAGGGGTTGGCTTAGGTCTGATCAGGCAACCAAGTTTAAAGTGGAAATCAGGAGGCTGACATAAAGTTCAAAAATTCTATGAATCTCACACGACCCTCAGCCTGACCTTGCTTACCAATTAAAATAAAGAGACATATTCATTTAGTTTATATGAAAGTGGTGTACAGGTTCTTGGGCCAAAGACCTGATGACTGAATACCATTTAGTCATAAACCAATCTTTCTCTAAGTACAGTGCTTGAAACAAGAGCACACTACCTGTTCAAATTATTTTAAAGAATCGTCCTGTCACTACTAAATATAAAATCCCCAAGGACACATCATATATGTGCACTCCTACTGTGCACTATGCTTTTAATTTCATAATATATGCAGCTTTAAATTCAACATTTATTTTTAACACCTATATTTTAATGAAACATGAAACATAAAATGAAACTCCAGTCTGCCTTGTATGAGCACGAAGAAAAATCCTAATTACCTGTTTCAAAAGTGTGAAGCGCTTTCTAATTTTCCAGCAGCCAGCTTCCTTAGACAGCACTCAGTATTATAACTATTTATGCCAATTGTGCTATTTCATGCATAAAATTACCGCATTATTGTTGGAATAGATGCCAGAGAGATATCTAAGCAGGGCGCAATCACCTCGCTTTCTGTCAAATTGGACTCCTGAACACTATCATAAATTTTATTAGAAGGCAAGGGGCTAATGACAGCCAATCAGGGCAAACGCTGATAAAATTGCCGCATTTTACATTATAAAAACCAGATGATATTTTTGTCAAAGGGCCACCTTTTGTTTTATTAAGAATGCATCATGAAAACTACATTGTAGTTGCATACGGTACTTGGGCAAGCTGCTCCCTTTGCTCAGGATGGGGTGACATGCCTCTTGGGGTACCCTGGCAGAGATGTTCTTGGCAGCCTGTGCTCATCACTGCCTGATTAATGGTAATAAGATGGAGCAAAGCAAAGTGCATCCCCCACACCTGGGTACCACGGTTCAATTGCAAGCAGCTTTATTCACTCAGGGTCCACTCTTTGGGAAACAAATATTAATGTTCCCCTGTTCTTAAGCCCTTTATTGTGCTATAAAAATTGTTTTCCATTAACCTGCCGATTGAATCTGGAGAGTTGAATGGATTTTAGGACTCCTTTGACTCTTCCTGAGGCAGAGTGGCAGATTATGAGGACACTGGAAAAAGAAAAGAAGTTCAGAGCCGAACTATAACCCTTTGCAGTGGTGCTGAGTTGTGTTGTAGCAAGAGTGGCAATGATATTCACGAGTTTGAGCAAATATTTCAGTGACCTGAAATCCTATTGTCATTTTCTTTTCCTCTGAAGAGGTGGTATGAGGCATGGAAGTCTCTGAAGCTAGCTTTGAACTCTGAACGTGCAGTATTCTGTTCTATTACCCCATGTATGTGGACAGACAGACATGCATGTGGACACACGTACATACACACAGCCTCTCTATCTCTCTCTCAAGAACACATACATTCGCACGCACACAGACACGCAAACACATACCCACAAAAGCCCACTCCGACACACACATAGATACACACACCCACTACTTACCTGAACTGACAGGAAAAGTAGCACAGGTTGTCCGTGGGTTTTATCTTTGGAATATGTCACAAGGCTTTCAAAATAGAGTAGCAATTTTACTCTACTGCAGTAGGTCTTATGTCTAACAAGATTTAAAATTCCCAAAGGGAAATTTCTATGTTATACCCTTCAGTATATGTTTTTTACTACTCAACACTAAGAAATCTGGACAATAATCTAAAACCCTTAGTGGTTATAGAGTATATAGCATGTGAAATTGTTGATTGACTTACTCAACAGAACACCACATGAATGATGGCTTCCAAAGTCAGCGCCTTGATTTAATGTGAGGCTGGGGATTGAATCCGCAGCCTCACATGTACATAACATGTTCTGTTAACACAGAACTATATCCTCTACCTGAAATGTCGGCTAATAAAGCAGATAATTCACATTAGACAACATGTCTCTGGTTTACGTCTCTACTCATCCGTCATCATAAGTCCATCTTAAGAAATTGCATATTGGTTTTCCACTTTAGCTCCCCTTCCTCCTGAAACCAGCAATGGCTCATTATTCCATGTGGTTATATTTCATTTGTTAGAGCTACTAAGTCTAACACTGTTAGAAGTATTCCTAGAAGCATTGGGCTGCATTTTAATCAAATGAACTTATTCATGGCTAAATAATACATAAAAGTTATATAAATTAAGTAATACACATTGTATATAGCAACAAATCTACTTCTATGATTAATGGACTGTGTCCATGATTTTGTGCTAAGTGGCAGGGCTGTCATGGATGGTTCATTGTCACAGAAGCTGATAGCCAAAATGGTGAAGAGACACCCTGCAGTAACAGAAAACAGAAGTGAGTACCTTTCATTCTTATGAAATCAGTGTCCACTCACCCAGCCTTACGCAGCCACAGAAAAGGCCTGAATTTATGCAAAGATCTCATTGAGCACTTAGGACTAATAAAACATGGGATTGTGTTCAGTCCACTAAGAGTCTCCCATAAGGCAATTTCCCTTGCCTACTTTTTAATGCTATGCTACCAGTTTCTCAAAAGATACATCAGCTCTGATCTAATGAATGCTAAGTCTCCAAACATAGACTCTCGAGACCTTGTTTCTCAAGGTGGTGCCTCCGTATTCCATCTAAGTAATATACCTCACAGACTCCAGAGAAAGGGAGGTGGTCCCTCGATTTTCCAGCCAGACAGCCTTTACTGAGATTTATGTGATCAGAAACATAAATTGAAATATATTCAACAGAGAAATACTCAAAAATTAGGAAAATCACAAGTTCAGTGAGCGAGAGAGAACACACACTTCCTAACTAAAATGGGAGCAATGGAGGAGCAGCACATTCTCATTATGAACACACAGTTGCCCATCCTCAGAAGATTTTCTAATGACCTAGGAATTGCTCCATTAGGGTTCCGTAATTATTCCCACAGTTCCTGGCACCTTTTTACCCAGCTTAAAAACAGAGTATGAATGATTCCAAAATGCATTAACTACATCTGAAGTAGCACACCGTTCAAGTGGAATACTGGTGTAATTCAAAGTAATGAACACTTAACTATGGTTGTGACAGAAGAATGGCTGCTTCTCTAAGGTCATATTGACCCTCAGATTGCCAGCTATGTATGCCTTGTCATTAGAGGAAGGAGGTGTCTGGAGTAGTTCAGAGGGCTTAGGTCATGTTCTAAGGACAGCTATTGTTATTAGTTAATAATTTTAGTTTCTACTTTACAAAACCAGGTGTGAAAGTAGAATATTTGAAGAGTCTAATTTCCCTGCAAGTGATGTGTATATATGATCTCTTTCCCCTATCAATCACTGCTTACATCTAAGTGCTGGCTTCTTCTGACATAATTTTCTAACTTCACAGCCTTGCTAAGTACATGATCCTTTATTCCAATCCCAGGGTGCAGTCTATAACAATACTCATCTTTGATTTTTTATATGCTTTAAATTGAAAGAGAACTTTCCTACTCACCGCACTTCCTTCTCCAGATGTCTTTGTATATACTCTCCAACAGTCTTTAATTTTTCCCCAACTCTCAGGTTAATAACTTCATTTTCTTGGTTATCATTGCTACACATATGTGTATTTGTGTTTGCACAAATATATCTATTAATAAGAATTCTCAATTGAGGTATATCTAATGGCTGAGAAGCATCTAAGGAAATGCTTGACATCCCTAGTCATCAGGGAAATGCAAATCAAAACAACCCTGAGATTCCACCTCACACCAGTCAGAATGACTAAGATCAAAAACTCAGATGACAGGAGATGCTGGCGAGGATGTGGAGAAAGAGGAACACTTCTCCACTGTTGGTGGGGTTGTAAACTGGTACAACCACTCTGGAAATCAGTCTATCGGTTCATCAGAAAATTGGACATAATCCTACCTAAAGACCTAGTTATTCCACTTCTGCGCAAATACCCCAAAGATGCTCTAACATTCAGTAAAGATACATGTTCCACCATGTTCATAGCAGCTTTATTTATAGTAGCCAGAAGCTGGAAATAACCCAGATTTCTTTCAGTAGATGAATGCATACAGAGATTGTGGTATATTTTCACAATGAAGTACTACTCAGCTACTAGAAATGATGGCTTTATAAAATTCCTAGGAAAATGGTTGAATCTAGAGAATATCATCCTGAGTGAGGTAACCCAGTCATAAAAGAACAGACATAATATGCAGTCACTGATAACTGAATACTAGCCCCAGAAAACTCTGATTACCCAAGAAACAACTCACAGATTATAAAGCTCAAAAAAAGAAAGGCCAAAAATTGGAAGCCTCAGTCTTTCTTAGAAAAACAACAACAACAACAAGTGTATAGCACCCACGTAGAGTGGAGTACACTTAGACCTTAACTCATTATTAACTCAAGAGCTAAGAAGATAGCCTTGTGGCAATTTTTGGTATTTAAAAGTCAGGTTTAAAGAAAACTTTGACTATTTTCATGTTACATTTAATTTTACATGTACTTTATGCTTATGGTAACTAGTAAGATTTCAATGCATACTATCAGACATTTTTAAAAAATCGAGTACTGACAAAAATATATTCAAATAGTTTTATGCCAAAATGCTTTAAAAAAATCTGTACATGTATCTCTTTTTTTTTAAAATAAAGGTGTAAGGGAAAAAAAAGTAATGTGCTGAATCAGTTTTTCTTGTTGTGTGTTTGTGTGTGTGTGTGTGTGTCACACATAAGAATTTCCCTGTTCATATTAATATGTCCACAGATTCTGTCATTTTCCTAGTCTTGTGACTCTAAGAAAAAATGTTTCATAGTGGATTTCCTGTTATTCTGGCTCTATTAATATGTACCTGCCATGAAAATGGAAGCTATCAGTAAAGTCTGGACCCTAGAGTTGCTTAGAATCTAGATGAAACAAACGCAATCAAATGTTTAAAATAATAACACAGTTTAAAATTAATTAAAACTGCAAAGTCACAATAACTTGGTAGACGATTACATCTGATAGCAGTTAAATGAATAGTCAAGAAGCAATGGTATCTTGTGAGCTGTGGGAAGTGATATGAGAGAATTCTTATTCTATTTTCATGAGAATGAGGCCCATGTGGCCAATGGGAGTCAACTCTCCTCATGTACCTCCTTTGATCCTTGTTTCCATTTCTCAGAACCTAAATGCCAGTCTTCTGGATGTAAAAAAGAAGAAGAAAATGAAAGGAAAAAAGAAATGAAAGAAAGAAAGAAAGAAAGAAAGAAAGAAAGGAAGGAAGGAAGGAAGAAAGGAAGGAAGGAAGGAAGGAAGGAAGGAAGGAAGGAAGTAAGGAAGGAAGGAAGGAAAAAAGAAAACAAAAACAAAAAACTCAGGTCACCCCACTGGCCATAAAACTGTCATATCCACAACTTACAGGGAATTCATGTGAGACTTCTGTCATGGAAGCTGTGACATGACATGGTATGATTCCAGGTGAAGAGGCATGGCAGTCTGGGCAGATGCACGGTACACTAAAGCTTTGCTTTCATTTTGAGGAGAGGCTTTTAAATAATATTCTAAAGTCTTCAGTTTGGGTTATAAGCAACAAATATTTTAACATTTTTGGAGAACATAAATGAAATAGATGATTGTCCAGTGAGATGAAAGAAATACAGAACTGTTATTTCTAGGGAGAAAGGAAATGCAGGAGATATTTTTATTAAAAGAATTGAGATTAAAAATGGACTTACAGAAGGAAATGTGGACTGATTGAGCACGGAAGAGTAACAATGGGTGATATATTTATGTATGCCAAGGCAAGAATTTCTAAAAAGTTATTGTATGAACTCATGAGGCCTCAGGCATAATAATGTAACATTTGAATTCTCAATAGACTAGAGGTTTCATGACTCCATATACATGCTGATTACATGAAACCTTGGTAATAAACTCAGGGCCAGTAAATCTTAAAATCCTGATGGGTTTATAACCTCGCCAACTAGTCATACCCATTTATTATCTTTTATATAAAATCAGACATCTTGAGTTGTCTCTGATGCTGCATCTAAGTGGTTGAAAGCAGTCGAGTTTGGGCCACAGAGCCTTTTTTGGAGACAGAATATAATGCAAGAGATCAGCAAAGCAATAAAAGGGTCTGAGAGTTCCATCCCTAGAAAATGAAATTCAGTTAAAATACAACGCCAAGATTTTTTTAATAAAGGGATTGAAGTTTGCAGCTCCTGTCCTTGAAGATTCTAGCACCAGATGAGACTTTGCAATGCAGACCTTCAGTAGGAAGGAGAGGGATATGGGGGGAAGGAGAGGAGTAATAAATCTCTAAAATTTGACAAGTGACAGATCTTTGCCTGGGTAGCTGGTTAGGCCAAGATTGTAGTAGATTTTTCTGTCATTCATAATTCTTCTTCATAAGAATTTTATCACACTTAAATGACACAAAGGAGGGTTCTCCTATATTTGCATTGCAGAAGAGAACATGTTTAAGGCAAGCAATCAGCAAGTGACATTTCTAATATTTTGTAAAGACAATGTTTAATAATTGACTCCAAACCAGAGGTATGGACACACACAATTATTTTCATGTTTCAAAATACAGGAATAAGCAATTAGAATGAGAAACCAAATATGGGGGCTCAGATTCTTGGAGAACCTGACCTATGATTGAACTCAAATAAACCAACAGGCTGGTACTTTTGGTTTCCAGGTTACTCCCCCAACAAAATCTGCGTCTCCCCAACAAATCCAGTATCTAGCACCAGTCTCTAGGTTTCTCCCCCAACAAATCTGCAACCCCGGGTTACAAGCCCACCCCGGACACTTCACTTCTCCAAACCAACAATCAACAAGAAAGCAAATGTTAAGTTTACAGTGTGGCTTTCAGCACCAGCCATTTCTGATAAAGGTTACATTAGAACACCAATTAGATGCTTGCCTGGCTAGAAACACTCATCCTCTGTTGTTATCTATAAAACATTGTCCTGATGAATGTTCAGGGCTTTTCTCCACCAGAACTGTCCCTATGAGTTAAGCCCAAGCTCCAGCTTGTAAATAAACACCGTGGTATAATTGCAGCAAACCTGTCCTAAATAGTCTTTCAGTATTCACCAACACTTCCTTTGTACTACAAACCAATGTAGCACACACAGTTCAGTTAAATGTCTGTAGTATAATCAGTTCTCCTTTTCTTTCTTTCTTTATTTTTTTGGGGGGGGCTGTTTTAGGGTTTTATTTTTTTATTGAACAACTTTATTTTAAAAAACAAAGATAATGGTACAGATTTTAAGCATTTTTGCATAAAAGTATACAAATACATTTTTGTCAGTACTTGATTTTTTTAAAAGATCTCCTTTTTTAACTCTCTCCTCCTTATCTTAGATTTTGCCTGTACTACTTTCTCTTCTGATTCTCTCTTTCTCTCTCTCTCTCTCTCTCTCTCTCTCTCTCTCTCTCTCTCTCTCTCTCTCTCTCTCTCTTACGCACACACACACACACACAGACACACACACATTCTTTGTGTTATTTCTATTTTTCATCCTAGTCAGAGACCAAATCTTTTAAGTTCACACTCCATTCTAGAGAACCTGACCTAAATTTGAATTCAGGTAAGCCAACAGACCTGTGCCTAGTATTCCTTTCCAAGTTACCCAGCAACAAAACTGGAGCTAAGCTCCAGTTTCTAGGCTAACACCAACAAGACCGCCTGTTTTCAGGTTAATCTTCCAGAGAAAATTCAGCATTTCTAGGTTAATCCCCAACAAGCGTACCGTACCCTTGCCTAACAATCACCAATGTAGAGGGAAGCAGAAGTCAAGCCTATGGTTTGACTCCCAGCACCAGCCATCTATGTTATAGGCCATGGTAGCTCTCCAATTAGATGCTTGCCAGGCTACAAACACGCAACACCCTCCTTCTGTGCACCCAGCTTATTGCTTTGTATAAAACCTTAGCCCTTACCCTAGAGCTGTTCAGGGCTCCTCTCCACCAAAACTGTCCTGTGGATTGGCAGTGGGTTCAGTGGCTCTATCTAGCTAAAAGAAAGACCTGCATCAGATCGGCTTCTGTCTGGTCAACTGGGGTTTACTAACACGTCTCTGGAACTACACTGGTACCTCATTTCCCATGGTTGTACGTCATGAGGTACTTTTGCCTTGGCTCTCATATGTCTGCAGCATTTTCTTATTTTGAGAAAAAAGAAAGTAAAAGGATGGCTTTGCTTAGTCACATAGCAAGGATTTGCTATTAACGTACTCTTAGAAAGTTGCAAGTAAAATCAAGACAATCAAGCAAATGTGGAAAAATTATAATGTGGGATAAAAAATATAGAGCAAGAATAAAGAAATGTGTAGAAATGTTACTAGGATTTCTATAAAGAAAAAATATTATCATTGCAAAAAGACAGGCAACAAAGTGTTTTTAAGCTCCTAGCACAATCTTCATAGATAACCGAATCCAAAGGTTTTCAGTATGTGTGAATATATACTACATGGGTGTAGAAGGAAGACTACATTTTATTCAAAAGAAAAGTATTAGTATGAGGGAACAGAAGTTATTAGGTGAATATGGCCAAAGTATGTAATACACCTGAAGAAATGTGCCATTATGAAGCCTTTTCATTTCACATAATGAGTGCAGCTAATATTTTAAAGATAATCAGCTTTCAAGCTTAGGTTTCTACTACAGGATGAGAGAGGTCTCCTCAGGGTCCTGCCCCCCCCCCCCCCCCAGTCCTTGAGTTTATATACGAAGTTTACTCTTTATCTTTTGTAGCACATTGTTTATGGAGCAATGCATTTTTTTTTTTTTTTTTTTAACGGGAAGGACAAAGCAGTAACCTAATGATATGTGAAGTGAAATAATATGAAGAAGCTGCTGATGGGGTGTGAGGTATCAGCAGTCAAGACTCTTGGAAACACACTTAGCCTGTCACAGTTAAAACTTTCTTTATTGAATCAGATGTGAGAATAATGATTTTCGAATTAAATATCAGGCTCTTTAATTTAGAGTCTCACATCCATCGTTGAGAATTCAGTTTTCATCGTAGAATTATTTTTTTTTGTACAAAGTTTTATAAGCTAGGACTCTTCTTGAGAAAAGCATGCTTGGTCCGTAGATCCCAGGATTCTGTTTCCAGATGTATCTCCCTCATTGTATCTCAGTCTTCCTGCAGACTCGAATAATGTGTGTGTGTCTTCTATTTTTCATTTCAGCTTAGCTGTTCCTGGTTGAATTTCTGAGAATTTTTTTTTTGCCAGTTCTGCACATGCTCAGATGTACAGGACTGCATCCCTCAGCCTCTTGTCCTTCGTCACATATTTTCATTAAACCACGATTCGGCATTGCTTGCTGAATATGTAGTACTCTCTGGTAAGTCCACTTAGTATACGAGTACATTCTCTCTGGGGTAGAATTTTGTATTTACTCATGAGTTAATATTTGACTCAGGATTCCCAAATGCTTACTGTTCTATGTACCTTTCACTAATTTGCCTGAATTCTTCCACGGAAATTGAAATTCACCCACATGCCCCACCCCCAACTCAATTAAACATTCCAGGTGTTCTCCAGGTTTCATCTCATGTCAGGTTTCCCTCAGTCCTGCAGCTCAACCGTCTTCGTGCTGTGGGAAGTGAGCAATTGTTTGTCTGACTTCATTCTCTACTAGGCTGAAAATCACATCTGTTTTTCTCTTGTAGTACATCTCCACTTCTAATGTTTCTTTCTTTTCTCATTTGTGTCTGCTAATTCTCATGGGCATATTAATCAATAACTTCCCAGAAACCAATACAAAAGAGCAAGCATTTCCTGGTGATATTTTTCCCTCTGCTAGTCTCTTATTCTAAGAATCAGCTAATTCTTTTGTCCTCACCTTGCCTATGAAACATGCACTCCTATAACTTTTTGATTCTTGATCAGTTTTTAAGTTTCCCCTGATGTCTAAAAGCTTCTTGAATCTTCTTAGCACGGACATCAGCACTATTTAATCTAAAGCCATGGTCACTGGAAGGACCTATTGAATCTAAGACCCCAACAGTTTGCTAGACTGCTCCTTTCCTTCCAGCTTCCCTCTTTCTCCTCATGGAACTCCAGTTAACCACGTGTTGCTCTCCTCACAGACTTCCTCTCTGTTTATACATTTTATTTTAAGGAACGTTAAAGAGTCCACCAGGTTGGAGGAACAAAGCAGCCAAATGTGCTAATCCACACATAGGGGTGAATAGCAGAAGTGTGTAAGACTTCTTCCTCATTATTTATATCTAATTAGAAGATACTTTATGGTCTACATAAAAATAACAACAATCACGTCTGATAGCCATGGATTTCTAGTCAAAACTGAAATGTTTAAAACCTCAGATGAATACCTACCAAACTTGAGAAAGAAAGGGAATGTTGACATCTTTTTACTCTTCATGAGTCAATGCAAAAGTCATGTAAGAAAAACTCTGATAATCTAAAACAATATGCTAAATCCTTTAAAATTACCAACAAAGTAACTGCAAAAAGAGAATTAAAAGTCAGCAAAGATAACAAAATAAATGATAAGTTTACTTTTAAAATTCAGTTAATTTGAAAGAAGTCAAATGTAAAGACAAAACAATAGAAAACAGATAATACCAAACAGTCAAATTAAAAATTAAAGTTAAGAATTATATTATATGAAAATATTCTAAGTGCTTCCACTGGCAATCAGAAACATAATGTTGTGTTGTGAAACAACAACAGCAAAAATAAAGAACTATCTTTATGCTGCTTAAAAAAGTTTATTTTAAAATAAAAGTTATGCAAAGGTTATAAATGAGAAATGATGAGAAAAGACATATCCTACAAAGACTAATTCAAAGAAACTTGACAATCCTGGTACTATCCAAAAATGTTGTGTAATAGGAAAGAATATAGCAACAATTAAAGATGAAGCCTTTATAAATGTAAAGTCACTGGAGACACATTGTGATCCCCAATGAGTATGTGTGGCAAACATGGCCTCAAAGAAATACTGGGCAACTACAAGAAAAACTAATAATCTACATGTGATCCAGAAACTGTATGATGATAACTAAGTCCTTAACCAAGAGATATTTGAAAAATGTTCTGTTGAACAGGCCTGATTTTCCAGGTACATACAGAATATTCACCAAGTTACAAAATATTCAGTGTATCACAACAAGTATTAATAAGTTAAAAGAAAAATTTAAGGAACAAAGACTATTATCTGAGATTACACTGAAGTGAAATTAAATTTTAATTTTAAAAAAAATCACTGACTGTAAACCACTATTACCAGTGATCCAGCATTTATTTCTTTATTCTCTTTGGGTCTTTATCTTTTACTTTTAATATTTCTCAAACATTTGTGGTTTTTGACTGCATATTTAAGACTAAGTCATGAAAACTTTATTTGAAATTTTAGTCTGTAAGGGTATAGAGTGTTTAAGCTGCTTGGTTGGGTAATGTACCATGGTTTTTCAGGTTTGTTTGATTAGTTATGGTTTCATTAGCTTTGATAATAAACCTATAAATTGTGAAGGGGTAATAATTTTCTCTTTGTTCAGCATGTTTGAAAGGCAACACTTCCAACCTACAACAATAGTGGAAGGATAACCGTCCTGGTGTCAACATTTTAGATATGTGGGAAGGAAAATGTAGGTCCTATTAATTTCTGATAGGAATATACATCCAGGATTATTTTTGGAAAGCAGGCCAGGGGAGACAGAAGAAAGTAGCTTTCTTTTCATTTTTTATTTATTTTCTTTAGATTACAATATAATTATGATATTTCTTCTTCCTAATCTTGCCATATGTCCATCCCTACTCTCCCTCAAATTGGCCTCTTTGCAGTAATTATATACTTATACTTATATATTCCTAAATATAATATACTAAATTCATATGATACTACATGTGCATTGTTTTTAAGGGCTCACCAATTGGCACTGGACAAGCAATTGCTGTGCTCTGCTTTGGGGAACAGCTCCCTTCCCATTCTGTTGTGTCTCCAAGAGATATGAGAGTGTAATTTTAAAAGTAATTGGAATTTGTGAATATACTCATTATCTTATATCAGAAATTTGTTATATATATATATATATATATATATATATATATATATATATATATATATATATATATATACATAGAGAGAGAGAGAGAGAGAGAGAGAGAGAGAGAGAGAGAGATTGATATACTTACTTTCATATGTGTCATGTGAATGTTTCTAAAGCAATACCATAGGGAGTCAGACCCTAAGTCTAGAGAACTAATGATGACAAATCTTACACTCTTCTACTGAATTTCCTCTGGAAGCCATAGTTCTTCTTAAGAATATTCTGCATACCTTCAGAGTGAATTGTTTAGAGAAATAGAAAAAAATGAAAATTAGATTAATATAGAACATGATCAAGCTGAGGCTACATTTCTGATGTCAAGACAGGAAGATAGCATGGCTTAAATATTAGTTCTGAAGAAAAAATTTAAAGGTTATTGCAAATGTATTTTAAAGGTTGACAGCCTCATTAGAATAAATGGATGTGCTCCCCAAATGATGACTTTGAAAGACAGCTCTTACTGGGGTGTATAAATGTAGGGGTGTTTGCATGGACGGGAACAATTAGGAAGTCTAATTTATTTCTTTACTTTCTCACCTTGGACTAGTACACCAGGTGGGGTCATGGACATTGCTGCATTACTAACCTGCAAAGCCTATTAATGCTGTCTGCCTCCTGAGACCCTGGGCTGAAGACTGTGGAAGACAAGAAGGCTACAGCTTTGACAAATACCCTCAGGGTCTGCAAAATGGCATTGCTGGGAGGTGTGTGCCAAATTGTGTTTGGCTTTGGCCCCATAACTTGTGAGTCTGTCAAAGACTCATCACGTCAATTGGTGGAAAATGGATTACTGTCATTCTTCAAGGCACGCCACATCATTCCCCATTGATTGGCATGCCAAATCCTTCACAAAGTAATGAGTCAGGGACGATTCGAATCATCATCCAACTGTCAGCTTGATTGCATAGCCCTCTATCAATGGGATTAAGCTGGTGTGGCATCCAAAATGTAATGAAACACATTACTTTATTTGAAAAGTTGACAGAAAGACAGGGATGCTGGACCCAGGAGGCCGAGGCATACAGGAAAAAAAAAAAAAAAAAAAAAAAAAAAACTAATAAAAGTCGGGAGAGAGAATTGATAGATGATATAAATACACTTTTTTTTCTTGCCTCACAGGAGATGTTATGGCTAAAGGGAATTGCATTTCTCTTCAAAGAGAATTTGAACTGAAAGGGACATGCTGGAATTCATCTAGCTTGCTCTTTAATGAAGAAAGAAACTGAGATACAGGAGGGTCAAAAAGTTACCTAACATGGAAAGATTGTAAAGACAATATCATGCATGTTCTCTGAGAAGCTAGTTTTCCATCTTGGTTCTTCCACTTACCAGATGTGTCACCAGACATAACCTCCAATCTGACTTCATGTGCCTCTGTAACATATGTCATATGTCACCTGAATCAGTGTGGGTCATATGGAAACAAATATAAAATGAATATAATTTTGTTAATATTTCTTAACAAGTAGTAACACATTTTGAACAGATTCTGAATGCTTTTATCTGAATTAGTTTGCATTTTGCATTTACATCAACATAGAATAGATGGTAAAGTCATTACTTTTCATTTACTTTAGTAATCCATACATTACTCATAAAAGTACCATTTTTATGCATTCATAAATTTGACAGATTATTTTAGTTAGTGTAATGAAGGGAAAACATGGCTCTTGTAAATAATCTTGCAGCCAGTAAGAGGCTAGAGTCTCTTTGTTATAGATCCTAAGCCACTGGCTCTGAAGTTTGACTCCATAATGATAAAGTAAATTATCCACAGCAAAGAATATTTTCTTAGAAGTTCCGATATATCACCTGTATTGTGCTATCTGCTGTTCTTTTATCCATTAAGTGTGTGTGTGTGTGTGTTTGTGTGTGTGTGTGTGTAAACATACAAGTAAAACATATTAAATTGTATATTTGCATATTATTTAGGAGATTGGAAAGTTTTTCAAACTTAGGTTAGAGAGTGTTATATTATTAGCTGAAAGAACCAAAGAACTATTTAACCTCCTACCAAAGTGGTTGTGTTATCACTTGGGTGCTTGTACCTAAACTAAGAAAACCAGGCCATGTTTTAGAGTCAGAAATCCAGAGAAAAGTTGTGTGTAGTTCTAAGTGAACTAGTGAACTATTTAGGCATATACTCTCTATATGAGAACTATGCAAAATCTACAAGTTATGTGTATATAGGGGCTTTGAAAATCCAAGATATCACATCCAAATGAGGACAAACTTTGGTCAAAGAAATTGATTATTTACCTCACTGATTACTTAATACAGAAGTGTTAGCTAAGTCACTGAAGACCATAGACATACCATGGAAAAGACTGCTTTTCCTTTGTTTTGACCTTCGTGCAGCAGTATTGATATCAGAAGTTTTCCCATGCATAGCTACCATAGTGCCTAGAAAAAGTGCCTAGAAAAAATGTGACATAAAGAAAGTTCATTTCATAAGAGTATAGAGTAAATGCTGTAATGTACTAATATTTAATAAGAGGCTGATTAGGCTGGTGCATTTTACACTGTGGTAGGTAATGGGAAAGAACCACAAAACAGTGAATGTGACTCATGCCTCTAATGAACTTGAAGATTTTTAAAAAACACAAAAATATTTTAAGAGATTAAATATCAGGCATACTACATATGGTCTTGGAATGAACTTAGCTCAACTTGTGACATTACCACTTAGTGCTTAGAAGATCTATTTAAAATGCAATCACTCCAAGCTTTGGTCTTCTAACATACAAAATGAACACCCACATTTCATTATTCTTAAGTATATATTTATGTAATATACACAAAGGAAAAGAGAAATGTGCAGTATCCAGATCCCCAGAACAAACTAAGACTTAAACATTGTCACTACTCAAATTTGTTGTGTGGATTAATTATGACCTATGTATGTATGTTTTTAATTTTTTGCCAAACATGATGCTTTACATTGTAGAGTAGTTATTTAACAGGGTATTGCTAGGTAATTCAGAGATGCAATCTCTACATGTGGTCCAAATAATATTCTTATTTCCACATTTTCATCTTTCTATTTATTCATTGTACTTCAGACATTCACATGAAAATTGTGAACTGGAACTTTCGGGTTGGTGTGGCCAGGCTGCAGAATAACTGTGTTCAGCATGATGATCTTCTATCTGTCTTCAAGCTGAGCAGGAGTCAAGAGTCTTGAACTAAGCCATAATAAATTGAACTATATGAAATTGTGCACAATTCAATATACCTACAGAATAAATAATATCATAATACTAAAATGAAAATTTACTGGACACAACACGGCATTTAATTCAACTCTAAAAAATAGAAATTTTCAAATTATTCAGATTCCACCAGAGATTTTTTTTTCAAACTTAGGAAAAGTTACAGTGACTGACAAGAGTACTTTAAATAACTCTCCAGAGGCACCAACTATCTATCAATCAAAAGCCATCAGTTGATAGTTAAGAGCAGCTATTTAACTTCAAACTAAATTATCTTAATTAGAGGAAATTGAAAGTGAACATTTAAATATGGTAAATAGTAAATGTGTATTCAGACATTTAAGATGTCTTAGCTATGATAATAAGGTTAAGATTTTAAGTTTGCATTTTGAAAATTAGTAGCTTATATTAATGGTAAAATTGGCATTAGCCAAAATCTTTAGAAAAACACTTAGACTTATGTGAAGAAGGCTCAGACTTTGATCAAGATGGTAAAGAAATGATTTTACAGATGCATCTACACATTTCCAAATGAATATACATTTTCAATATTCTGCATGTACAAATACATTCAGAAAATAGTAGTGGATGTGTTTGTGTATGTATGAACATGAATATGTGTTTCTCAGAAAAATATTGATTATGAGAGTATACATTTCATGATTAGTGTCAAATGAATAGAAAAAATTTGTTCATGTTTTTAAATTGATAATTTAAATTTTTGTTTTTTTATTTAATATACTTATTTATTTTTTAAGGTTAGAATCTTTTATTCAGTTTTCTGTTTTTGTCTGTTTTATGGTTTTATTTTTTTATTGAACAACTTTATGTTAAAAAACAAAGATAATGGTACAGATTTTAAGCATTTTTGCATTAAAGTATATGAATACATTTTGTCAGTACTTGATTTTCTTAAAGGTTTGATAGTGTGCATTAAAATCTTACTAGTTACAATGAGCATAAAGTACATGTAAAACAAGATGTAACCTGTAAATAATCAAAGTTTTCTTGGTGTGTAAAGATTAAGCGTAATGGTTTTTCATTTTCTTTTTTTCTTCTTTTTGGCCTTTTTTGTTCTTGAACTTCATATAGTCTGTGAGTTGTTTCTGGGGTGTTCAGAGTTTTCTGGGGTTAGTATTCAATTATCACTGACTGCACATTATGTCTGTTCTTTGTGACTGGGTTATCTCACTCAGGATGATATTCTCTAGATACATCCATTTTCTTAAGAATTTCATAAAGTCATTGTTTCTGGTAGCTGAATAGTACTCCATTGTGTAAATGTACCACAATTTTAATATCCATTCATCTACCGAACGACATCTGGGTTCTTTCCAGCTTCTGGCTATTATAAATAGAGCTGCTATAAACATTGTGGTGCATGTGTCTTTGTCCTATGTTGGAGCTTCTCTGGGGTATATGCCCAGAAGTGGAATAACTGGGTCTTCAGGTAGTGCTATGTCCAATTTTCTGAGGAACTGCCAGACTGATTTCCAGAGTGGTTGTACCAGTTTACAACCAAGCAACAGTGGAGAAGTGTTCCTCTTTCTCTGCATCATTGCCAGCATCTGCTGTCTTCTGAATTTTTGATCTTAGCCCTTCTCTTCTACTTGATGACAAGACAATGTTTTTGAAATTTTCTGTATCAATAGTTAAAAAAAAATGAACAACATGAATACTTGTAAAAGATAAATTTAATATTTCAGATGATTTAAATTTAAGAAGGTGCCAACACATAATGTCTCACATGGTGTCTCTTGAAATAGAGAGACTAATCTTGATAGAGAGAAGACACTGAAGGGTGAAGCTATTAATTTTTTAAGGTATTTGAATGAGAAATTTTTATTTCCATTAGAAAATGAAACCACTATTCTGGAATAACTAGTACATAAAACACTGGAAAATAATTGCAGCCATCAGAAAAATGAGTCTATAGTCTGTAAAAATATGAACACAACTTAAACTGAAAGCCCATAAAGGGCAAACATCTAAAGCAGGAGATTGTTATGTCAAAAAAATGAAAAAAGAAAGGAACAAACAAAAATATAAAGAAATAAAGAAAAAAGAGAAAATGTCAAATACAAGTATATTCCAAATAAATACATGTGTTGCTTGGCACATATAGTTATTTGAGATAAATCCCATTAAACTCCATAACTATACAGAGCCAAACATGTGACATAGAGTAAGTATATGTAAAAATGACAGTGGTAAGAACAATATCAAGTCAAGATGAAACCAATTGCTTTCAAATTGGAAATGGTTTCTTCTGTAGAAATCTCTTAAAATGTGAATTTCTGGCAGCAGTCATTGTATTTTAATATATATGTTATCATGTTAATCTAGGAGATATCTAAAATTGACATTTGCTGAGGATGATAAGCTAGATTGTTGGTAATGTAAGTATGGAAGAGTCCGAAAGGAACACCAAAGCTGCAATTGGTATTTCACAGATGGGGAAGGTTTTGGGGGTGATAACATAACTTTTAAAATCCTATTGCCACATTAGAACGTGATATATCCCTGTTTGCACAGTCATGTAATAGAACAAACCTGATGTTTCATAACAAAAGACTGTCTATGGAAAATGGGGCTTATATACACAATGAAAATTTTTTTCAGCCATAAAAACGGATGAAGTTTTGTTGTTGGGAGGAAAACAGACATACCAGCCATAATCATATTAATTGAATTAAGTCTGTCTCAGAAGTACAAAATCATCTTTTCTCTCATTTGCATGTCCCAGTTCTTAGGTTATATAAAATTATGCACAAGCAGATAAACTGAAAGTAGTTGTAAAATTGCCTGAGGCACAAACTGGACTAATGGGAAGGTGGAAAAGAGGTAACTAAGTGGGTCCTGGGTAGATGAACAAAAAGCCTGCTACATGTATTCATGAAAAGGGCCTATGTAGCAATGCAGTATAATAACTAAAAATGCTTTCATTGTTTCCTCTTTTCATCCTTTACTTGTTTGGTAGCGTTGCTTCTGGTTATCTGCAAAGATTAACAGCTACTAATCTAAGATAGGAAATGTCTGGGAGCCCAAGACTCTTCATCCATGCTTAGGTTTAGTGTAGCTGACCTTTGCTTTCTTGGGTGTCCAATTCGAAGTAAGACTCACATAAAGAAGAGCGATAACTTTCAGCCGCTGATGGTGATCTAAAGCCTGGAGAGATGAAATTTCCCATTTTCTCTTCAAATTGCCACAGTAATATTTTCAGATGCAATTGAATATTTTTAAAGTTGTAGAATGAAACTTACCCAGAAAGGTGCTCAGTTACCACCAGTACACACACAGCAAAAACTTGGAAATGTCCCAGCTATTCCTACGTGATGTTAAGTATGGAGTTACCGCATCCTCCAGATTGTGCCCCATTTATTTAGAGAAGTGGTTCTCAACCTTTCCAACTACTGTGACATTTAGTACTGCCTTCATGGTAAATTGGACCTCATAAAATGACAACCATAAAACTGTTTTTGTTGCTCCTTTATAACTCTAATTTTGCTAGTGTTAGGAAATGTAGATATCTATGTTTTCTGATTACTGCCGTGGAAGTGTTGTTCACCCACAAAGGCATCTCAACCCTAGGTTGAAAACTCCTGCTTTAGATCATTTCTACCCAAGCATCTATCACAGAGATGAAAAGTCCTGTTGTCAGGGTGCACAAGCAATATATAAAGGATGTTATGAAATTCCAGGCTGGCAGTGTACCCAGCACATGGCAAAACAAAATCACAAACCAGAAGAAGGGTCAGGAAAGACTAAACTACCCAACAAACTCTTGACTTCATCAACTTTGAGTAGAACTTCCATGTCTTCAGGGGATGCCCACTGACAAACGGTCAGGGTAGCCTGGCTCTCTAGAAGATATGAGATTCTCACCAACCTGCATTTGGACCATTTCTCAAAGTGTCAGAGAGACTGGTATCCTTTTTCCGTTCAAGTATTATGAGAACCACTAGAAAGCACACACCGAGAGAAGATTCATAGCATATGTTAGTTGTGCTTTGTCTGAAATCTTATTTTAAAGTAGAGGCAGGTACAAACTACAATGTGCACAGATACTTCATGTCTTTTTAGCACTGATGTAAGTTTGAAATGTGCATGATATCAAAGTATTGTCCTTAAAATCACTTTGTACACAAGTTTCAAGAATACACAAACACACACACATACACACACACACACACACACAACTCCTTTAGCTGACAGATGAGAAGCCAACAGTGACATTTTTCTTAACTAAGGGTCGCACACATTGGCAATTTTGTCAACCCAGATGTAAACACCACTGCCGTGTCCGAATCATAATAAATTTTGTTTACCCTAGTTAGACACTGGCTCTGCTTACACTTTAGTTAAAATAGCTTAAGATTTATCCTCCTGTCAGAGCTGCTGGAAAATTGAGAGTCTCATGCAAGTTGTAAGCTTTCTGCTTAATCTCCTGGAAACTTTTTCAATTTTCCCTTGAGTAGCACCGCGAGGCTGGTGCTACGCCTCACCCATGGAGGAGAGGTGGTCTTCAGCATATGCCTTTTTCTACTTAGCTGGGAAGCTTCACATAAATGAAACCATCAAACACATTAGCACCAGCTTCCACTCCAGGCTGTCACCATGTGGTAAAATTGATCACAAATTGCTGATAATGAATCAGGAAAGCCATCAATTGCATTGTAGTTGATCACATACTCACAAGAGGAATATATTACTGAATATGGCATGATTACTCATGCATAAGAATTTAGAAATGACTCCCTAGCAGCCCACACTTAGGAGAAAAGGCAAATTCTGCTGAGGAAGTAAAATCCAAGTTCTGCATAAAAATTATTTTAAACTGCTTATCGGATTATGGTTAAGAGCTTAATGCATACTTGAATAATTCTCCACTATTTTTCCGGGCTGAATGTATGTTAATCACACATTATTTCTAGATAGTGTTCTGATCACTGTCATCAGCTAACTTTGCTGATTGAAAGGACCATGATCCTAATGAATTCATACAATTAGGCTGGTGTATGATGCAGTCCTTGCCAGCACAAATATTAGGTTTATTTTATCCTTGAAAGTTTTGTTTTCTTGTTTAATTTGGCTTGACTGCCCAGTTCTTTTTTTCCCTGTTCACATACTGTGGGTTTTTTTGTTCATGAAATTGTATGTCATTTAAACAAGGGCCATAAGAACTTTTGATACCATATGTTTAGAATGGGATTAGTATACAATTCTTAGGTAAAAGTGAAACCAAGATATTAATTAGCATTTGCACACCTACTTGTAAACTCCATGGGAATCTGGAGCTAAAGTATTCTCTCCCAGTTGAGCCTGTGTGCTTGATCACTTGCTCACAGTTTTTTCACTGTGAAGTAATAGCAGCTGATGAAAATGCAGATTCTGATGAAAGGCTGAGCTCACTTACAAAACAAAATGAAGTTGAGTTTCTTAAGATAATGCTTCCCCAAACTCAAATGGGCAGCCACGATCAGAAGAACAGAAATCAATGGAGAAGTAGTCCCTATCTTTCTGGATTGGCTACTTTATTCTGATCTCAAGGACATATAATATAAAAATATTTAGAGCAATGTCTTCTATTTTGTTCAAATTAAGAGAGCAACATGACTTTAGGTTGAAGAAATGATTTGAAAAGCTTTTTCTTTGTGCTTTATTACCTGTAGGCCCACAGTTGTCATCGAGACTGCTATGAAGAATTTTCAGGAAGACTCAGGTGTAGTAACAAGCCATATTTAAACCTCAGGACAAATAAAACCATTCATGCCTCAAATATACATGTAAAGAATAAAAATAAGGAGGCTGACTTTTTTCTACTATCTATCTATCAATCAATCAATCAATCTATCTATCTATCTATCTATCTATCTATCTATCTTTCTGCTATCTATACTCTACTATCTTCTATATACTTATCCATCATCTGTCTGCCTATCTGTTATCTATCTGTTGCTCTATCTATCTATCTATCTATCTATCTATCTATCTATCTATCTATCTATCATCTATCCATCTTCCTTTGTATGTGTCTGGCTTCACAAACTCCATAGTACACAGTGCACTGTGGAAAGCAGAGAACAGCCCATATTTCTCTACTTTCTTTCCATTATGTGGATTTTTGGGATAGAGCTGAAGTCCAGTCAAATCTTTTGCCTGATGAACTATCATACTAGCCAAGGAGCCTTCCATTACTCATCAATGTGAACCCCAGTCTCTGGTATATATCACTATAAATCATGATAGGTCATATCCATTTTCTGTGACCTCCTCTCAGTAAATGTGACTGTTGTTGGCAATCCTTAACTATTGATCAAAATACTTATATAAAAGTTTATATAAAACTACAAAAGTTTCTGCTTAAATATGTTTTATGCCTGTGTATACCTGGTCTAGTTTTACCCACATTTATATTTTTGAGTAGAGACAGCAGCCACAAAATCCACGTAGTCCTTTAAGTCTAGATATGGTCATCTAACTAAAAGGTTGTCCCTGGACATATAAATCTGGACAAGTCCCTTACAAAGAATCATGGTACCAACCTTCTTAAGTTAAGAGCTATGCCCTGGAGAGCTCAGAACTCATATTCCGAAGCTTTTTGAGGCCTTAAAAAATCTCCCCTAAAGGAAAAAATAATTTGTTTCAGGCGACAAACACTTTTTTTTTTAATTTAAAAAGTAAGTGTAACATTTATGTTCATTTAATTCCTTAATGATAGTTTGAAAAAATGATTCATTGTAGTCCATTGGGCTGACTCTTTGAAATTCATTATAAATGTATTTTGGACAGTGATGCATGAAAATGTTTTAACCCCAACTATTTAATCATAAAACCTGTGTGCTTATAACAATAGAATATTCAAAGCGAGGAAACAGAAAACAAATGCCAAGCAATGCATGTTGTTCGCTACTTGAGCCCTCCCGTTCAGTAAGGGCTGACAAATATTGGCACGATATGTCACTAAGAAGCAAAAGATCATGTTCTGACCTTCAACAATCCCCACAATATGTACATTATGTTGATGTGCCCTTTGATTTTTTTCTATGTTGATGTGCCCTTTGGTTTTTCAATCTTGGTTTCCTTGGGCTGCCTCTGCTCTTTCAGGATGAGTGAGATCATTCCACCAAGATTCCACTGTCTTCATTTTAGCCAAGGAGTTAATAAAAGATGAAGATCTTTTCTTTCACTATTTTTTTTTTATTTCAGTCTAATGCACCTGGGAAGAAGGACACACTAAGAAAAAGGCAAAGGGAAAGAAAGAATAGGTGATATCCTTCTACAGGAACCACTGAAACCAAATGATCATCAGAGCAGGGGCATATTTTTAGATTACAGTTTGTTTTCTAAGTGGAGACCTCTCAAGAGGATCAGCATTTTTTACATCTTCTCTTTAAAAGAGGAAGACACTGACATGTTAAAATGTGAACCACTATTGTCCCTTCACTTCCTAATCCAGGGAAGTTTCTCATATCTGGTCTGATATCCTCCTCCCTTCCTCTGTCTTTATATCCCTTTAAAAGCCTCCACTGTACATTTTGTAGTTTAATTGTATTTTCCTTATATTTTGTTGGTTTTGCTTTCCCATTGATAAGTCAGAACATTAAGACAAATGATGAAGTATCTTCTTGACACAAGCTGTAAATCATTATACATTCTTAAAATATTTTAAGTTTATTATTTAAGCACAGATTGGTTTTAAAAGCAGATATATGAAAATAAATTGTAGATAGTTTTCAGTTTCACCTCTCTATTAAATCTTTTTGCTATTTACTGACCATTCTGACTTCTCAAAAAATGTGTGTACGTGATCTTAGGGCTCATTATTCTATTCATAAGGATAAGCAAATCAATATTTTGTGTATGTTACCATTTGGTCAAACAACAATAGATGTATAGAGCCTACAATTCAATATTTTTTCCAAATGATGTTCTCCATTCTAAATAAAACTGGAATAATTTGCCATTCATTTAGGGAAAAATTGGTGTGTTAGTTTTTCATGGCTAGTGGCAACACCAGGACATTTATATGGTCGTTAAAATTCAAAAGAAAAGAAAAGTCCACGTAGCTGGCAGAGCATAAAGAACTCTTCCTGTGTTAATACAGTGGCAAATGTAGAGGTTTACATGACCATAAGAGTAGAACTATTGAAGCAACCTGTCAGAACATTGTCTTCAGTTCTAAATGCTTCCACATTGGGAAATGGAGGGCTTGACTAAGGACATCCTTTCAAATTAATACTTATAAAGGATCATTTTCCAGAACTTATTGTTAAAAATGTCTTCTCAGTTCAGTGCCATGCCGCATGGCTATAATCATAGATACTCAGGAGCCTGAGTCAAAAGAACAGAAATTCCAAGAAAGACTGTCTCAAAAATTTAAAAAGACCTGAGAGGAAAATTGTTTGCTTGAAATGCATGTGGCCCTTTCTTGACTTCTCAAATTTCCAGAAAAAGAAAATGTAAGACAGCCAAAAATTAATGTGATATTATTCTTTTAATTCATGGTGTGCAAACTCATGCTTTGGGCCTACCTTTGCAAAACACTTCTGGAAACCCACTTTGACTTCTTATAGCTGGAATTCAACCTAGGCTGTTGAATAGCTTTGTTATTTGTCTGAATGTGAACTTGTAAGGCAATGACAAAGCCATCGTAAGTCAATGGATCATTTATGGTTCCAGAGATGCTTGAATTGAAAGTGTCAAGTTTAATTCTTGGTGCTGTTTGCCTGTGATTCAATCGCCTGATTCATTTATTGATGAATATTTGAAGAGTTCGCTTGCTTGTGAGAGTATTTGTTTAAGAAATCAAAGTATGTTTCCTAAAGACATTTGCCAATTTCAGTCTGGTGCTACTAAAAGAAAAAAATAGGTTGCTGTTCCTTATTGAAGATGACAGTGTCTCTGCACGCTAATCATTATTAAGAAAATATCCAGTGTTGGAGAACCTGTAGACAACTTGCTGAGAAACAATAATACAAGAAATTCTCTGAGAGCGGTGGAGATACTACGCTGCTGGAACAGAGAGTGGACACCCACAATCCACTAGCAAAGCAAAGCAAGGCATTGCAGATAACAGATCCAGGGGTTTCTTGTCTGATGGTGTACTGGTGGATACTGAATAAATAACTTTTTCGGGTGGAAATACCGAACTGTGTAGCAGTCATCACTTTTTATTGGTTAAACATTATTACAATAAAGACATTTAAACTACAGTCATAGGATCACTAAACACAGGGCAGTGGAAAGGTATATACACCAGACTTTGATGAGCCAGTTTCAGGTGATCCCAGAATTCCTGAAGGAATTAGATCTACTGAGGGTCGAATGTTACTACGCATGTGCTATACAGTGATTCTTTCACATCTGAATGTCACTAGGTGAACGGAGAAGGATTGGTTCCTATGGAGGTATGAAAGGGAGTTTGTAGAAGCAACATGGAGTACAGTTACTAAGAAATGCTTGAAGAATAAAAATGTACACCGTGGGCAAATGGCATTTGCTGAACATCAATCACCTCACAGAGTAAAGAAGCACTATTTGGTACTTTAATTGTCTTTTGCAAGTATATTTTTTCGAAGATGTAAATAATATCTGTAGAAATGAAGACAAATATAAAAGCAGTCACAGATTCTAAAACCATCTTGTTCAAAAAACAGTTTTGGTGTTCAACATGATGACAGTTTTTTAAGGTGAAAATGATTGAGACTACTTTCCACACTCGTCATGTCTCAGGGAATTCTAAACCTGCAGAATTACTCTGGGGAAAGAAAGTTTAAGTCTCTCTTCATCCAAGCCAAATTAAATGTTTGCAGTTGTTGAATTCAGTACTACATTGGGAGCATGAAGAATCTTTTTATTTATTTTTTCATTTCCCACCAAATAAACCGTGTTTTGCCCGAGGACACCTTCATTTAGATCTGTCTTCACAGCAGATTCAACTGTGGCAGCATTATCCCACAACATTTCCATTCTTGTCAGAATCCCTGAAGATAAGGCTCTATTTTGATAATTCATGTAGTTGGATATCAAACAGCTGCCAAGATATCTACTGACATCTGCTGTTTAGCTCCTATCGGTTTGTCCCATCTGGCTTGCATTCAACAGGACTCAAATTGAGGCTGAACAACATCACAGGACCTTCAAAAGCAATTTCACGTCGTATTTAGAAGCACCATGTATGCACAGAGTTGCCTATTGTCCTGCAAATAACTCTGAATCCTTGCAGATTAAAATTTACAACATGTAAATTCCAAGTGCTAAATATTAGATTTAACTAATACTAAATGATTGCTTAATGCTAAACTTCACTGATTTTTGTTTAGTGTAGAAACAGTAAATATGGCCTTTAAGGTTAAATGATTAATAACCATGGTTATTAAAAATGTAATTATTAAATGAAACTACATATATCCAGGATGGCTTTTGTCTTGAGGTTGTTATATTTCTTCTTCATCACAGTACATGTAGCTCATAACACTCTCCCTTCATGTTCATAGTCTGTCTGGTTAGAGAACAGCTTCTGTTCCAATTCACAGCCATCTTGAATAGGAAATTCCATAATGAACATGGCACTAATGATGGCACAGAAATCAAAAATTTCACCATTCCTTTGGGCCCGATCATTCAAATTCACCAAAATAAGTGCCTTGGCTTTGAAGCTGCCTAGCATGCAGTCAGTCCTGGCTTTCCCTTGGGTTTAATATGCAACTGACAACACTATTTGAGAGAAAACAACATACAAAGTCTTCGGTTGAAACTAAGAGAGACACAAGGAAGGAAAAGCTTCTTGGCAGCAAATTAATGTCAGAACAAAGATGAAAATGGAGAATTGACTCAGCACAGCTGTCTTTGAAGAACTTCCCCAGCCCCAGTGAAACTGTACGCATTTACGAAAGAATAGAAACACATTTTCACTTTGAAGACAAATGGGCTAAAAAAATTAGAAATAACTTTGCATAAATACATTATTTTATATACATTTTCTACAAAGTTAGGATGAAATGTCTGGAAACAAAAACTTTGGACTTAACTAACTAAAGAAAAGTCATTTTCACTGTGCTTGTAACTAAAGATCGGACTCTGGGGCAACAGTTTGTCATCAAGACCCTAAGAGAAGACTTACTTTTTCACATGTATTAAAAAAAAAAACATTATCTATTATGATGTTTCCAGGACATGTTGGTAGTTTTTACTGTCCCTTACCTCTACTACTGATCTAATAGTCCCATAATTCTGCACAGGTCTTCTTGACAGCAGGATTAGATTGGGGTTGCTAGAATAAAGCTTTCTTGGGGTTGTGCTTTCTAATTCTTCCCATATAAGCTTTCCAACTGGACTCAAGTAAGAACAGTTTTTTTTAGTTTTCCCTAAACCCATTTTCAATATCTGTCCATGTCTCTCCTTTCACTCACTCCTCCCAGAAATCAATCGTAACTTACTGGGCTGATCTTTTACCTACTGTCTCAAGGATGGTCCAATGATGTATTTAGAGCTTCCGTAGTCAGGGTAGGGATGCACACAAAATCAATGGACTCTGCGGAAGTGAAGAGAGCACGTATAGAAAAAGATAAAATGAGGGTCAAAAATCATCAAGGGGCCATAGCCTATTATTATGACATTATATTCTCTATTCAAAGTTGGTGGTCTAAGTCTTCAATATATTGACCACTTTCTTTTATTAAGTGATAATTATTTTAATGTGTAGATATGGCCATGTAGTTATCTAATGCCCTGTGCTATCTCTGTGATTAGACTGGAGTTGCACTATCCTCAGGGAACATGACCACGCCGCACAAAGAAATTGTAAGTAATTCGGTCAGTGCAGTCAAGAGTAGAATAAGGTTTTTTTCAAAATAATTATCATTTAAGATTTTGAACATATAGCCAGGAGAGGTTTAACAACATGAAGACACAGAGTTTAAGGTTCCCTTTTCTTTTCCAGTTTTGTTGCCAAGACCCAGGCAGTTATTGAGATCCTGTCAGATTTCTATTCCATTTATTCAATAGAGACTCAAATAGAATACGCCTTTAGTTTCTTCCTCCCGTGTCCATTCCAAAAACTGAGCAAATTTATCCTAGCCCTCCATCTCTCTTTATAGAGCAATGGCATTTTTATTGAAATGAGAAATTTGCATGCCCATTTCAAAGTGCTAATTCTTGCTCAAAATAGCTTTGGCATAATATGATGAAAGATATCTCCCCAAATCAGGAATTGCTGAATTAACACATCCAGCGTTGGGAATTCAGAGGTTGTGCTCAGTAATTTTACTACGTCTTCCAGCACAGTCCCTCTAACCATTCAAGAACAATTTCATCTTTGGTTTGAGTGGAGCTTCGGTAGCTTAATAAGCAATAATTTTCTCCTGTCAGACATCTCATATTCTGTATGCCCCTCATCTGGCCCATGCCACATAAAGACAAGGCAATGTAATTTTCCACCCACCTGTAGAAAAGTGTTAAGTTTTATTTCCTATGATATTCCTAATATGCTGCCCCAAGAAGAAAATTCATTATTCACACGTGAAGTAATTATCTTCAAGCAAAGTGGAGTTGAAGCACATAAAGTTTAAGCCTGACAGGGAAGGGTTTGAAGGCTTTCTCTTCCCACCCTCACATGCTATATGATCCCTGGAAAATTGCTTAATGTCTCAAAGACTAGGGCTTCTCATCTGTAAAGCAGAAATAATACACCTATTTTACAGAGTCCTTGTGAAGATTTGATGAAACTATGTACCTAACGGACCTGGCACCTGGTGGGTGCTGGGTAATTAATTACTACTATTATTCAAGCATCTAAATAACAATCATCACTCTGCTATTAATGTTTTACTGTATCCATCACTTTTACCCGAATGATTCCTCTGTGACTTCAAGGCTTTTATCTCCAATCAAGCACTCCCTCTCAGATGTCTTATAATTATCTCCATTTAATCCATGGCATGCAAAACATCATCAGATATAGAAGAAATGGGGGGGGGGGGGAAGCCACATGTCCTGAAACTCAAAATAAAAAAAAAAATGTATCTAGTCCTTGTTTGGCCGATTTTGTTTAAACCAGTAAAGAATGGATGGAATGAGATGAAGAGTGGGCTAATCTCATGGTCCTCTGACTTCTAGTGTCTGCTTTGATATCTTTTTTTTTCCTCATGATTTCAGTGTAGTGCAAAAGCATGCACTTCTTTGGCAATACCTCCCATGTTTGCTGTCAGAATTCAGTTCCCTGTATACTGATCTCATTTTAGGATCTTACCAGTGTTATCTTTTCAGTGTTTGAAGATGCCCATGTTCTCACATTTTCCTTCTCACAAAATGTTCTCCTAAGTAGTAGTTTTAAAGCTTTTATTTATCTTTGTTTATTTTATTTTTATGATATCATATCTTACCTGCATGATATCTATGCACCATGGGTCTGTCTAGTGCCCACTGAGGACAGAAGTGAATGTCAGCTTTCCTGAACCTGGCGTTATTAGAATTTTTGAGCCACCATGTAGGTGCTAGGAATCAGACCCATGTCCTCTGTAGCAGCACCCAATGCATTTAATCACTGAGCCATTTCTTCAGAGTTGTTGCCTTATTTATAGTAAACAGAACAGTCAGCTTTGTGTTAAGATTGTTTGTTACTTTCTCTGCCATCCTTTGTTATCTCAAACAATGGTATATCACATAGGTGGTAATTTTGCATAAAGTAGGACCTTTCTTCTGATTTCTCCATGCTGCTCTCTTCTGTAAAGAATTGATTCCAACCTCTGTACCAACTCACATTGATATTCTAAAACCCAGCAACACTGAGTAAACTCACGTTTATAAATGGAATGTGTAGAGATGAAACTGAGTGAAAATGAAGCAGTTAGCATGGGTGCTAATCCAGTAGAACAAGTAGCTCATCTAAAGAGATTAGTGAGACAGTAATACAAGAGTGAATCCTATAAACCTATGATACACAGTTGTTCATCTTATGAACCTATTGAACACAGGACTGCATCCTATGAGCTCATGACACACAGGAGTGTATCCTAAGATTCATGAGTACCAACCTTCCTTAAGTTAGCAAGCAAATAATCAGACACTAGGAAGATAGTTTTGGTCTTTTTTTTTTTTCTTTTTCTTTTTCTTTTCTCTTTTCTTTTTTTCTTGTTTCTTTCCAGTTTTGACAGAATCTATCATTCAGGCTGGCTAGAACTTGCAACAATTCTCTGTCGGCCTCATGAGTTCTGGGAAAAGGTATCTTTTACTCATAACAAACAGAATGTTGAGAAAAATAGTTTCCATTGTCTAAGTTATTTAATCCAATGTACTACCTTATAATAGACCTAGTAAACCATACCACCACAGATATTCCATACACAGATGTCACCCTGAGTAAGACATTTCTGATCACACTGGCTGAGTTTGAATTTCCACCTGTAGTTGCACAGAGTCTATCCACTGTCCAGCATTCTAGCACTCAATCATTCATTCTGTGACTCCTTTTTCCTCTGCTTGCAAAAGCCTTGTGCTTAACTTTTAGCTCAAAGTACCTTTTCAGGTTTCAAAAAAAGTGTGAAAGTTCATCTTATGGAGAACATCTCCCCCCACCCTTTAATAGGGACTGAGGTACTTAATGTTCATTGTGCTATGAGGATTATATGATGGAAACCTTCTGGAAGTCTTCTGATGGTTATTAAAGTGACAGGCACAGCTAATGCTGCATCTCCATCTTATTCTCCACTTTTTAGTGAAGAAAGCATGCCCTCAACTTCAATGAATAGATATGGTCCCAAACCACTAAGTGTGAAGGAAAATGGGCAGTATGTTCAGGGTGCCAATACACAGAGAATGTAGCTTATACATCGTCAATGACAGCACAGCTAATGCTAGGAACTATGGCTCTACGGTCCTCTTACAGCATGAAAGAAGTTACACTTGGCTGGTTTTGGCTACTTGAGTGAAAGTCTACCATATAGACCCCGTGCTGCAAGCGCATATGTTATACAAAGTGTCTTACATGTCTTGCTTAACCAGTGGAGCCTGGTGCTTATAACTCTCAATATGAGTTTGACGCTCAGCAAGTCAGTGCATATATACATTCTATCATGTTATCTTTGCCATAAAGGGCTAAAATCAAACCAGCCTAGGTATTATTATTATTTTGTAAAGCCCCCAAGTAAACAGGGTAATCAAGTAGTTAATTGTTGATTTGTAATATCAAAAATGTTAGCTTATTTGGTCTCTAACTGTCAGACCTGCACCATTCAAGAAACCCTATCCAAAGTGTGTAGTTGTGTTAAATTCAGCTACACATGTCAAAGATAGTTGTTTAAAGAACACAGCCTAAATAATGGGTGTAACTTTGAGGAAGGACTTACTAAACTATTTTCACTCTGTTCTAGGTAGTGGAAAGGCTTTCTGTGGCCCAGGGTGCAGGACTCTAGAGCAAAGATGATATGTACAGAGCATTTGGGTGACTCCTAGAAGACATTTAATGTGACTGAAAGCTTGCATAGGTTTTAAGTAGCTGAGATTTTTGCTTCTCACAGAAAACCTGAATGGTTTTATAAACCATTTGGTTTATAAACTATCATATCTTCTAACATTAGAGAGTAGGTTGGGTTGAGCAGTAAAACCTGCAATGGCCGCCATTTTGCTTCAGTGATCTGTGATTTAAGTCTCTTTCTGTATCTTTTATTAACATTCATACAGTTTTGTAATGCTATGTGGCTCTCACCCAGAGTGGTTATGAATAATTTTATGACTTTATTAACCCAGGTCCTGCCCTCGAGGTACTTACAAGATCTATGGTGTATTGAGTTTCTCTATAAATATTCAGTGCAGGCACAAACTACTAGCAGATATAAAGTAACAGCAGCATCCAAGAGAGAAAAATGACCAAACACATTTGGAAACTGAAGACTTAAAGAGGAATGAAAAGGAGAGAACACAATTTATTTTGTAACACTTTTGGTCTTCATTTCCACAAGCCCCTTCCTTTTTATGGGTTACTGTAAGTGTTATTAATGTTCATATCTAGGTTCAGTCTGCCTGGTGGCAAAATCACAAGGTGAATAAGGTTTGCATGACTGCCTCCAGCTTTGCAACACAGCTCTTTCTCCATGGGATTGTTCTCTCTCTGCCCAACCTTCAACTGTAACTCCCCTTTTTTTTCTCTAATATTCTACTCTTTATCAAAATAGACCCAGGGACAAACATTATCCACAACATAATATATATTGCAATTGCATATAATGTATATTCTGAGTCTTTTCCTGTAACAAGAACCAGTAGGTACTTCCACATTTTCATGGTCCAGGAGAGTTTAAATCTTGAGTGATGTTAGAAAGATGTTATCTGTGAACTCCAACATTCAGAAGTTCTCTTACCTGAAGATTTATTTTCTGTAGTTTCAGTTATCTCTGCTCATATAACTCTACTTTATTTTTAAATTAGATTTATTAATTTTATTTTATGTATTAGTATTTTGCCTGCAATTATATATGTGCTTAGAGAGTCTGAAGATAAGAAGAGAGCATCACATTCCAAGGAACTGGAGTTGCAGATAGTTGTAAACCTCCATGTGGGTGCTGAGAATTGAACCCAGGTCCTCTTCAAGAGGAACAAGTGCTAAATCCTTTCTCCATACCAGTTACAAGCATTTTAAATGTGATTTTTCTGTTTCGTAACTTTTCACTTTAGTATATCAATATACATAATAATATGTTTTTTGTGACATGGCATATTTTTAGATAATATTTGCCCCCGTTGTCTTCTCTTCACACTCCACTGGTCTTCCCATTCCCCAACTAGTTTCTGCTATAATCCTCTTGGTTAGTCTCTCACTGGGCCCAATTAAAATATTAAACTTCATCCTGAATATGTACATAAAAGAAAATTGTACTTTATGGAGTTTCAACACTATCCACAGGGTCCTGGGTCTGTGTCCATAGCAAAACTAAGGCTTATTCTATAAGTAATGAGAGTTTTCTCACATGCCACTCCTAGGGTCCTTTGCTAGTAACAATGGCCAGCAACCTCAATTCTCATTGTGTGTGAGGTCCCTAAGAGCAAGTGCTATGACTATACTGGTCTGTCAACACTCCTCTAAGGCAAATTGTATTTCTCCCTCTCAAGGCTAATGAAATGAAAGTTTGAAGGTCAGACAATTAGAGCACATTCAGGGTTTAAGTTCCAGAACAGACATGTCTAGCTTGTAGCGTATTCTGGGTATTGGCCTGGTATTCTGGGTATAGACTTCAAGAACACTCAGAACAGATTATTGTTTACTGCAGAGGTTTGCACAGGAGCTGATCTGTGCATCCATCCCTGGAGATTATCCATTCAGCAATGGATACAGAGAAGGAAGGTTCTATACATAATGGAATATTTTCAGTCATAAGGAATAATAATGTTATGACATTTGTAGGAAAATGGATACGGCTGAGACCATTATAATAAGCAAATCCCTAAAACTCAAATAGTGTATGTTTTCTTTCTCCATTATTTAAAATATAACCCAAACAAAGAGTAGTTAGTTAGGCATCATGAGATGTAGGTGACAGATAGCTGAAAGAAAGCCAGAAAGAAGATGCCTGCCAGTGTACACTCTGTTCCTTACTTTGCTTTCTGCCCTTTCATAAACCTAACCTGCTCTGGGCAGACTGAGCGGGGCTGGCATCCAGCTGACCTTACCTCGCCATTCTGGCTCTTGGCTAGTTTCCACATCTTGGTCTCACCTCATGTCCTCTGGCCACATTCTTCTCCAGCCTCTGTTCTCTGCCTCTTGCAAGGAGAAAGCATGTCTGATCTTTCCTCACTCAGACAACTAGTGCTAATCCTAGAAGTATATCAAATTATGCTGATCTGGATTAATACTTTACAGCAGAGACTGTAAAGGTCTCTGTGTGTCAGAGATTTTCTGTGTCAGGGTGTGTGTCAGAATTTTCTGCCTCGCACAGAGCTATGCCCTAGAGAATGTGGCTGATACTCAGAAGTGTCTTTTCTCTCACCAGTTTCACCATGACTGTCAACAGATGGTTCTGCAGTGGCGACTGTCATTTCCTACCCGTTTTACATCCTCTGTTTAATAGTGAGGCAGGTTGTAGCAGACATTCTGTGTGTGTGTGTGTGTGTGTGTGTGTGTGTGTGTGTGTGTGTGTTATTGACTGACAAGTTCTTTGCATAATTTCTTCAGTAATTTTTCCTCTTTAATTGTGGAACTCGTTTATTTCAGGGTGAGTTAATTCTGTATTGGTTTGACTCGTTTTCAATTTATTTTTAAAGGAATTATTCAATGTCTAAGGGCCTTAAAAAGGAAGCTATTTCCTTTTGAACAATGAAATCACGTTTCAGTGGCATAATTGGACTGGAACACACACAGGCTGGAGCTCAGCTCTAAACTCAGAACCCATGAAGGTCGATTAAAAAACCCAACAACCCCCATCCCAGCCCAAAGCAGCACAGATTGCTAAAGTTGTATCACAAACATGCATATAAAACAAGGACTTAGTGTTGCAGATTATAATCAAAGGAAATTTGCAATACTTGCATCAAATCTTCTCCCTTCACAGCATGTAACAGGGGATCAGTTAAGCTGAAAAGCACAGCCTGTGGCAGGTTCTAGTAGGATAAACATGGGGGAAAAACTTTACCATATATATTTTTGTTTTATTCCAGACCAATATCATTTTGGAAACAGCTTTACCAAAAAAAATTCGTATTATTAAGAAACAAGCATTGTCATAAGTACCCAGTATATCAACAGTAGGGGAAGGTGTGTCACTTTGAAAGAACAGTACACAAGTCTATTGAAAGCTCACCTGTGTCCCTAAGTTTGCCCTGTTCTGACATCGTCCTGCTCTTTATAGCCAGAGCCTCAGCCTCTTCCCAACCTGCAGTAGCTGAGAGCTCATTAGAAAGTATTCTTATCCTTGGACTCTTCCTACTGCTAGGTTTTGGGAGCCACCCTAGCACCTCCTGTATTTGGCTTATGTAAAATGTTCTGTAATGTTTCCCTGTTACCCAGCACAAGACAATGTTGCCAGGTCAAGTAGTACAGCAATATATATGAAATGGTAAAGAAGAGATTAGTCTGTGAAAATCAGAGTCAGACACACACACTCACAGAGAGAGAGAGAGAGAGAGAGAGAGAGAGAGAGAGAGAGAGAGAGAGAGAGAGAGTGAAAGATTGAGATTGAGTGAGTGGAGAACTCCAAACTTCACTTTATCTACTGTGGAATTATTTGCTCTGGGTGTCCATCTCTCTCTCTCTCTCTCTCTCTCTCTCTCTCTCTCTCTCTCTCTCTCTCTCTCTCTCTCTCTCTCTCTCTCACACACACACACACACACACACACAGTTAAGATAACACAAATATATATCTTTCCACAATAAGTTCCTTGTGGAATAAATGGATTTTTATTCATCTGAATATTCAACAAAATCCAGTAGGTGTCAGCTAACTCTTGAGAGTTAAAACAATGTATTTCCACTATAACAACCTGACCATTCCTGACCTAACATATTCTGGAATCCTTGAAACTAACGGAAAAAGTCACTTTGTTAAATGAAGAAAAAGATAGCCAGTAAAGTGCATTAATTGTGTATGGAAACAATATGGTCATGATTTTGTCTCCATACCAGTTAGAGAACTGTCATTTTACTTTAGTTCATTTTCTTTTACCTATTTTAGTGTGTCTGTGTGTGTGTGTGTGTGTGTGTGTGTGTGTGTGTTTGTGTGTGTGTGTGTGTCTGAGTGTCTGTGTGTCTGTGTGTCTGTGTCTTTACCTGTATTTGGGGTGTGGGCATATGTTGTGTGTGCACACATTTGTCCATATGCAAGGAGGCCAGGGGAGGACATCAGATATCCTGTTGTATGATTCTCTGCCTTTTCCCTTTGAGACAAGGTCTCTTCCTCACACTGGCCATTTGACAGGTGATCAGCAAAGCACAGTGACTCTTCTGCCACCACCCCTCCCTCTGCCACTGTGGTTACATGCACATGTGGCCAGGTTCACATACTACATTATAGCTGATAATTGAACAAGAGTCCTAGCTCCTAGTGTTGTTTTTGGAGTACTTTCTTTAGCCTCAAAAACTATTGTTAAACAATTTTCAGTAAGTAAGCCCAGGACTGCCTGGAATACACTCCCTCTGTTTCACTGGTGTGGTCAAATCAGCACTTATTATGAATCAGAAGACAGTAATTTTTCCTGTTAAATAAAGCATAGTGGTTCAGAAAGCATCACATCCACCAAATGATGTATACAAAGTGACATCAATAGACTAATTAAAACACAAGAAGAAGTCTTGCTCTGAAGGTACTTTTTAATATCTGTGTTATTTGTCAATTTTCAGCAAACTTAGCAGCTACTCTGCTGTGGGCCTTTGCAGGCAGCTAGTTACCATGAGTTTCATTTGTGTATTTTGAGTGCTGGGCTACAACACAAACCCTCAACTTTTATCTTTATCTGTGAGGTCAGTGAAGATTGTTGCTTTGACAGAAAGATGTGAAGTGTCCCTTATTTCCATGACTCCCAAAATGAAATTTGTGAACACTTTAGGTTCATAAACCCTTGGATTATACACAAGTGTATAAGAGTGAAGAATTCTGAAACACTAGTGATTAAAGAAATTTTTTCTGAAAGAATGCCAAGTCCAGTCTTAGGAGAGACCTTAGGTTCAACAGACAGCCTTTTCCCATAAAGCTTATAAAAACTATGTGTTGCTCATGATAGCAAGAGGGGCTTAAAATACCTCTCGGGTCCAGATAAGGATGCGAAGAACATTGTCCTTGTCATCAGATCTGAGACCAGACAACTGACAAAAGACTGCTTTGTAGAAAACAATATTTGGATTAAAGCTCACTCCAATTTTAATACAATCCCCTTTGTCTTCCACCAGTTTTGTTTCACATATGGAAACAAAAGGCTGTGCAAAAATGTGTGCAAACTATTAAATGTCAACTGAATGTCACTCTCTAAGCCTGGCACTCAAATGGGGCTCTCTGAAAATTGGTTATCATCCAGTGTAGTTAAAGGAAAGATCACTGGAAAGGTCCCTGGAGACTTAATTTCTAGAGGTTTCTAAGGTCCTACAAGAGTTGCCTGCTTCCTCAGACAAGCCATTTCCTTTGTGGTCTGCTGCTCATGGTCTCTGTAGTCGCCACGCTTCTCGTTTCTGACGTGACTTCTTCTTGCTCACGGCCTGTCAAAATGTGACAGTCCGTCAAAGACAACAGTAAGAAACTTCTTCTGTAAAGCAATGTTGACTTTCTCAGCCAGACACAGACTTCTGAAGCCTAGACATACTTGAATCCTCTTCACCAAAATAATTTACTGGAGTGCAGGTATGGACTGTGTTTACCCAGAACGTTGGATACTCCTATGGATTGCATCCTGTTTGTGATATCATGCTTAACCTCCCATACACGCAAACACTACACCCTGTATACAAGAAGTGTTGCAATGTAGGTCTTCATGCTTTGGTTATGAGGTTTCAGTACAGAGCAGTACTGTGGTGTAAATGCCCTATTACAGACGAAAAACTAGCACCCATGGAAAGTTTTGGTTTCTGCTCTATCTGCTCATTCTACTCTAGACACCATAACTGTCATGAAGTATGAAACGTAAACATCAAACTGCACTGATGCAGCACCATTAGGGAAAACGGTGTGGCCCACCTGATGGTACTGCAGTCTTCTCAAGCATGGGCATCTATCTTTCTGCTGGAGTGACAATCTCTTGAGAAATATAGTTGTTTTCTCTGGTAGATGGCATAGTCGGTGTGTTGACTCTTGTTTTCCTTCCAGGAAAGTGGGACAAAGACAAATGAACACAAACAGAGGAAATGTGATGAATCTGTGCACTGTTGTATAGCTGATCTCGACTGATGCTGTGCTTTTCTAGAAGTGCAGCAATTTAGAATGTTAAATAGTGGAGTCCAAAATGAGGAAATGACATGGGCGATGTAAGTCAGTGAATTCAATCAGGAGCTGGATGCTCACTGTACAGATGGACATCATCAAACAGCAAAAGTCTAAGGACATCGTGTAGAGCTTAATGTTTTTATTAAAGTGAAAAGAGACTTGTGCTTGCCTAAGAAAAATATCTTTAGTAAAAAATAGATATTTCAAAGAGCACAGACAACAGCAAGGTAAGAGCATGTCTGATTTATGGCAGGTTTAAAAGGTCTCTTCCACCTGTAGGTATGGAGCACCTAGGGGCCACCGTGGGATGATAAATGAAGAAATAATTCAATAGCAAAACAACAAGTTAGTGGCTGAGGGTGGTGACAGCTAGTCCACAGCCTCAGGATGCAATCTAAATGGTGATGGAGAGAAAGTGTTCAGTAGGACAGGAAAGACAGATAAAGAACATGGTAGGGCTGGGAGTCAAGTCAGTGGGATTTTTCTTGCAACCTCTTCACTTATAGATGGCACTTTTTTTCTGCTTAAACTCTTGCATCTCTGAATAGCAAATGCCTGTTCTACCAATTCATTGGAATGGGATGGGAAAGAAAGCAACGGATGATAATAGGTGAACTTCTGCTACGAAGGAGTGTGAGGCACTGCACAAATGTAGGATGTTAATTGTATTCTAATGGTGCCATTTCAATGAGAGAGATGGAAAGGAAATGCATTATTGAATTACATGTTCGAGACGATAAGAGGTATCTTGGGAGAGCTACTTTCAAGGGAGTCTATAAAAGCTAGCATACTATCTCCTCGGCACCAGCCAATCCTCAAACAAAACCAGGGATGAGAGAGAAGTATGTGGTACTGAACAGGATGTGAACTCTGTGCTCAGTAAACCACAGACAATACTAACATTAAATCAGTAACATCACGAGCGATGCAAATTAACAACACAGAGAATTCTGTAACAGAAAGTAAAAGAAAACATAGGCTCTGTGAAAACTCTCAGCTAGAAGATAAGCTTAAGAGGAAAATTACTAACAAACATCCTCCCATGTCCTAGGACACAGTCACTACAGTATAGAAGGTATTGATGAGCCAGACCTTGGCTAAGGTCTTGCAACTTAGAAAAAGATAGCATCAGGTACAAGCAAGGATAATCATTTAATTAATTCCCAGTACATCTGCTATTGATTCATATTTATGTATCCTCTTGTTAAAGTGACAAGTGAAGGAAATGCTGGCAAGTTCTGCCTTGGTAAAGGACTAAAGAAGGCTAGGCCTATGAGGACCTGCCATGTGATGCTTACTTCCAGAGCACATGTGACAGCAAAAGTTCTATGTCCTTCATGAAGAAAGACTGTGAAAACATTAATCCTTTACAATTGCAATCATTTCTAAACTTCATTCTCTAGAATCCTAAGAGCATTTTCTATGCTAAAATAATAGTTGGAGATTCTTTCCTGCATTGCTTCTAGTGGTTGGAAAGCTGAAGAATGTTCACTCTGTGTTCAGGAATGATTCGCTAAACTGAGAATACAGAAGTATAGAGAAAAAGTAGATTAAATCTGTATACTATGACCTGCCAGCCTCCAGAGTACTGTATCCAGGCTTACACACTGTAAGCTCTTATACTTAGCCCCCCATTTTTCTTATGATGAGCCATTTATAGAACCTCTTTAAAGAAATATTCAAAATCAAAAGGAAAGTATGGATAGACCAAAATCAATGATGATGAAGATAGCTGATAGATAATATATAGGTAAAACATGATAAAAATATAATATATGTGTAATTGATAGATGATTGATGGATGGATTGATGACAGAAGATAATACACATAGACAAACCAGTAGACAAATAGAGACACAAATGCAAAAATAAGTACAGAAAGAGAGTTAGAACCGAGAGGAGAATAACACAGGACCTTAGTTCAATGGAACTGTGAAAACCAACCATAGAGAATGTCCTCCAACACAAAGATGAAGACCAAAGCCTACACTCCAACACAAATGCCAAATGACCCCACAAAAGAACAAATTTGTTCTGGGTGGAAAACTGTACTTCAAATCTCTTATAATCATCATGGCCAAAGATTAGAAGGATCACAAGTTTAAAAACTGAGGACATATCAAGCCAGAACTCACTCTGTATCTCAAACTGTAGTTCTAGCCACTCCTGTCATCTGCTTGAAGTTCAGATGCATTTATGAGATGCTCTTCTGTGACTATAATACAGCCACCCCCCCCAAAATGTCTTATGTATCATTAGAAAACACTTGAGATGCAAATCTTCTTGTTTGGCTTATTTTAATTTGTGTTCATTTAAATAGAAATTTAGATTGTGACATCTGTAAGTCATGATCCTGACAGACTTCTTAATTTATGATAGATCTCTCAACCTCTGCTTTTATTCCCTCTTCCACTTATTTGTTATGCTTAAAATTTATAAGCGAACATATGTTCATTTTCTTGTAGATATTTGTGTCTATATTTTGCCACCCTATGATATCACTAAATGTATGTTTGTATTATTGCTAATTATTTCAACTAGCAATTCTATTTGGAAGTTCAGACAAACTTATTTTATATTAAATCATTTTCTGTTTGCTATGTGTTCTAATCCAGAGCAGGGAGGAGGATTTACTGCCTGGTTGAGATCATTTGTGCTGTTTTTGAGTTGTGGCAATTACTGTTTGCTTATCTAAAATTTACAAAATGCATAAATTTCACAATTTTCCTTACTTTTATTAGCTGCAATAAATTGACCAAACTGTTTTTTATCATATATTCAATCTCCTTTTGATGTGTTTATATAAGGAAGGCTGACAAACCTCAATTTTAATATTATCAACTGATTTAAATGGGTCGTTTCTCTAGCATCCTCCATGAATATCAGTAAAAATTGCAAAAATATTATTATAAATTTAAAATTTACATGTGACAAATGCATTGTAGTATTTTTCCACTGTCACATTTATTGATGATCAACCCACTTCAGGTTGCTTGGACCTTGAGCCATTTTGAAACAAGTTAAAAATGATTCGAAGTGTCTTGGTTTTTTGACATAAAAAGATCTTCCAAGATTGTCTTAAATCTCTCCATATTATTTGTATTGTCTTAATTGTTCTCTCTCTCTCTCTCCCTCTCTCTGTCTCTCTCTCTCTCTGTCTCTCTCTCTCTCTCTCTCTCTCTCTCTCTCTCTCTCTCTCTCTCTCTCTCTGTGTGTGTGTGTGTGTGTGTGTGTGTGTGTGTGTGTGTGTGTGTGATATTTTAAGACTACAGTTCCAGTCCCTCATGCTAATTTCTCAATGCATGTGTTAGTACTGACCTGCAAGCTAACACTGGTACACTAGCACATGACTACTATGAGGTGACTAAGGATTTCTAGGTTTCATTTGAAGCTTGTTCCACTGGAGTGAATTTTGTAACTCGTACTATAACTCTAGTTTAAAAAAAAAGCCCGTGGCTGGAATGCTTCAAGGCTTTAAGAATGAACCTAATATTATTATATTTTTTAGTAGATAGGCTGTCAAATTGCCTTTACAATATTTATGTTTATACTCATAGATTTGGGTAATCTCAACCTTGGTCAGAGGATCATCCTTTAGCAGTGGGTAGCAGTCCATAGAGAGATGTGTAAGTGGTCCAAATGCTAAGAATGTTGGCTAAGTGTTCAATCCTAAATGGGAAACTATCAGCTCATGTAGCACCACTACAAAGGTTCGGGGCCGACCTGAACTTGGCAGACCTGGACATATAACAAATAAAATGTTCAGGATAGAGAAGGATATGGTGAAATGTCATCTGCTGGACAAGGCATGGCGATTCACACCCATAATATCATAATCTCTATGGAGATCTGTACAAAATCTGCACAAGACAAACCTTGCCCAAACCTAAGCATAGATGAGAAAGCTGATCTCCGGGCCCCATCCATTCCTGAGGAGCTGTTGGAAGTGGATAGTCATTGATGAAGGAAGAATCATTCTTTGAGGATATGGTCCCTGATGAAACTCTCATACTCTCATGGATGGCCTTACATCCAGGTACAAAGGTCGCCTTAATTGAACTTAGTTCATTAAAAACAACGACAAAAAAAAAAAACAAACAAAAAAAAAAAAACAAAAACAAAAACTGTGGCACTTTATTGACCCTCATAGACTCATATATTTTAATGCCTAATTAACTGAAAGTAACACTATTTAAAATGATTAAGAGCTGTGGCCTTGTTGGAGGAAGTATCATCTCCTTGGCCCAGGTGGGTCCCACTGTCTCTGTTTGCTGCCTGCACACCTGGGTGTAGAATTCTTAGTTACTCTTTTAGTGCTGTGTCACCTGCACACAGCCATGTCTTCTGCCATGTGACAATGGGCTAATCCTTTGAAACAGTAGGCAAACCCTGTTTAAATGCTTTGCTTAATAAGAACTGCTTATTAAGTGCTTCTTACACAGTGCTTCTTTACAGCTTAAACACTAAATAAGACAGACAGAGAGACAGACATAGAAAAAAGAGAGAGGGGAAGAAAGGAAGGAAGGAAGGAAGGAAGTCTTGTTAAAAGAAATAAGGAAATAGTTGATCATGTTTTATTATATTCTTCTATGAAGTTCTCAATAAGAAAAATGCTGAAGTACAGCTTCCCCCAATATTTAAGAAGATACTTGACCAGAATATTTGATATTTTGAATGGAGGACTTGTAATACAAGCCTAGCCTACACCTACTCACATTTATCTTGGAATCGCCTGCATCTACTTCCTCTATAGGTTCATGTCCCGACCTCTGTTAAGGCTTTGCTTACAGTTTAGCTGCTCCATGGATATATTCCTGTTGGCACCACATGCAGCGCACTGGAGTTTTGTGTAGTTATGAAATACAAAGAGCACCTTATTAAAAAGGACTACACCTCAGTCAAAAAAAGAGAGAGTTTATAATTCTATATTTAATGTCCAATTTAGAATTTAGTTAACACAAAAGCCTAAATATAAACACATACTAAAATCTTGAAAACAATAACTATGTTTAAAATATGTGTAATAGTGCCAGAAATAAACAATACTTGTTTTTAGAAAAAATAAAAAAGATTCACCTAATACTCCACATAGGTGGAAAACTGAATGCAGAAAGATTCAGTTCAGCAAGGTGTATGCTCCTGAAATCTCTAAGCACTGTGGACAGTGACAGCCCTAATTGACTCTACAGAGAGACAAATGAAATGACTTCAGGATTCAAAACACCATCCATGTTCCTAACAATAATTTTGGCTAAACTGAGAGGTGGATGATTCTATTTCTAATCAAATAACTGATCAAAATGGGAAGGAAAAGAAGAGTGGATGCAGACATGTGGGTTCCTAGGAACCAAGATACAAAAAGAGCAGGAAGCGCCGAGGACTGTTGTCTCAAGAATGAAGTGGGTTAGAAGTTCACAAGACAGTGTTCTGGAAGATAGGGAAGAACAACCAGGGGGAAAATGGAGTAGCTAACTCACTGAAACCAACTGAGGCGATTCTGATGATGGTCACATCATTTGACATTCTTTTTTTTTTTTTTTTTTTTTTTTTTTTTTTTGCTTGATTATCATCCGAAAAAGTCAGAGCCATTCAATGTAAGAAATTGTGTAATGCAAATAAATTATAAAGCAACAGAAAATGTTGAAGAAAGGAAGAGCATTATCGCATACAGCTTAGCTATGAGTAATGATTATATAATGAGATGAACATTACATTGTAATCTCAGAACTATAGCCTAGTTATGTGGGGACAGTAGGGATGGAGAGCCAGCAGCTGCTGTGTGTAAGCATGTAACAGCCTTAAATTAATTTTGCAAATGAAGAATTTAAAGAGATTTTTCTTAGGTTCTTCCCCTGTTTGGATAAAAAGATACTCTGATTAAGACAATGTATGCCTGAAAAGGTTTGTTTTACTTACAGTTCAAGAGTAGAGTCCATCAGAGCCAATAGGCCAAGGGAGCAGGAGCTGAGACACTTTGTCACATTGTATCCATTGACAAGAAACGAGCAATGAGTGCATCTGCAGCTCTGCCTCCTGCTCCTTTTACAAAGCTCAGGATCTCAGCCATTATTGCCTAGAAGTAAATATTCTTTATTTTTTCTTTGCTTTCTTTCTTTTTTAGCAACCAGTGGAATAAGGTCTACCCTGAGTAATGCAATCAAGATAATCAGCTACAGGTATGACTGAAGACCAATCTCTCAGGTGGTGATAGATTTTTGTCAAGATGACAAGCAATATTAACCATTACAGAAATATTGCCCCTCTTCTCTAAATTAAGGTATATATTCCTCCATTTTTATAATATCAAAATTGTAATATGCATATACCCCAAGTTTCCTAAGGATACTAAAATTCAATCCCTTTTCATCTTAACCAAATACAAATCAAGAGCTGTCACTACCTTGTGCAATTTGAGGCATGACAGAAAATGACTAGAAACAATTTCTGTGTCGTTTTTCACATTCTTCTGAGTAAAAGAATTGTTCTTTACAGAAATCTCAGCAACGCCAGCACGTGCCTTTCTCTTCTGTTTGCACTGGGAAATTTAACATCTTAGTTGATGCACAGGTTGATGTTTTTGCATACCTGCATCATTGCTTTTGCATATTGAGGTCATTATACACAAAAGTAAGAATGGCTTGAACAGAAGCCATCAGTGGTAGAAGTGAGAACATTGCATACGATGAAGAACCTGGGCAGGGGTCGCCGGACAGAGTGGGCCTCTTACTGTGCTCCCCTGAGCAGCCTTCAACTTAAAATGGATTCATCATTTCTGCCATTTCCCATATCATATTTCCAGGTCACAGTTGACCGCAGAAAATTGAAACCATGAAAATAAAAAACATGACAGAAGGGGAATGTCATCTATTTAGCTAGATTTTTACATTAGAAATCTCAGAAGCAACACGATGCCTCTAAAAGTAAGGGTAAAGAGGGAAAAAAAAAAAAAAAACAAGGTGAATGAGTTAAAAAGCAACAACCTTGAGGAATGGAGACCCAGGGCTGAGTGAAGCTTGGAAATATTGTTTTCGAACTAACTTTTAAAATGGATAAATGTACATCTTGCTGAAAAGTTACTTTTAAGATGCAACGTTTTTCTTTAGAAACCTTGGAAAAGTGATGTAAAGAGGCATTAAAGAAATGGATCAGTGTGGACGAAGACAAGTTACATAGCACACGAGTATGTCTACTGGACTCCACTGACTTGTGCATTCACAGTGAGAGCACATAATTGAATGTGTGTCAACAGAACTTTGATGGTTCGGCTCCGATGGGATTGGAGATATAAGACAATTCAGTTTAACCACAATTCAAATCTTTTGTGCCTTGGATCTCAGAAGAGACTTGGGACCCAGAATTGCATTGGGATTGCTGGGGCTTGTGAAGTTAGAACAAATTTTTTTTGTATCATGCCGTGCTCATGAGCCTATACATCCTAGGGTAGAAAATTATGAAGAAATGTTCTTCATAGGTTTATATATTTGAATACTTGGCCCGAGCTAGTAGTGCTTTTTGGCAAATGTTTTAAAATACTTAGAAAGCAGAGACTTGATGGAGAAGTGGGTCCCTAATAACAGGCTTTGAGGTTTGATAGACTGTGCCCCCTTCCTGTTCTCTCTCTACTGTCTGTGTGTAAATGAAATGGGACCTCTCAGCTCTCTGTCAGACTGCCTTTACACTCTGGTTGTCAAACCTCCTCTGCCCTGATGAACTATATCTATCTCTCCACACATACCACATAACAACAAGCTGAAACAAACCTTTTTTCCCCTAACAAGCTTTTTATTCAGGATATCCTGCCACAGTGGTGGAAAAATAAATACTCCTTGCCTTAGCTTCCTTTAAACTCCACCGCATATCTGATCCCTTCCACAATGACACTAACGCCCATATTATACAGTGTCTCTTCTTTTTGCCCAGTAATGCAAATTCTTGCATATTCGAGACTCCCATTTACTCCCACATGCTCTACTAATTCTGCATTTTCATACATTCTTTTTCTGCATGCATTAAAATATGAGACTTTTCCCCAAATATTCATGAGAATACCAAAGCTCTTAAACTATAATAGTGTCATATATGTTGTCGGTAGCTAAGATATGAAAGCATGTTCAGTCCTCTAAAGTCTGCTCATTCAGAATATGTGTGTGTTTGTGTGTGGGGGGGGGGTTGGCAGGTGTGTGCATGTGCAAATGCAAGTGCAAGTACGTGTGCATATGCTTAGACACATATGGAGACCAGAAGACCCATGGTGTTAATTTCTCAGAATCTCCCATTATATTGTTTTAGACAAACTCTGTCAGTGGCATGGAGTTTGCCAAATAGGCTAGGCTGGTTGCTCATCAAGCCATAGGTATATACCTGCCTTTACCTACGTAGTGGTGATCTTTCAAGTCAGGCTTTTAGCAGGGTGCTAGGAACCTAAATGAAGCCCCTCCTATTTTCAAGGTAAGTGCATTACAACTTGAAGTATCTCTCTAGGCCAAGAGCACATTTTATAAAACACAATTTTTTTTCATACCAGTTGGGAATAAAATAAAAGCTTCAGATTTTACTTTCCAACAAAGCTGATGGAAAGAAAATGTAAATATGGTTTTGTTTTTGTTTTGTTTTTAGGTAAGTAAGATAAGACGAGGTATTGCTAAGGGTACAGGGCAAAAAATGAAGGAGTCATTCTTTCCTTCCTAGGTGATAGTGTATCAGCCACAAGGAAAAAAACCACTGTGTCTGCCAACAGTGGGGTCACACATAGAAATTAAGTATCTGACAGAATATTGCCATACTGATATATGGAGACCAGAGTGCTTGTTGAGGTCTGTGTGACCTTTTGGGACTGATCGCCCACGGATGTATGGGATGTATGTGCTGAGGTTCTTTGTCCTTTTCACTCAGGCTCAGCAATACAGAAGGCAAAAGGAAAGGAACCCATCTATTCACATATGGCAAATGACTGGCAGGGCTCAATGGACCCGTTCAGAGCTGTTTACAATTTATCAGTGTAAACAGCCCATAAACTACTTTCTTCTTTTTTTAAATCCGCTGCCATATGGTAGGCATAACACACACAATGAATTGTTTAAACTCAAACTTGCCAGGTTGGTTGTTTTTCCCATTTTATGAGAGATCTTACTGAGGTTCACTATGAACTGGCTAATAGATGCACAAAACTCCTGGTGTTGTATAATCAAAGCATGATTTTTGCAGGCCAAGCAGAGGAGAGGATGTGGGAAGGGAGGGTCAGCTTGGTTCTAGGGACCTTCAACTGAAACAGAATTGGCAATTTCATATGTTACTTTTTTGTTTTGTGTTATTGTAAAATCAGAATGCACAACATTAAGTTTCATCCTGGCATTTTCTAGCAAAAACTGTTTTACAGACCACCACCCGATCCTCTCTCCTCTTCTACTTAGTCCACTCTTCCATGTAGCCATTTTTCTGCTTTGGCCTCTCGTATGTCCTATTTTCTTCCACCTTCTTTCATGACTCACATTTCCCCCTCTTTTTCTCCTTTCTGGCAAGGAAGTAGAAACAGCCTTGTTGTCAATCAACGAAGAAATAGATAATTTTCAAAATAATGTCTATGTATAATATTTTATTTAGTTGCAAAAATAAAACTTACAGAAAATTAGTAACATCTGTAAAATATTATGTGAATCTAGATAACTTAGATTCAGAAAGACAAAAAATACATGTCCTTTCTCCTGTGTGGCCCTAGCTTATGTTTATGTAATATATAATATATTACATAGTCCAACTAATTTGAGATACATGATGGCTTTCTTACAACATAACTCAAATCCCATCCCACGACTGCTCCACTTCTGACATTCTAATGCTTCTGGACTGAGAAATTCTGGGCTACCAAAGGCTATCATCCTGTGCAAATTCTTTAAACTTTAAGCTCATTAAAATTTTAATCTTGAAAGCATAGAAATGAAACACAGAAAAAGAAAGCAAGAGATTGTAACTAAATAAATGTAAACAAATGTAAACATGTTGAATGAGAAAGAACATGAATATTCTACAGCAAGACAACTGTCCCCTTCACTTGCCTTCCATCCTCTAGCATTGACAGGTCTCTGTTCTTTAAAATTAGGGAGCTTTTAGAACTCAAACCAGAGGACTTCTTTCACAATGCAAGAGAAAGCACAGTGTGCCCTTCTACTGCACCTTTCTATTGTGGATCTTACAAAAGTTGACAAATATTAATAAAGATTACCAAGTGGTCAGCTCCTAGCTTTCTACACATACTTGGCAAGGCACAAAGTGCAGAGCTTCAGATAGGTAAGAAGAAAAGAATGCCTTGCAGCTTGCTGGCCCCATTACAGCATTTACCATTTCTAAGTTCTTACTCATGCTGACCAGAAAGGCTGTCTGCCTTGATAGCAGCTACCACCTGCTCACAATCAGGCCAATACACATTGTACCCTTACCAGCCAACCTGCAGTTCCTGTTTAAAGCAGTTATCGCACTGACGTTTATGGTAATTTGTCAAATGCCGTTCTGAAATCTTATTTTCCATGTGGGTATGTAAAGAACTCAGCATCACTTCTTTAGTTGGCAAAAAAAAAAAAAAAAAAAAAAAAAAAAAAATTAAGGCTTTGAAATTTCTTGGCCTCTTTCAAAAAAGAAGCTTAAGGCAAATCCATCCCTGGTATTTCCTAAAGGGATTGCATCACCCTCAAGGGAGAAGCATCCTGATGCCAAGGTTGGCGGGCTTCGTTGTTATTTTCTGTAATCTAGTGCATAAAAATATGTAAAATTCTGACAGTTGCATTTGGAATCAGGTCCTGTTTTAACAAGCATTAGAGTATTCATGCTTAGCAAGTTGCCCCACCATGGTTCCCCCATCCACATCATATCCCTAATCCGACTTGGTGACAACTGGTCCTGTGCCAATGGATTTAAATGCAGAAAATTAATGGAAAGTAGAAGGCACAGATCTAAGCTAATAGTGACAGTAGAGATGGAACTCTTTAATAAAATCACCATTGCCTGTGTGATGTTAGTTAACTGAGGCTAAGACAAAAATAAATATTTTTTAAATTACCATAAAGCTCAAATGTGTCATGCTTTCGATCAGAAATTACTGGCTGCAAGATCAAAGACACACTCTCTGAGGGATTCTTTTTTCAGGGTAGCTGAAGTCAGGTGGGGAGAACAACATCTTTACACAAATGATTGGTATCCAACTGAAAAAATTTCAAACACATCTCTATCTCCCTTACCAAACTAAGTTGAAAGATTGCAGAAACACACACACACACACACACACACAGAGAGAGAGAGAGAGAGAGAGAGAGAGAGAGAGAGAGAGAGAGAGAGAGAGAGAGAGAGAGAGTTAAGCTCTGGGTTAAAAACTGAGAAAAGTAGAAAAAAATAATTGCTTTGTTTAACCAATAAAACAGGAATCAGCACTCAAGATGACATATTTGAGAAAAACCAAGTTTATCCTGAGTGTCAGTTTATAAAGATTCAGGACATATGCTCATAGGAGGGAGCTAAAAATTAGCAGACAACCTGTTTTCAGATCATGGAAAGTTGTTTTTCTAATTGTGAGGACACAGTCATGATACTAAAAATAAACACTGTGAAACTTCTTCACAATGGTCTCCAGAGGGAGAGAACAAAAGAGAAGGCAAGAGCAAGAGAGCAGGGTTAGGGAGGGGGAGGAGAATGCCATTCTAACTGTAAGTCACATACAGAATTTAAAAGTTGGAAGTAGCTGATTAAAAATAAAACAAAATCAGTAGCACTAATTATAAACATTCTTTTCTTAAACTTGGATATTCAAAACACAATCATTTCGAAATATAATATACAATTTTAATAAGATTTTTAGCATCTTGCAGAAATACCGCAGGCATTTAACACTTAAGATCCATCTCGCTGCATATTAAGCACATTCCCACAGCCATATTGAGGTAATGGGTACCATGAAGTACAAGAAGACAGCCTCAGTAAGTGCTTGTTGTTCTTACTATTATTGGTCTTTGTTGCTAGTCAAAGACATAAACAAAGCAGAGATCTATTATGAGAAAAATCAGCATTCATTTTAAAGATGTGTACAAACCGAAGTAAATACCATTCCAAAGGACAGCAATGAGATGACACTAAGGGAAAAATAAGTGATGGTGTGGACAAGTTAGCTTAATAAAATAAATGATGGTCTGAGATGGGTCCCTGGGTGAAGCATTTGCGATTCAAGTGCAAGGAGCTGACTTTCAATCGCCAGAACCAATTTCAATCAAGACAAATAGTACACAGCTGCACTTCCAGCCCTTCCTTGGTAAAACATGAGAATATCAGGAAATCATGGGCTAGTTAGCTTGGTTCACACAGCAGCAAAACAAACAGCTCTGGGACAAACAAGGTAGAGAAAGAACCTGTACCTGAGTGTGCTGTGACATCAGTGTATGCAACCATAGCTCGGTATACTCCTCCCTGTGTCCACACACACGTGCAAACACACATCAGTGGATAATGTCCTTAATAAAAAGGAGGAGACATCTTACAACCAATTTAATCCTATGTGGAGTTTCGTGTACAGATTTGATACCTGCAATGAGCAATGAGACAAGCGGTTAGATGTAACATGGGTCTTCTGAGGAAGAAATACCTCTAAGATGAAGCAGAGCATCTGCTGAGGCCAAACCGCAGGAGGCAGATGGGTTTCTGACCCTTGAGAGAGCCAGCAGAGCAGGACTAATGGCATAGTTGGCTTCACAGATGTTTCTTTCAGAGAAACAAAGTAAAGAAAGGAAGGAAGGAAGGAAGGAAGGAAGGAAGGAAGGAAGGAAGGAAGGAAGGAAGGAAGGAAGGAAGGATGGAAGGAAGGAAGGAAGGAAGGAAGGAAGGAAGGAAGGAAGGAAAAAAGAAGGAAGGAAGGAAAAAAGAAACAATCAAGCAAAGAAAGAAACAATAACAACAAAACTGCACAGAGATGAAGGTGGCAGCAACTGAGGAAGAATTTGTTAAACCAATATAAATTAATTGTCATAAAATAAATTGTATGGACAAATGTGTTTAAGGAAGTGAGATGAAAAGCTTTACATATAATAAAAGATTAATCCTTCCCTATTCATGATAAAGGAGGAGTCTAGAAGAAATCAATGAACCTTCAGGATAAAAAAAGACATTTTTATGAAAGAAAGTCAGTGTGTGTGTGTGAGAGTTGAAGGAAAAAAATCATGTTTGTCAGATACTTCTGAGCTTCAAAATATCATGAGCCAAATTGATTACATAAACAATAAAATTGTTGAAATATGTTAGCACAATATTAAAAATGAATACTAGAAATCTATATAGATAACTTATTAAGTTATACTAGAGAATAAGAGGGGAAGGGCAATAGTGGACACTGGCCAGGTAGGACAACAAACCGAGTAGTAACATTCAGTCTAATAAAATAAAACTGAGTGCAGGCTTTTCCATGCAGGGCAGCCAACTGCAGGACAGGTTTCTTTTACTATTATATAGAATCATGTGTACTGAAAGAACAATCAAATTGTCTAAGCTATATACTAATGAAAGAAAAATACATAAGCAAACACTCCGGAGTATGTACTGATGCCTTTTCAATATGTGATTCTTTGGAAAAAGTCTAAGTTAGCAAGAATTTATTTAACTCTAAATGTAAAAACTGAAATACAAAGTTATCTATATTTATTATAAATAAGTATATCTTTTAAACATATGTATTTAGGACTGGAGAGATGACTTAGCAGCTAGGAACACATATTGCCATTTCAGAGCAGGGAGGCTCACCACCATCTGTAAGTCCAGTTTTGGAGATCAACCCTCTCCTGGCCTCTACATGTTCACATGTACAGTCCAAATTACATACACACACACACACACACACACACACACACACACACACACACACACAATAAATAAAATGAAAAGTACATATATTTTAAATAAATTATATATATATATGTGAATTTTATTAAGAATGGTTAATGAATATAATATAATTACATATATAAATATTTTTCAAGACATAATTTCTCTGTGTAGTCCTGGTCATTCTAGAATTCAGTCTTTACACCAGGCTAAACTTGAACTCACAGACATCCACTAGCCACTGCCTCCTGAATGCTGGAATTAAAGGCATGCACCACTAGAGCCCTGTATTTTTATGCCTTACTAATTAATTTTTTAAAATATTAGGCATATGCTCTATCATAAAGTGAATATCTGTTGATAAGGAATGGAAGAGAGATATGATTTATCACAGAACTAATAAAGCCTTTATTTACAGAGATGTGAAAGCAATCCTGTGGACCCCCAACACTTGGGCTCCATCCCACAACTTTGCTTGCTTTTCTGGAGTCTACTCTGACACTAGGGATCTCATGCCACACTGGTACCAGAAGCCACAGAGGAAAGATAACATTCAAAAACCTCAAAAGCCATACCAACCACAAAAATCCCAGCACAGACATGCTAACTAGAACTGAAGACTGACTACTTACTAGAACTCCAGGTCCTACAGGCCAGAAGACCAAGAGGAAAGAAAAAACAAGGGGGATGGGAAATCAAAAAAGCACCCATCCAACAAAGATTTAACTCATAAATCACTACCTAAACCTATACCAACCCCCAAACCCTTATGGCTAGAACTCAGCTCAAGAACATGACCAACAAAAACCTGGGCAATATGGTACCAATAGAGCCCAGCTTTCCTGGTGCTGGAGAATGAGCTGAAAGTTCTGCAGCTTGATCTTTCTTTGGCCAGGAGAGACTAGTAACCCAGGCAGCTAGGAAAAAAACTCTCTTTCTCAGTGGATGCAGCCTGAGAATAGGAAGAGACCTCCAAGACCTACTGGCAATGGCACACTTCCTCCAAAACTACAATGCCAATACCTGTAGGCTTAAGTTCTTCAATACTTACTTGGAATAAGAGTTCTGAAGCACTCTGACCTTCCCTTTCTAGTCCACCATACCAAGGTAGGGAAGAAAAGATAATAAATAGGGCAAGGATATATGGACCTGTTTAGAAGTAGTTCTTGGGGGTAAATAAAATCTTTGTTTGTCAAAATGACAGCAGTCAAGTTTAGTACTATCAAAATTCCAAAGAGAATCAGGAGTGGTGGCACAATACAACAGAAACAGGTAGGCCTCAGGCTCTAGTGGGCAGGAGTGACCAAATCTAATCAGGATGCCAGAAGAAGTTTTCTGCCTTATCCTTCTCAATGAAGTGAAGATCAGCAGAGCCTTCAGACTGACCAAGCATTGCAAGGCTAGCTATGCAAACTAGCATTCACTCATTGTCTGTTGAGTTCTATTTATACTCCCTCCAAACATCATATGTCTTTCCATGGGACTTGTTGCAGAAAAACATTATATAAGTTTGCATCACATGATATATCCAGAAATTTCAACTTTTTATGGGTCAAGCATATTCACACTTTGACAAATACCCTTCACAATAGCCACAGTTAATGCAAAACATCTTGGTGTAACTCTAATCAAGCACATGAATGTCCTGTATGACAAGAACTTTAAAATTTTGAAGAAAAAAATGAAGAAGATATCAGAAGAAGAAAAGATCTCCAGTGCTTATGAATCGATAGGTTTAACATAGTGAAAATGACCGTCTTATTAATACTAATCTACAAACTAATGCAATGCCCACCAAAATTCCAACACAAATCTTTACAAACCTTGAAAAAAAATTCTCAACTTCATGGAAAAACAAAGACCCGGATAGTTAAAACAATCCAGCACAATAAAAGAACTTCCATAGGCATTACCATCCCAGACTTCAAGCTGTCCTACAGAGCAATAGGTGCAAACACTGCAGGGTATTGGTATAGGAATAGATAGGTTAGTCAATGGAACCCAATTAAAGATGCAGAAGTAAATTCTCACACATATAGATACTTAATTTTTTACAAAGAAGCCAAAACTATACAATGGGGAGAAAACATCTTTAACAAATGTTTCTGGTCTAGATGCCTTTATGTAAAAGAATGCAAATAGATCCATAAGTATCACACTACAAGAAGCTCAAGTCTAAATGGATCAAACTTCCACATAAAACCAAATACACTAAACCTGTTAGAAGAGAAAATGGGGAATATCCTTGAATATATTAACAACTTGCTGAACAAAACACCAACGGTTCATGCACTAAGATTAACAAATTAAAAAATGAAACCTCATTAAATTAATAGCTTCTGTAAGACAAATAACACTGTCAAAACAACACAAGGACAAGCCCTACAGAGTGGGAAAAGATCTTCACCAACTCCACACATAACAGAGAGCTAATATCCAAAGTATATAAAGAACTCAAGAAACTAGATATAAACAACCCAAATAACCCAATTAAAAATGGTTTGTGGGTCTAAACAAAGAATTCTGAACAAAGGAATATTTAGTGGACAAAAATCACTTAAAGAATTGTTTAAAATTCTTAGTCATTGGGAAAAGCAAGTCGGAAGGACTCTGGGATTCCATGGGACACCTATCAGAATGTCTAAGTTAAAAAAAAAAAAATTAAAAGATAGCTCATGCTGGTGAGGATGTGGAGCAGGGGGAATACTCTTTCATTGATAGCTGAAGTGGCCTCTCTTACACACACTTTGGAAATCAATGTGGGCAGTTCTCAGAAAATTCAGAATAGATCTACTTCAAGACCCACCTATACAGCTCCTGAGCATATACCCAAAAATAGTTCATTCATACCACAAGGACACTTGCTCAACTATGCTCACAATAGTTTTACTTATAATATCCCGAAACCAGAAACAATATAAATGTCCCTCAGCCAAAGAATGGGTGAAGAAAATGTGGTTATTTACATAATCAGATATTACTCAACCATTTCAAACAATGACATTGTAACCCAGACCCAACATGATAAATATGCCATGGCTATACTCACTTATAAATAAATATTAGTCATAAAGGAAAGTACATTCATGCTACCATCCACAGATCCTTAAAAGCTAAGAAACAAAAAGGGCCATAAGGGTTGCCTGATTGTGATTCTTAGTAAAAATGAAATGGATTGGGGTGGACTGAAAGAGGGGTCAGAGTGGGGGAGGGAGTAGAGTTGACAATAGGAGAAATCAGGTAGAAGGAGACTGAGGGAGAGAGTATTGAGAGATACAAATGGAATGGCAGGATGCATCTCTGGGGTGAACCAGAAACTTAGAAAAATAGAAACTTCAGGAATCTATGCCAATAACTCAAAGACTCCTAGCAATGGGAAAAAATGGAGCCGGAAACAGCTATCTACTGCAAGCAGGCAAGGTTTCTAATAGAGGGATTGAGACATGAACTCAGGCATACAAACTTCAACCCACAATTTTCTCTGCCTTCACGATGTACAGGGGTAAAAAAATTGAACAGAAATTAAGGAAATGGCGAACAAAGGACTGGCCCATCTTGAGACTGATATAGTGCTATACTTGCATACAAGAGCCTAGCAAAACTTCTACCAGATAGGCTTCACCCAGCAACTGATGGAAACCTAAGCAGAGACCCACAGTCAAACATTAAGAGGAACTTAGGAAATCCTGCCAATAGTGGGAAGAAAGATCATAAAAGCCAAGGGGGTCAAGGCCACCTAAAGAAAACTTAAGGATCCTGGGCTCACAGAGGTTCATAGAGTCAGTACTGCCCATCAAAGAGCAAGTCTGGGATGGATCTAGAACTTCTACAGATATGTAACAATTGTGCTGCTGGGTTTTCATGTAGACTTCGAAACAGCTAGCGTAAAAGCTGTCTCTGATTCCTATGTTGCCTGCCTCAGAATCCCTTTCCCCTAACTGGGCTCCCTTATCTAGATTCTTTTTGTTTGTTTGTTTGTTTGTTTTGTTTTTTGAAATATTTATGTTCTGGAATTTTATTTTCATTTTGTTGTGGTAACAACTCCACAATTAAATATATCTACCGTACATAACTTTTAAAGGTGCACAATATAGCATTGATAACTATAAGCACAGTCTTGTAGTAGAGTTCTAGAACTTAAATATATTTTAAGCATGTGGATATTTTTTAATTTTTTTGTCCTTTTAATAATTTATTTTATTGAGAATAGATACTTTTTTATTTCTTATTATTCTTTACCACTTTATTATAAAAAGAGGATATTTACAGATTTTTAAAGGCAATTTGGCATAATATTATATGAATATTTTTGTCAGTATTTAATTCGTTTAGAGGTTTGATAGCATGCATAGAAATCCCACTAGTTACCATAAGCATGAAGTACATGTAGGATAGAAAGTAATATGGAAATAGATTTCTTTTGGGGTATAGACTAAGCATAATGATCTGTGAATACCAAAAATTGCCGCAAGGTTATTATTTTAGCTCTTGGATTATCAATGATTTGAGGTCCAGGTGTACCACATTCTGAGAGGGTGCTTTACATTTTTTTCCCTAAGAAGGACTAAGGCTTTCTTTCTTTCTTTCTTTCTTTCTGTTTTTTTTTTTTTTTTTTGGCCTTTGTTTTTCTTGAGCTTCATAAAGTCTATCAGTTGTTTCTGGGGTGTTCACAGCTTTCTAGGGATATTATCTAACAATCAGTGACAGAATATTATGTCTGTTCTTTTGTGACTGGGTTACCACACTCAGGATGATATTCTATAGATGCATCCGTTTTCTTAGGAATTTCATAAGTCATTGTTTCTGATATCTGAGTAGAACTCCATTGTATAAATATACCAAAATTTTGTATCCATTCATCTACTGAAGGACATCTGGGTTCTTTACAGCTTCTGGCTATTATAAATAGGACTGCTATGAACATTGTGGTGCATGTGACTTTATTGTATGTTGGAGTGTCGCTGGGGTATATTTCCAGATATGGAATAACTGGTTCTTCAGGCAGTACTATGTCAAATTTTCTAAGGAATCTCCAGACTGATTTCGAGAGTGCTTGTATTATTTAAAACCCCACCAACAGTGGAGAAGTGTTACTCTTTCTCCTCAACCTTGCCAGCATCTGCTGTCATCTGAAATACTGATCTTAGCAATTCTGACTAGTGTAAGGTGGAATTTCAAGGTTGTTTTGATTTGCATTTCCCTAATGACTAAGGAAGTCAAGCAAATTCTTAGATGCTTCTCAGCCATTCAATATTTCTCAATTGAGAACTTTTTGTTTCGCTTTATACCATATTTTTAATGGGATTCTTTGATTCTCTAGTGTGTAACTTCTTGAGTTCTTTGTATACCTTGTATATTAGGCCTCAATCAGATGTGGGGTTGGTAAAGATCTTTTCCCAACCTGTTGGCTGCCATTTTGTTTACTTGAAAGTGTCCTTAGCCTTACAAAAACTATGCAATCTGATTAAGTCACATTTGTCGATCTTTGACCTAAGAGCAGGAGCCATTAGTGTTCTGTTCAGGAAAATTTCCCCTGTGCCTATGTGTTCTAATGCGTTCCCTACTTTCTCTTCTAATAGTTTCAGTGTACCTGGTTTAATGTGGAGATCTTTGATTCACTTTCTCTTGAGCTTTGTACAAGGAGATATGAAAGGGTCTATTTTCATTCTTCTGCATGTTGAGTGCCAGTTGAACCAACACTATTTGTTGAAGAGGTTGACCTTTCTCCATTGAATATTTATATCTCCTTTGTCAAAAATCAAGTGACCATATATGTGAGGGTTCATTTCTGGATCTTCTATTCTATTCCATTGTTCCACGTGCCTATCTCTGCACCAGTACCATGCAGTAACACAATTGCCTTGTAATATAGCTTGAGGTCAGGGATAGTGATTCCCGCAGATGTCTTCTTGTTATTGAGGATGGATTTTGCTATTATAGGTTTTTTGTTATTCCAGATGAAATTGCCCACTGCTCTTTCCAACTCTATGCAGAATTGGGTTGAAGTTTTGATAGGCATTATATTGAATCTGTAGATTGCTGTTGTTATGATGATCATTTTTGCAATTTTGATCTTTGCAATCCGTTAGCATGGGAGATATTTCCATTTTCTGAGATTTTTCTCGATTTCTTTCTTCTGAGTTTTGAAGTTCTTTTCATATAAATCCTTCACTTTCTTAGAGTGAAGTTAGAGTCACACCAAGGTATTTCATGTTGCTTGTGACTATTGTGAAGGGTATCATTTCCCTAATTTCTTTCTCCGCATGTTTGTATTTTGAGTAGAGGAAGGCTACTGATTTGTTTGAGTTAATTTTATATCCAGCCACTTTGCTGAACTTGTTTATCAGCTGTAGAAGTTCTCTGGTGGAATTTTTGAGTTCACTTACGTAAACTATCATGTCATCTGCAAACAGTGATGTTTTTACTTCCTCCTTTCCAATTTATATCTCTTTCATTTCCTTTTGCTGTCTAATTGCTGTGGCCAGGATTTCCAGTACTAAGTTGAATAAGTAGGGGGAGAGTTGGCAGCCTTGCCTAGTCCCTGATCTCAGTGGGATTGCTTCAAGTTTCTCACTGTTAAGTTTGATGTTGGCTATTGGTTTGCTCTCTCTGTCTTCCATGTTGTCTTTGGCCCCTGAGATTCTCTCTTCTATATCTTGTAGTCTGTTGGAGATGCTTGCATCTGTGACTCCTGATTTCTTTATTAGGTTTCCTACCTCCAGGGTTGTCTCTTTTAGTGTTTTCTTTATTGTTTCCATTTTCTAAAATATCCTTAATTCCTTTCTTTATTTCTTCTTTGACCATGCTATCGTTTAATAGAGTATTGTTTAGTTGCCATATGTATATGGGCTTTTTGTTGTCTTTGTTGTTATTAAAGACCATCCTTAGAACATGGTGATCTGATAGGATGCATGGGAGTATTTCAATCTTCTTATATCTATTGAGGCTTGTTTTGTGACCGATTATATGGTCAATATTGGAGAAGGTACCATAAGATACTGAGAAAAAGGTGTATTCTTTTGTTTTAGGATAAAATGTTTTGTAGATATCTATTAAATCTCATTGGTTCATAACCTCTGCTAATTTCACTGTATCCTTGTTCAGTTTCTGTTTCCATGATCTGTCCATTGATGAGAGTGGGGTGTTGATGTCTCTCTTTATTATTGTGTGGGGTGCAATGTATTTTTGAGCTTTAGTAGGGTTTCTTTAATGAATATGGGTGCTCTTGTATTTGGAGAATATATGTTAAGGATTAAGAATTTCTCCTGACAAATTTTGCCTGTAATGAGTTAAAAAGTGTCCTTCCTTATCATTTTTGATAACTTTTGGTTGAAAAACTATTTTATTCAATATTAGAATGGCCACTCCAGCTTGCTTCTTGGGGCCATTTGCTTGGAAGGTTGTTTCCCAACCTTTTATTCTGAGATAGTGTCTTTGTCTCTGAGATGAGTTTCCTGTATGCAGCAAAATGCTGGATTCTTTTTATGTATACAGTCTGATAGCCTATATATTTCATTGGGGAATTGAGTCCATTTATATTAACAGATATTAAGGAATAGTGGTTGCTGTTTCCTGCTATTTTTCTTTTAGAGGTAGAATTGTGCTGTGTGTCCTTCTTATTTTGGTTTTCTTGCTTAGGTATTTTTTTGTTTTTACTATGATGTAGTTTCCCTCCTTGTATTGGGTTTTGCACCTATAATTTGTTGTAGTGCTGAGTTTGTGGTCAGATATTGTGTAAATTTAGTTTTGTCCTGGAATATCTTGGTCTCTCCATCGATGATGCTTCAGAGTTTTGCTGGGTATAGCTGCTTGGGATGAGACTTGTGTTCTCTTACGGTCTGCATGATTTCTGTCCAGGATCTTCTAGCTTTCATAGTCTCTGTTGAGAAGTCGGGTGTGATTCTGATTGGTCTGCCTTTATAAGTTACATGGCCTTTTCTCCTTACTGTTTTATATTATTTCTTTACTTTTGGCATTTGGTGTTTTGACTATTATGTGTCAGGAGGAATTTCTTTTCTGGTCCAGTCCATGTGGAGTTCTGTAGTCCTTTTTCATGCTCATGATAATCTCATTCTTAAGGGTAGGGAAGTTTTCTTCTACGATTTTGTTGAAGATATTTACTGTGCCTCTTAGTTGATATTCTTCACCCTCTTCTATTCCTATTATCCTTAGGTTTGGTCTTCTCATTGTGTCTTGGATCTCCTAGACATTTTGGGTTAGGATCTTTTTGGCTTCTGCATCTTCTCTGACTGTTTTGTCTATGTTTCCAATGTTGTCTTTTGCCCCTGAGATTCTCTCTTCCATCTCTTGTAGTCTGCTGGCAATGGTTGTATCTGTGACTCCTGATTCCTTTTTTAGGTTCTTTACCTCCACGGTTGTCTCTTTTAGTGTTTTCTTTATTGTTTCCATTTCCATTTTAAATTCTTTCTTCAATTCCTTTATCTCTTCCGTTCTGTTTTCTAGTTCTTTGATTTTTTTGAGTGTTTTTCTTGTTTCCTCTTTAAAAGCTTCTATTTCTTTATGGTTTTCCTCCCATTCTCATTTGAGGATCTCCATCATCATCTTGAGGTATGATTTTAGGTCTGAGTCTTCATTTTCTGGAGTGTTTGGCATTCTGCTGTTCGCTGTGCTGGAAGAGTTGGGTTCTGCTGTTGCCAGGTTGTCTTGGTTTCCATTGGGTAAGTTCTTTTGCTTTCCTTTTGCCATCTTGTTATCTGTGATTATATGTGGTCTTGTTGTCAGTGATTAGTTTCTGTCTCTCCTGTATACCTGGCCTGTGTCCCTGGATCTCTGCTGTTCCGGGTGGCAAATGGCCTGAGGGTTTGGTCCACATACGCGGGCCCTTCAGGTGGAAACTGAGTCCCTATGGCAGAGTTCCTGCTCCCCTGAACCAATGGGGGGACACTTTCCATGCATTTCCACTGATCTCTCTGTGCCCTGACTACTTTCAGTGCACTGTCATCAGGCCTGTGTCCCTGTATCTCTGCTGTTCCTGGTGGTCCTTATCTAGTTTCAATGGGAGATGTGGCTAGTCTTACAGCAACTTGATATGCCAAGACTGGTTGATATCCAGAGGACGTCTACCTTTTCTGAGGATAAAAATGATGTGAGATAGAAGTGGAGGGCAGATGAAGAAACTGGGAGGAACTGAGGTCAGGGAAGTTCTTTCTAGCATATAAAGTAAATAACAAATTTAATTAATAAAGAGCAAGTAATCAAATGATTTCCAGCAAGAATCATAAATTTATTGCAGCACTACATTCAATAACAAATTGTTTTTTTAGCAATATAAGAACATATCTATTGAAGCTCAATTGTTGAGGTGTTTTCTGGAAATGAATTATATTCTGCCCTGGAATAAGAATCCTGGTGACAGATAAGAAATTTATTCTTGGGATTTTAACTCATCATTTGTGTAGGTTTTAGATAAAGTCGGAGTATTCATTTAGCAGAAGTCTTAGATTAACTCTCCTTTATAGTTGAACTCTAGCTACAAATAGAATGCTGGAGCCAGGTTATATTATCACATCTGATTCATGTTTTAAGAATATGTGCATAATGAAGACAGTAATCAATCTCACTATATCCCCTTGATATGAACCATCCCTGCCTTTTGTTCAAAGTTGCACTTCCTTGTTTTGATTTCCTCTGGTTTCTTTCCACTCTTTCCTTTATTTCTCAGTTGAGACTTTCTCTGAAAAGACTTTCCCCTTTGCACCCAAGTCTTCCATGTTTCAGGGAATTTCATCTGCTAGACTGTATCTCTCAAGTGTCATCCACAGTACAAAGAGAACACTGGGAGGGCCCTGCCCACCCTAGTGTGAAACTTCTCTGAATGCAGGAAATGCCTTTGTCAAAGTAACCTCTCTATGCCTAACCACTGCAGACTCCTTCTTAGGGCCCTGAAAAAACCAAAATAAAATGAGTATTGCTTCCAGCAAATATGTACAGTCTGACCATTCCCAAACACCTGTCTTTTTATGTATGGTGTCACACTTTTTTTCTCCACAGGAAACAATCCTCTTTCAATTAGACACAAAGTAGATTTCAGTGAAAGTCCTCACTAGACACCAGGGACCCTGCCTGGTTTCTTAACCCTTGTACTCATTCATTCCTTGGGTGAACCTGAATCCTCTTCCTGAAGGTGAACTCTGTCTTCAGATTCCACTGAGCTTTTTAGTCCCTTGAAAGTTCTTACAGTGCCTATAAAAATTTCTGCTCTTAACCTTTCTCATGTTATAAAAAGCACAGCCACGTTCCTCATAACTATTTGATGTCTTATATAAAACCCTTTATAAAATAAAATAAAAAATCTTCCAGATAGCCTCAAAAGAAAAGTTGCCCTGCGTTGTCTTAGATCGGCATACTCATTTAAAATCGACAGAAAGACAGAATAGTGCTCTGAATGTAGCAGCGCCCATGTAGCACTGAAGGGTATGGTTAAATCCTGCCAGTTACTAAAATATCCTGCTATTCCACAGGGAGATAGTGTCAAGAGGAAAAGCTAGAGAAAGAAATTTTGGCTGGTATCCAAAAACCGTTGTAGGAAAGAAAGTTCTCTCTCCGGCAGCATTCTGACATGCTTTCTTCAGTTTTGCCATGAGGATGAAATCTTCCCTCAAGAGAGATGCATGCATGTACAAAGAGAGCACATGCATAGTAGGTTCAGGAATTTTAAACATAGAATAACCTGACATGAAGAAAGAGAGGGGTTACAGGGAGGGAAAGAGACTTCTGGCATTCCAGGAAGGCTGACAGAATCAATCCTTTCCTATAGGTTTGTGTTGGAAACATCTCTACTGCCAATCACTGCTGGGTAATTCTAAGAGCATTTGGCCTCAAACTTTATGTGATGTCTATGAGGTCCTTAGGCTCCTGGAAGATCGAGTCCATCACAGTTATAAATATAACTATATAATGATCTATATGATGGAAAAACATTTTTGCATTTTGACAAAAAATAGCACATACTAGTATTCAAAGAGCATCTGAGCCATGCAGTAAGTTTACAATACGTACCTGGAAGAGAGGGGTGGAAGGAAGGGTGAGAGAAATTTTTTTGAAAGCTTTTTCAATCTGAGATAATGGAGCCTCCTCCAAAGAGAAGGTAGGGAAGCTCATTAAGCACTCAGACTGACAATGTCTGCAGTGTGGAAGTGAAGCAGTGGAAACCTGTCTGTGTGTACTTGCAGCATATGAGCAGGTGGAGTGCAGGATGCCCCCAGCAAATCAAAATTACATGAGAGAGAGAGAGAGAGAGAGAGAGAGAGAGAGAGAGAGAGAGAGAGAGAGAGAGAGAGAGAAAGTACAAACGCATGTGTTTCCTAAATTAAAACATGCCCTGCCTTCAGAGAAAACATTAATTATCTGGGTATTATTTAATTTTCTCAAAGACTTTTGTCTTTGAAGTGGATTAAACTATTTTGTTCTCATTTCTCTTCCATTCAGCTGTAATAAAATGCAGAATTTCTGACCTAAAGATTCTTCAAAATAGTTGTTCATAAACAGCAAAGAAATAAAAAACTGGTGTAATTGCTGAAGAAGTTGAAGGTAATTTTTAAGCAAGCCTATAGAGTTATCAAAAGTGACAGACAACATAAAAGTAAATGTTCTCAATTTGGTCATGCAAAAAAAATGTCTATGCTCACCTTGTTCCATGGCTCAAGAGGAATACATCATTTATGGCACAAATTCCACCAAATATCATACTCATGTTTGGTAAAAATTAAAATAATATAAGCATTCACTGCTTGGTGTTATGCGACTTCAATGGAATCAGTGATGTTCCCTGGATAGTCAATAAACTGCAGCACACCATTGATTGTCAGGAAAAGTAGTGAAATGGATTGATTTCATTCACAAGGCAGAAAAGCAGGGCTATTTCATAGCATCTCAGATTTTAATCAGTTTCTAATTTGTTAATTTCATGGTCATAAAATATTAGAACTGAAAGAGATCTTAGAAATTATCCCCTTCAAACTTCATCTCTAAGTCCAAGAGAGTTTGTGGCATGTTGAAAGTCAAACACTGGCGTGTGTAGAATGCAACCTTACTCCAAGCTTCTACATCTGGAGTACAGAGTGCTGTGGGATTAAAGACTGCTGATGTTCCCCGATATTTTGCAAAGATCATGCTAATAAGCCTGATCTCAAAGAAATATTTTCTGTATACAAGTTAGTTATTATAACACAATTTAGAGTGAAGGGCCCATGAAAACAGCAGCCAGAGACATCTTTTCAAGTTATATGTCATTTCTTTTCTTTGGACAGATTTTTCTAAAGGTTATCTCTTTTTAATTTGAAAATGCCTTCTTATCTCATAAAGACACATATATACCAATTCAAGTTGTCTTTGACCAGCTTGTGAGTATACAGCCTTTTTAAAGTGTGCTTGGAGACTCCTGCTCTTTACCCATACCCTTGGATCATTCTTTAATGCATACTTTATCATTGAGCTCTCAGCATAAATGAACCTTGTTCAGAGCAACCATCATTACCTCTACAGTCCTTCATCCATTTTCCACTTTTGTACATGGATCTTGTTTATGGGATTTTTCCCCATGTTTATTGCTAGCTCCAGATGCTGGAAAATACATAACATGTGCAGCAAAAGGAAATGTACATCTCTTTGATAAATCTTTTAGTCTTCACTACCTATTTATCTTTCTGTCTATATGTCCATCCATATGTCTGTCTCTATCTATCTCGATATTATATATACACATATACAGAAAATATACTTGAAAAAATCAGATTAAAGAACAAATGTTTCTCTTCAACCAGAGTTTCAAAGTTTTAACTCCATGGTTACTTAAGTAATAATCCAGACTCCTCTGAATCTTGTTCCCTTTCACCTTCAACTTTGGTTTTGGGTTTTGTTATCCAAAACAGAAGTACAAAGATGCATAACATACCCAATTATGTGCCAGATGAGTAAAATACCCAAGGTATAGAAGAAGGTTTTATCAACTGGTTCACACTGGCACAATTTAAGACAAGAAAAAAAAAAACACTTCCTATGTGATAGGCTTAAGCTCAAACTGATCTTAAAGTCATAGAAATCCTCCTGACTCTTTTCTAAGTATTTACCATCATGCCTAGAAAGGGATTTTATTGGGTCAACTGTAATCATCATTTTAGGATGTCAGGGATGTCTGGACCTCTTGATATTTATCTTTATTCAACCTCAAGTATTATAAAGCTACAAAACATCATTACCTATATTTCACCAAGCCCAAATAAATCTTGAGATAACCCTAAATGACCAATACTGCCAAGTTAATACCAGGAACAAAGCTTCATTGTAAGAAAAGATGGAAGATAAAAATTAGCTCTTGAGTTGCGTTATGTTCTGGTCCAGAAGAAAATGACTTCAGGTATATAAGATGTCTCAGTATGGATACATAAGAATGTAGCCAGTGGGTTTTGCAGTTAGAATATGAATAAACGTGATCTTTATACACCTCTTCCACTTAATTAAAGTACTTAAACCTTGTAGTATTGGTAAAAAGTGATAATGAATGCAATAGTTTAAGAAATCTATACCATATCTTCAATAGTATCTTACCATCTATAGGTAGGACTGAATTTCACTAAAATCTTCACTTGTCTGGGGACCAATGCCTATGGTCCTAGATACCATATAAAAAGCCAAGAGAAAGGGCAAATCCCCACAGGTGTAGGGTTAATGTTTAGCTTACCTTGTTTTAGTCATCCTGATCACTTTTTCTGCTTGAAAGACCCATCCATCACATGTGTAGCCATTCATATTGTGATATCAGTACTTGTGAAATATTTGGTTACTGATAACCTGAACGGAAAAATGTTTTGATACTAGGGACATGTTTAGTATAGACTGGATGGAATGTCTCCACCAAGGAGTCCTTGTCTATCTAGAATTTACAGAAGAAACAATTGGCATACAGATATTAATATGACACTGTGCCTAGCTTCAGGCTCCACAGCAATTTGTTAGTATACATCTATGACCACTCAGAATTTCTAATTTAAGAAACATAGACTCACACTGTGTTTACATAATGTAGTTATGTATGTCTTATTTTCCAGTTGTTCAAAAGTCCTTCACTTTATTGTCTTAAAACTAGATTACTGCATGATGGCAATTTACTTTTGTTTTTCCAGAAATTATTCATATAAGACAGAGTATAAAATAATTTTTTCTGCTACTGTGTGTGTGTGTGTGTGTGTGTGTGTGTGTGTGTGTGTGTGTGTGTCTTCTTTCCCTATGTATGACCTTCACTGGAAACCTAAAGGCAAACACTGTAGTAAAAAAAGACTTGACAGCAATTCCTACTATATATGACAAGATACTGATTCTTATTATATCATGAATAAATTTTAGAATTTTGTATTTAGATTATTGCACATTTGATGCTGTGATATTTATTTGGGATGAGATTTCCACTTCTCTCTGTAAAATTATCTCACAGCTGCAAAATCATGAAAGTGGTCTCAATGTAAGATATGGTTTTCTGCCATCTCTCCCAAAATTCTCTCTCTCTCTCTCTCTCTCTCTCTCTCTCTCTTTCTCACATTATCCCAATAGCACTGAGTCTTGACTTTAGAGGGACATGGAAAAACTCATCAATTCTTGACGAACAGCATCCATATCTCAAAAAAGCAGAAACTGGATGGATAGTTCTGTTTCAAGACAGAAGAAGGCATTGAGCAATACACTCAAAAAAGCTTCTGTGGCAGACTCCATAGTGCAAATGGAAGATTGGGGAAGTGATCATGTCTCCCTCAGCCTGCCTTCTCACACTGAACATTCTGCTCATTAACTCATTAATCTTTGTACCTTCCCTACAGTGAAGTGGCTATTATTTGCCTGGCGTTGTAGGTGGAGAGATAGAACTAAAGTACAGTGAACTTCATCAATATGCTCAAGATCACAGCAGGAAATGGACATGTCAGTAAGATCTGAGCTCAGAAGCCTCTTCAACTCTCCTCCCTCTGGGTCCAAAGATACCCTCTGCCTCACCATTAGCATAATGGTTAAGGGAGGGTTTCATTTCACTTCTGAGTTGTGCCAACTGAAGCTACTGAACTCTCCTGAGCACATGTACAGCTGAGTCTCCCTAACATCTACACTGTCACATGCCTGCATAATTCTTCCCATTTCCTCACCTAGCTGTCAACAGCTGCTCTGCCTGATAGAATGCACTGACTTGGTTAGGTTAAAAAAATATGTGTTTGGAAAAAAATAGACTGTCCTTTTTTAGCCAGGTCCTAATAACAGTGTAAAAATCACTCTGAAATAACCTAATTCTTTTCCAAAGGAAAAGTAATACCATTTTACTCTTATACACTGGCCATCTTTACATATCAGACATCCCACTGAAAATAACATTTTGATTTATCTGAATGATACTGATGATAAAAACGGTCTGCTAGTAAGGATTCTTGAATGGTTCTGGTCTTAACTCCTGATTTGTCTTAAGGAGACATTTGGGGAAAACAAAACTGAAAGAGAACAGTATGTGCTGTTGTGATACTACAGTGTGGCACACACTAATTGTTCCAAAGCTGTAAGAAATTGCTAACATTCTATCTACACAATGGAGAAAAGATAAAAACAAAAAGTTAAGTTAATGCTCGTGTTGCTCAGCTGCCTCCAGAGCCAGAATTTGAGTTCACTATTCTAGGTCTCTAAAGGATGTAAAATCTAAATGTGAGAAGAATGCACTAATAACATTTACTCTTTTTCAGTTGACTTAATAGAATGTTTGCTGCTGCTTTAAAAAAAAAAAAAAACAGAGAAAGAAAGCCTTGAATTACAAAGTATTTGCCAAGGAAAATGGATACCTTGTTCTGGCCTGTGGGACATTAGAGGTTGATACAATCAGATTGTGGTAAATGTTCTTCTTTGGGTGCAAACATAATGTTGTAGAAAAGACTTCTTCAGATTGGTGGCTGAATGGAAAAATCAAAAGAGGATGGGACGTGTAGTTTAGTGAGAGGGACAAAGAGAGTTGAAATATCCAGTTAGACAAACATAATGAACTTCACATACTTGCCAAGCAACTTGGCAGATTGTTTCTCTGCTTGGAAGCTGAAACTAAGTTTCTGGGTGCATACAGAAATCAATGAAGTCTAGGCCATAAGAAAATGTGCTAAGACCAAGGCCAAGTTCTGTGTTTACAATATGAATATTCACAAATACAAAGATTTGTACCCACTGAACAGATCAACTTTCTGTGCCTCTGTCACTCTTCTTGTAAGATCCTATAGGAACCTGTTTTGAGATGGTTGATTAACCCTCTTGAAAAATTGTTTTCACTTTATTTAATTTTTATTCAAAAACTAAAGCTGCTATTTATAATTTTTATTTAAAGTATAAATAGGGTTATTCACCTATGAATCTGCTCTATTTTAGTACTTATCTTGGTACTAAATATTTTTAGTACTCAATATTCTTTTGCTATAAAAAGATACTATGACCATGGCAACTCTCATAAAGGAACACATTTGAGGAGAGTTAACTTACCGAACAGAGATTTAATACATTATTGTCATGACACACCGAAAAAGAAACAGTGCACAGTCAGATACAGTACTGAAGAGGTTAAATTTCTGTACTGGAAGGAAGAGAGTGAGTCACTGAGATTTGCTTGGGCTTTTGAAAATATAAATCTCATCCCCAATGACATACATTCTTTAACAATCCCACATACAAAGTGGAAACTATTAAAAATAAAAATAAATATTAGCCAGGAATAGTGGTACCAGGGAAGAGAGTCATGCTGAGGGACCTGGCCATGATGCTTGCTAGTGTGGACTTTGGAAGCTAGGATTAGAAAGGCAATTGAAGGCTTTAAGCAAGGCTTAATGAACCATGGGAGAATGGACAACAGTGGCTTTGGCAGAAACATATTTGATGACTACCCAGCTTAAAAAGTTTTAAGGAAGAATATTTGTAATTGTCCCAGAAAATGTTCTTGTGATATTTTGGTGAAGAATGTGACTGTTTTTGGCACTTGTCCAAAAAATTGGCTTGAGCTAAATGAAGAGGTTTGGACTGACAGCATTGGAAGAGGGTATTTCAAACCAGGCTAGGACTGACTTTATGCAATGGCTAATAGTGTCTAGTCTCATGGAGATCTATAATGAAAACGAGTAATATGAATATCAACAAGAAGAAAAAGGGCACTAGGAAGTATATTCAGGTAATAAAGGTATAAACATACAAATCAACAACAACAACAAAACCAACCACCACCAACAATAACAACAAAAAACTCCTGTGTTCAAGTAGATAAAAAATGTTTAAAGAAATTTTTGATACTAAATAAAATACAGGGTTTTGTGACCTCAGGGCAAGTTCCAACCCCATTAAGCTTCCAACTTGTGAAGGGAACTACAGAAAAGTTTAAAGTTGGCAGTAGTGGTGCTCATCTTTTAATTCAAGAGGCAGAGGTAATTGTGGTTCAAGGCCAGCCTGGTCTACAGATCAAGTTTCAGGACAGGCTGTGAAGAAAACCAGAAAAAAAAATAGAGTGCTAGTGAAAATGTATTTGAACAAGAGAGCCATTTTCCAGCTCCAAAAAGCAGAGGATCTCGGCATATTTGAAAGCATGGTTCTGTTGTTAGAGTCAAGGTTACAAGAAATGGGAATATAGAATCTTTGTCTGTGACTATGAAAAGCTGCTGAGGCCATACATGTGTCATGGGTGTCCCTAAATGAAAACTCAGAGAAGCCACCGAGTGATGAAAATGAAGCTTTTTCTTGGAGACCCAAGATGATGGAGATGGCAGAATCGTGAGATACCTGCCAAGGACAACTGCTGAAAGAATAGACAACAATCTCAGTCAATAAAGCTGAAAGGAGTTGGAGATATGAAGAGTGCTTTGAAACAGATATGGAAATGAACAATTTGGAGTTTGTTTAACAAGTTTTCAGTCCAGTATTTTCTCACTCAGCTCCCTTCCCTGCATTTGGCATAATAACGTATATTCTGTGCTATTTATGGTAAAAGTATGTAATTCACTCTTTGGTTTTCATTTTCTGGGGGATTAGAATTAAGAAATTTTTACTAGAGGTAGGTGGCACACGGGATCCCTGGAGTCCCATTATCTAGCTCTGGCCTTACTTCCGAGTCTGGAGGAGCCTTGCAGGACCCTAAAAACAGCCTGCCTTCCCTTGGAAAACTTTCGGGGCCCCCAAACCTAACCAGCTTGGAACCCTGTCCAAGAATACAACCCATTTGGATCTGCCTGCATCACAAGTTGTGTCTGACTGGGACACAGCCTGCAGAGTGGGGTCTTCTTAAGACAGACCCAACATAAATCGATCCCTTGATCTCCATAGTCTGGCCTATGCTGTTTTCCCCCCAACACACACCTTCCCTAGAAGTCCTGCTGCAATCGGGAGCATCCAGTCAACACCAGAGAAAAACAGATGCCTAAAGCAGATCCACAAGACCCAGAGAAATATGACACAACCTGAGCCCAACTACCATGCTACAATAAATCCTGGATTTTCTAATGAAACTGAATGACAAGAAGAGGATCTTAAATCCAGTCTTATAAATATAATAGATGCCTTTAAAGAGAACATGAATAAATCACTTAAGGAAAATACTTTCAAATAGGTAGAGGCATTAAAATAGGAAGCAAATAAATATAAAGAAATATAGAAAATTTGTAATTAAGCAGATAGGATGTGAATAGAAGTGTCCAAGACCTGAGAAGGGAAATAGAAGCAATAAAAAAAAAAAAAAAACACAAGCTGAGAAAACTCTTGGGAAATAAAACCTGGGAAAGAGAGCAAGAACTACAGACATAAGCATCACCAACAGAATATAGGAGATGGGAGAGAGAATCTCAAGTGAAAAGACAAAATTGGAAAAAAAAAATAATATGCAAGTCAAAGAAAATGGAAGTGTCCATTATACAAAACATTCAGGAAATCTGAGATACTTGAAAAACAGACAGCTTAACAATATTAAAAATATAATAATAACAAAGATGTTGATAGTGGAAAGAAGAAAAAGAAGGAGGAGGAGCAAGAGGAGGGAAAAGAGAAGGAGTTTCCCAGCTCAAAGAACAAAAAAACATCTTCAACAAAATCATAGAAGAAAATTTTCCTAACTTAAAGAAAGACATGTTTATAAGAGTACAAGAAGCTTAGAGAACACAAAACAGATTGGACTAGCAAAGAAAGTCATCCTGTCACATAAGGACCAAATTACCATATATACAGAACAAAAAAAGAAGAATTTTAAAAGCAGTAAGGGGGAGAAGCCATGTAACATAAAGGCAGACATATCAGAATTATACCTGATGTCTCATCTGAGACTCTAAAGGCTAGAAGAGACTAAGCAAAGGTCTTGTAGACCCTAAGATACCACAGATATCAGCCCAGACTACTATAACTCAGCAAAACCTTAAATCACTATAGGTGGAGAAACCAAGATATTCTATGCCAAAACCAAATTCATCTTTCTACTAACCCAGCCATCAGAATGCACTGTGTTACTGGATTTTTCAATCCCGATAGCCTGTATAAAAGACACACAATCTACCTATTTTCATTAAAAACCACGTTCCCATACTGGACATTTTTAAGATTATTCTAACTTATTTCCCAGCTATAAAACCCCTTGTTACATGCCATTTCTTCTGGCCATGAGATTCCGGTCCATGCTGGCTTCTTCTTCTTTCAACTTTTTCCTTTTTCCCCTCTCTACCTGTCTTAACCTGTCAAGCCTTTAGTCCCACTTTTGTTCTCCACTGCAAAATCTAGCCTGTTATTAACCAGTTAAAATGGAAAGAAAGTTCACCCGGCATCATTTGAGTACAGGGTGGTCAGCTTGTCAGGAGCAACCACCGCTACAGGAACCAGTATTAGCATTAGAGTACAAGCATCATCAGGACAACTCCCAACTATACTAGAAGGAACATTCCAACCCAGTGAGGTTTGCTGTACCAAAAAAAAAAAAAAAAAAGAAGAAGAAGAAGAAGAAGAAGAAGAAGAAGAAGAAGAAGAAGAAGAAGAAGAAGAAAAAGAAAGAAAGAAAGAAAGAAAGAAAGAAAAAAGAAAGAAAGAAAAAACCCACAACAATAAGTAAATAATTTTGTACCATTAAAACCAATAGAACAGCAACACATACACATACTCTCTCTCTCTCTCTCTCTCTCTCTCTCTCAACTACCACTAACATCAAAATAACAAAGAGTAACCATCATTGGACATTAATATTTCTCAACCTCAATACACTCAATCCCCTACAGTTAAAAAAATAAAAATAAAAAAAAAACAAAAAAAAACCAAAAACCCACAGGCTAACAAAATGTCTGTATAGACCGAATACATCATTCTGCTGTGCATAAGAATGTGCATAAGAAACATATCAACAGCAAAGATAGTCATTGTCTCAGCATAAAGAGCTGGAAAAAAAATGGATTCCAAGCAAATGGACCTAAGAAACAAACTGGAGTAGTCATTATAATATCTAATAAAATAGACTTCTACCTAAAATTAATGAAAAAGAGAAAGGCAAGGACACCTCATAGCTATCAAAGGAAAAATCTACCAAGAGAACATATTAATTCTGAACATATATGACCCAAATACAAAGACACCCAGATTTGTAAAAGAAAACTTACTAAAGCTTAAATCACACATTGACCCTAACAAATCAACATTGGAAGACCACAATACCACACTCTTAACAAGAGACAAAGCGAGACAGAAACAAACAGAAATAATGAAACTAACAAGTATTTTGATCCAAATGGACTTAACAGACATTTGTAGTATATTTCACAATACTACAAAAGAACACAAAACTACAAAATATATGACTTCTTTTTATCACCTCATGTTCTCTTAATTGACCACATATCTGGTCATTAAGCAAACCTCAACAGATACAAGAAGATTAAAATAAGCCCATGCATCTTAGTGGATCATCATGGATTAAATCTGGATTTCACTAACAGAAATAATAGAAAGCCTAAATATTCACAGAATCACTTAAAAACTTTCTACTCAATGATCACTGGGCCAGGGAAGAAATAGAGAAAGAAACTAAAGAATTTCTTTAATTCAATGAAAATGAAGGTATTACGTTTCCAGACTTATGAAACACTGTGGACAGAATGCTAAGAGTAATGTTCATAGAATTAATGCCTTTGTAAAGAAACTGAAGAGTTATCAAATTTTATTTAAATGAATTAAAGGTGAATCTGAAGGATGTATAGAAAGAGAAGCAAACATACCCAGGATGAGGAGTTGGCAGGAAATAATCAAACTTTGAACTGAAATCAATCAGTTAGAAAGAAAAAGACAATACAAAAAAAATCAACAAAACTAAGACCTGGTTCTTTGAGAAAAATCAATAAAATATAGACAAACCCTTTGCCAAACTAACTAAAAGACAGAGATACGGTACCAAATTAATAAAATCAAAAGTGAACGGAGAGATACCATGTGTTCACGAACACTGAGGAACTTCAAAGAACCATTAGGTCTTACTTCAGATACTTATACTTCACAAAATTGGTAAATCTAAATGAAATGAATGATTTTCTAGAAAGACACCAATTACCAAAGATCAGATTAGATCAAAGATCAATTACAGCAAGATCGGGTAGAACATCTTAATTGTCCTATATTCCCTAAGGAAATAGAAGCAGTAATTAAAATCTCCCAGCCAAAGCAAAAGCTCTGAACCAGATGGTTTTAATACTGAATTCCACTACACTTTCAAAGAAGTGTACCAATACTCCTCAAATTATTTTTCAAAATGAACCAGAAGGGACTCAGCAAAACACATTCTATGCAGTCACACTCACCCTGACACCTAAAGCACAGGAAGACTCAACAAAGAATTTCAGATAAATTTTCCTTTTGATCACTGATGCAAAAATAATCAATAATATATTTGCAAACCAAATCCAAGAACACATCAAAGACATCATTCTCTATGATCAAGTAAGCTTCAGGCCCAGGATGTAATATAGGAAAATTCATCAATACACTATATATATAAATAAACTGAAAAAAACATTTGGTTATCTCACTAGATGCTGAAAAGGCATTTGACAAACTCCAACACCAGTTTATGCTAAAAGTCTCGAAGACAGCAGGAATACAAGGACCATACTAAACCAAATTAAGGCAATATACAGCAAGACAATAGACAACATCAAAGTAAATAAAGAGAAATTTAAACCATCTCCACAAAATTGGGGACATCACAGGACTGTCTACTCTCCCCATCTCTTTAATATCATACTCGAATTTCTGGCTAGAGTAATAAGAAAACTAAAGGAGATCAAGACATAAATTGGAAAAAACATGTAAAACTATTGGTATCAGCAAATGATATGATATATAAGTTAGCACAAAACTTCTACCAGAGAATTCTATAGCTGATAAACAGCTTTAGCAAAGTGGCTGGATACAAATTAACTCAAATAAATCAGTAGCCCTACTCTATATAAGTAATAAAATATCTGGGAAAGAAATTAGGGAAGCACTGCCCTTTACAATAGCCACAACTGACGTAAAAGGCCTTGGTCTAATGCTAACCAAACAAAGAATCCTTTAGTAAAACTGTTACTCCTGACTTCACATACCAGTAACAGGAAAAGAGGGAAAAAGCACAGGACACCAGGACCTGTGGTTTGGCCACATGGACTCTTGCAGACTCATTCACCAGAGCCAATTCTAACCCTGGAAGAGCCATCACTCAGCTGTGCTATCAGTGAACCACAAGTCCCCCTCAGGGTTAGGTGACCTTGTGAAGCAAAAATAATGTATCACAACCATACAGTGTAATAAGAGATATGTGTGAGGCTCCATTGCTCAGCCAGCTTTTCTAAATAGCATTCTGATTGCATTAGACGCCTCAGCAACCCCACTATTCTTGCTGAACAGGTGCTCTGCAGCCAATATACACACGAGATGATGAAAAGCCATGGAATCACTGGGTAAAAGCCAAATCACATATCGGAAACATCGGCAAAAAGCGTATAAAGCAGTTCTGTTAAATATTTAGATGTAAGCAGTCCCAGAGCATGACATAAACTCAGCGGAAAGCGTACGTTTGTTATCTAGGAAACTTGAGATTGTAAGCGAGGATCAGTTTATGCTTTTCAAGGGTGTGAATCTAAGAATTGTCTGTTTCCTCTTAGCCTACAAGGTTTAAATGATCAAATTAGATTCTAAGTAGAGTCAAAGTATTAACCCTGGGCATTTGTGTTTTGTATGTTGATGCTGTAAACACATTTCACAAGCACTGTGTTGTATAACAAATGAGATTACAACTTAAAGTAAAATATGTATTAGCCAAGAGGTTTTATGCATTTGAAAAAAAAAACGCATAATATTTTTAGAAAAGCACCCTTACCTACAGAGAGATAGTGCAGATAGAAATCAATGGGTATTGTTCATTTGAAAGAAGCTACCTGAAACTGATCATAAGGTGTATATCTATGGTAAAAGTATCTCCTCATTCCAAACAAATATTTATTTTTTCCTCTTACAGTGAAGAGGCATCAGTAGGTTTCTTGGTTAATACTCATCACTCTGAGCTGTTTAGAGTACAAATGAGGACTGAGTATTTCAATAAGAGATCAATTGTAAATGAATGTTATGCATAAATATTTATTGAATTAATGAGCATATAATGATGGAAGAGTTTAGGAGAAGATAGAGAAATAGAATTTAAAGAACAATCAGGTTTAGTGGTAGTATTCAAGAGACAAGACTCATAAAAATGAAATCTTAGATGAGTTTGTATATGAGAAAGTATTTTTTACTTATATATAATGTGAGCTCTCAAGGATTTAAATTCTGACCAATTAGACCTTAAATGCAATACTGCAACATGCTACCTCCAAGTAAATAATATAATATGCCTGCCTATTTATATCAGAGATAGAATGCTTTTTTCTAAGAATTTCAGTGACAGAGTATCTACCTAGAATGTACAAAATTCTAGGAGATAGGCTTCAACCTCCAACACTAAAGAAAGAAAAGTAAAAGAAACAGAGAACGGAATGAAAAAGAGAAAGAAAAACAAAGGGGAGGTAGAAGATCCCAGGATATAATAATATCATGTTTACAGACTTAGAAGTCTGTTATGGAAGGGATCTTTAGAAACTGCCCAAAGAATAGCTTGTTGTTGATGCTTCCGAGAGTGAACCAGATTAAAGACCTCCTTTTTAAGAATTGTGGGATGCTAACCCCAGAGGCTCGGACTGCCGCAGAAACAACTCACAGAATGTGTGAAGCTCAAAAAAAAAAAAAAAAAGAAAACAAAACAAAACATAACAAAACAAAAAAACATTATGCTCAATCCTTACACACCAAGAAAACATTGGCTAATTCCGGGTTACATTCTGTTTTTTTTTTTCTTTCTTTCTTTCTTTCTTTCTTTCTTTCTTTCTTTCTTTCTTTCTTTATTATTTTTTAAACATCATTTTAAAAAACAAACATAAAAGAAAAAATTTTAACATTTTGCATAAATGTATACAAATACAATTGTGTCAGTTCTTGGTTTTTTTTTTTTTTTTTTTTCTTTTTTTTTTAAGGTTTGATACTCTGCACTAAGGTCTTACTAGTTACAATGAGCAAAAAGTACATGTAAAAGAGGAGGTAACCCGGAATTACTCAACATTTTCTTGGTGTGTAAGGATTAAGCATGATGGTTTTTTGTTTGTTTGTTTGTTTGTTTTGTTTTGTTTTGTTTTGTTTTGTTCTTGAACTTCACACAGTCTGTGAGTTATTTCTGGGGCAGTCGTAACCAATAGAGTTAGAATCCCACTATCAGTGACTGCATATTATGTCTGTTCTTTTGTGACTGGGTTATCTCACTCAGGATGATATTCTCTAGATGCAAACATTTTCTTAAGAATTAGGTTAAGTCATTGTTTCTGATGGCCGAGTAGTATTCCATTGTGTAAATGTACCACAATTTTTCTATCCATTCATCTACTGAAGGACATCTGGGTTCTTTCCAACTTCTGGCTATTATAAATAGAGCTGCTATGAACATTGTGGTGCATGTATCTTTGTTGTATATTGGAGTGTCTCTGGGGTATATCCCCAGAAGTGGAATAGCTGGATCTTCAGGTAGTACTATGTTCAATTTTCTGAGTAATAACCAGACTGATTTCCAGAATGGTTGTTTCAGTTTACAACCCCACCAACAGTGGAGAAGTGTTACTCTTTCTCCGAAACCTTACCAGCATCTGTCATCTGAGTTTTGGATGTTGGCTAATCTGACTGGTGTGAGGTAGAAACTCAGGGATGTTTTGATTTGCATTTCTCTGATGGATAAGGATGTCCAGCACTTCCATAGATGTTTCTCAGCCATTCAATATTTGACGTCAATTGAGAACGTTTTGTTTAGCTATGTACCCCATTTTTTAATAGGGCTGTTTGAATCTCTGGAGTCTAGCTTTTTGAGTTCTTTGTATACCTTGGATATTAGGCCTCTATTTGATGTGGAGATGGTAAAGATCTTTTCCCATTCTGTTGGCTGCCCTTTTGTTTTCTTGACAATGTCTTTAGCCTTACAGAAACTTTGCAATCTCATTAAGTCCCATTTGTTAATCTTTTACCTTAGAGCTTGAGCCATTGGTGTTTTGATCAAAAAAATTTTCTCCTGTGCCTATGAGTTCTAAGGTTTTCCCTACTTTCTCATCTAATAGTTTCAGTGTATCTGGTTTAATGTGGAGATCTATGATCCACTTACACTTGAGCTTTGTACAAAGAGATAACAAAGGGTCTATTTTCATTCTTTTGCATGCTGAGTGCCAGTTGGACCAGCACTATTTGTTGAATAGGCTGTCCTTTTTCCATTGAATGTTTATGGCTCCTTTGTCAAAAATCAGGTGACCATATACGTGAGGGCTCATTTCTGGATCTTCTATTCTATTCCATTGATCCACGTGCTTATTTCTGGACCAGTACCTTGCAGTTTTCAGCACAATTGCCTTGTAATATAGCTTGAGGTCAGGGATAGTGATTCCCGCAGATGTTTTCTTATTGTTGAGGATGGATTTTGCTATTCTAAGCCTTTTGTTATTCCAAATGAAATTGCACATTGTTATTTCCAACTCAGTGAAGAACTGGGTTGGAATTTTGATGGGGATTTCATTGAATCTGTAGATTGCTTTTGGTAGGATGGCCATTTTTAAGATGTTGATCCTTCCAATCCATGAGCATGAAAGATCTTTCCATTTTCTGAAATCTTCCCCGATTTCCATTTTTAGAGGTTTGAAGTTCTTGTCATACAGGTCCTTCATTTCCTTAGTTAGAGTCAAATCAAGGTATTTAATAGATTTTGTGACAATTGTGAAGGGTATCTTTTCCCTAATTTCTTTCTCCACATGTATGTCCTTTGACTATAGGAAGGCTACTGATTTGTTTGACTTAATTTTGTATCCAGCCACTTTGCTGAAATTGTTTATCAGCTGTAGGAGTTCTCTGGTGGAATTTGTGGGGTCACTTAAGTACACTATCATGTCATCTGCAAATAGTGATGATTTTACCTCTTTGTTTCTGATTTGTTTCCCCTTGATCTCCTTTTGCTGTCTAATAGCTCCAGTCAGGACTTCCAGTACTATGTTGAATAGGTAGAGGAGAGTGGGCAGCCTTGTCGAGTCCCTGATTTTAGTGGGATTGCTTCCAGTTTCCCACCATTAAGTTTGATGTTGGCTGTTGGTTTGCTGTATATTGCTTTTATTATGTTTATGTATGGACCTTGGATTACTGTTCTTTCCAGGACTTTTAACATGAAGGGGTGTTGAATTTTGACAAATGGTTTCTCAGCATCTAGTGAGATGACAATGTGATTTTATTCTTTGAGTTTGTTTATATGGTGGATTACATTGATGAATTTCCTTATATTAAACCATCCCTGCATCCCAGGGATGAAGCCTACTTGTTCATGGTGAATGACCATTTTGATGTGTTATTGGATTCGGTTTGCAAGGATTTTGTTGAGTATTTTTACATCAATGTTCATAAGTGAGATTGGTCTGAAGTTCTCTTTCCTTGTAGGGTCTTTGTATGGTTTAGGAACGAGGGTAATTATAGCCTCAAAACTAATGAGTTAGGTAGTATTCCATCTTTTTCTGTCTTGAGGAATAGTTTGGAGAGTATTGGTGTTATGTCCGCAATAAATGTCTAATAAAATTCTGCACTGAACCCGTCTGAACCTGGGCTTTTTTTGGTTCGGAGGCTTTTGATGAATTCTTCTATTTCTTTAGGTGTTATGGGATTATTTAGATGGTTTGTCTGGTCCTGGTTTAACTTTAGGATCTTGTATCTGTTTAGGAATTCATCCATTTTTTCCAGATTTTCCAGCTTTGTGGAGTATAGGCTTTTGTAGTAGGATCTGATGATTTCTTGAATTTCCTCAGGTTCAGTTGTTATGTCTCGACTTTCCTCTCTGATTTTGTTAATTTGTATACTCTCTCTTTGCCCTCTAGTTAGTCTGGCTAGGGGTATATCAATTTTGTTGATTTGCTCAAAGAACCAGCTCTTGGTTTGTTGTTTCTTTCGATGGTTCTTTTTGTTTCTATTTGGACTATTTCTGCCCTAATTTTGATCATTTCTTGCCATCTACTCCTCTTGGGTGTATGTGCTTCCTTTTGTTCTAGAGCTTTTAGCTGTGCTCTCAAGTTGCTTATGTATGCTCTCTCCAGTTTCTTTTTGGAAGCGCTCAGGGCTATGAGATTTCTTCTCAGTACTGCTTTCATTGCATCCCATAGGTTTGGGTATGTTGTGTTTTCGTTTTCGTTGAATTCTAGAAAATCCTTAATTTCTTTCTTTATTTCTTCTTTGACCATGCTATCGTTTAACAGAGCGTTGTTTAGTTTCCATGTGTATGTGAGCTTTTTGTTGTCTTTGTTGCTGTTAAAGACCAGCCTTAGACCATGGTGATCTGAGAGGATGCATGGGAGTATTTCAATCTTCTTATATTGATTGAGGTTTTTTTCTGTGTCCAATTATGTGGTCAATTTTCGAGAAGGTGCCATGGGGTGCTGAGAAGAAGGTGTATTCTTTTACTTTAGGATATGTTCTATAGCTATCTATTAATTCCAGTTGGTTCATAGTCTCTGCTAGTTTTATAGTGTCCTTGTTCAGGTTCTGTTTCCAAGATCTCTATCGGTTAGAGTGGGGTATTAACGTCTCCCATTATTATTGTGTGGGGTGAAATGTATTTTTTGAGCTGTAGTAGGGTTTCTTTTATGAATGTGGGTGCTTTTGTATTTGGAGCATATATGTTAAGGATTGAGAGTTCCTCTTGACAGATTTCCCCTGTAATGGGTAAAAACTGTTCTTCTTTATCTTTTTTGATAACTTTTGGTTGGAAATTTACTTTATTCGATATTAGAATAGCTACTCCAGCTTGCTTCTTGGGGCTGTTTGCTTGGAAGTTTTTTTCCCAACCTTTTACTCTGAGATAGTGTCTGTCTTTGTCTCTGAGATGAGTTTCCTGTATGTATCAAATTGCTAGATTTTGTTTATGTATCCTGTCTGATAGCCTATGTCTCATTATTGGGGAGTAGAGACCATTTATGTTAATAGATATGAAGGCATAGTGGTTTCTGTTTCTTGCTATTATTGCTTTTGTAGGTTGAGTTGTGTCTGTGTCTCTTTCTTCTTTTGGTTTTCTTGCTTATTTTTTTTCTTGTTTTTACTAAGACGTAGTTCCCCTCATTGTATTGGGTTTTCCACCTATAATTTTTTGTAGTGATGTGTTTATGGTCAGATATTGTGTAAATTTAGATTTGTCTTGAAATTTCTCTCCATCTATGGCGATTGATAGTTTTGCTGGGTATAGCAGCTTGGGCTGGCAATTGTGCTCTTTTAGGGTCTGCATGATGTCTGTCCAGGCTCTTCTAGCTTTCATAGTCTCTGTTGAGAAATCGGGTGTGATTCAGATTGGTCTGCCTTTATATTACCTAACTTTTTTCCATTACTACTTTTAGTATTCTTTCTTTGATTTGGGCACTTGGTGTTTTGACTATTATGTGTCAGGAGGAATTTCTTTTCTGGTCCAACCTATTTGGAGTTCTGAAGGTTTCTTTTATGCTTGTGGTCATCTCATTCTTAAGGGTAGGAAAATTTTCTTCTACAATTTTGTTGAAGATATTTACTGTGCCTCTTAGTTGATATTCTTCTCCCTCTTCTATTCCTATTATCCTTAGGTTTGGTCTTCTCATTGTGTCTTGGATCTCCTGGACATTTGGGTTAGGAGCTTTTTGGTTTTTGTATCTTCTCTGGCTGTTTTGTCTATGTTTATAATGTTGTTTTTGGCCCCTGAGATTCTCTCTTCCATCTCTTGTAGTCTATTGGAAATGCTTGTGTCTGTGACTCCTGATTTCTTTTTTAAGGTTCTCCCTTTAGGGTTATCTCTTTTAGTGTTTTCTTTATTGTGTCAATTTCCGTTTTAAATTCCTTCTTCCATTTCTTCATCTCTTTGGTTCTGTTTTCCTCTAGTTCTTTGAGTTCTTTGAGTGATTTTCTTGTTTCCTTTTTAAAAGCTTCTGATTCTTTTTGCTTTTCTTCTCGTTCTTGTTTAAAGATCTCTATCACCATCCTGAGGTATGATTTTAGGTCTGTGTCTTCTTTTTCTGGAGTGTTTGGCATTCCAATGTTTGCTGTGATGGGAGAACTGGGTACTGGTGTTGCCAGGTTGTCTTGATTTCCTTGGGATATGCTCTTTTGCTTTCCTCTTGACATCTTGTTGTCGGTGATAAGTTCTTACCTTTTTCTTGTACCTGGTCTGTGTCCCTGGATCTCCACTGGTCCAGGTGGCGGATGGTCTGAACCCTGTTCTGTGCTCCAAAGCTGTTAGGTGGGAACAGAGGTTCCAATGCTGGGTTCCTGGTCCCTGGATCAGGAAGAGCAGGGGCGCACCTTCCGTGTGCACTCAGCAGAGAACTCTCTGCTCCCTGGCTGCTCAGATCTCCTTCTCACCAGGCCTTAACCTTTGGGAACTCAATTTTTATTCTTTTATCTTTGTTTTTTGAAATAAATTTAAAAAAGGGAAAAAAAGGAAAAAAAAGAATTGTGAACAATTCCAAGAACACAATATTTCTGATAGAAGAAACAGAAATAGAAGAAGAGAGGCATGCATATGTAAAATATAAAGCCCCTTGTAGCAAAAACTATCCACTGAATATAGTAGTGATTTGCTTGTTCTGCCTTGGGATGATTTAAAAGGAAAACCATAAAACATTATCACAGAGTGAGAACTTCATGAACCCCAAGGGAAACATAAGTTCCATGGACTGCAGGCCCTCATTCTGATTTACACACAAGGGTGCTTTAGACCAGATCATGGATCTTGAGGATAGAAACAGAACTGGCGAATCCTTGAAAGTCTTTATCCAACCAGAATTCCAGAAAGCCTGATTCTATGTGTTCTCTAGAACCTATATTTAATACCATTCTTTTGGGTTCAGAGGAGTTGCTCATCAGAGTCCACTTAAGGTCAAGTAGAAAAGCAAGACATATTTAGAAACTGATCATCATGACTTAAACTTTTTTAGTTATGGCACTTCTCTGTAATTTCATCGTCTTCTTTTATTTCTAGTTTCTTTACTGGATCTGAGATGTATTTTAAAGTTAGTTGACATGGTTATGAGTAAGAAATGTTGCTTTGTTTTCTGTAACATTCTTAAGGATGGACAATAGACTGGAAATAAGGCTAATGTGGAGCCAAATCTGCAAAGCTGTAGTAGATCTGGGGCCATCATCCATTTCGTAAGGCTACAACCAATCTATTAGCCAAGCCTCCAGGTATCAAGAGAGCCCATCCAACATACACAACGTTAATCTGCCAACTGTAAAATAGGACTATTAGAGCCAAACCTAGAATACTGTGTCATTTTTGCCTCTGTGGGGAAAAATATCCAAGCTTGTCATTGTAGAAAATAATATTCCCACTTTCTCAGACTAGGTTTCATCTTTTCCTATGTGAGATTATTTTTATAAATGCGTTATTTATTCAAAGAAAACAAAAAGCATAAAAGTGCTACTATTGTTTCTACATTACATCACCAGTACTCCCCATTGATCTTCACCTGCAGGGGTCACACAGACATGACCCTTATGCCAAACATTCTCAGTGTGTAATTGCCTGTTATACGATTCAGCTATACATTTTTACAGGTCTCTTCCAACCTAAATTTATGAAAGGAGCAATCAATTGTATAAATATTTAGGTTTGTTTCCTCCATCAAAACACATCAAAAGATCAGAAATTCTTAAACCCCTTGTGCCTGTATGTAGAAATACTCAGTCCAGTTACTGTTCCTATCCTGCCCTACTTTGCTGGGCACTAGGACAGAGGGGATATGACTGTTGAGTCTGTCAATGGGAAAATTCTTCCTAAAGGGAAAAATGCAGCATTGTGGATCCTAGTCTACCAAAAAGGGGGAAATATTGTAGAAAATATCCCTTCAATATGACCAAAAACAATCTGCCTCCCAGAGCAAGGCAATGCCATTGCTCATGTCCCCCATCCTGGAGACATTTATAGAGTCATAACGTTGACTTCCTGTTTCTTTTATTCACCTTTCTTTCCCTTGGTTGAAGGAAGCAAGTCTGAAAGGAGCTAAAGACTGAGAGAAGATGGCCTGAACTAATTCATATTGTCACCTGTCAGCATACTCGCAGGAAGGTAATTTAATAGCACTTAACCCGTCAGGAATCTGAGCTCTGTAGTAACTGTATATTAAGACAGTGCTTATGAAGCATTAACTAATATTCTTCCATTGTCAAAGGAAAGAACAGTCAATACACACTGTTTCTTCTCGTTTCTTTCCTTAGGTCTCCCTGAAGTATCCAGTGCTGCCCAGGGTCTGCTCTACCAGGGGCTTATTTCCTTTCCATGGAGATCAATAGAAAACCAATACTGGATGAGTCTTACTGTCAAATCTGAAGATGTATTTGCAGTTGAGATCATTTGGAATCCAGGATTTTACTATGAAGTGAAAGAACTGAAAATAAATTTTCTTGATATGTGTGTGTTTGTCTGTTTATTCAACACCTTATAACTTCGTAGAAAAGAGCTCTCAATACGGACTTTGCAACAACAGTCTATGAACCATCTCCCTTCACTGGAAGGAACAGCTAAGAAAAATCAACACAAACTATAGATGTTCCCTGGTATAGAGGGTTCACAGTCACTTCTACTATCACACACAAAACTGCAAAGGGGGTTTCCTATCTCTCTACTTTGTTTTCTCTAACCATCCCCTAAGATTATTGTACTGAGAATTCGCAAATACTTACCTAATCCTCCAGTCATATTACAATAGAATCAAATACAATTTCTTCCTGTAGTTTACAGGCACATTTGGATCAGACCCTGCTTTACCTTCAAAAGGCCTAGGACCACTAAAGACCCTCCTCAGCCAGCTCCTATCTGAGAAACTGTCCTCTAGGTGACTCTTTCCCACAACTGTGTCTTTTTGAAAGACTTCTGTGAGGATAGCTTCTGTTGGATGAGGTGCCTTCTGGGTGAGATACTCTACTATCCTTGCATAAAAGAAATTCCACGTGAATTACTTACCCACCTGTATAGTTTCCTTCCTTGAGGATACTCTCGGCATTTAAACTACAACATTTATCTGATTACCTTACTACATTTCTGTTGCTGTGACAAAATACCTTTGCAAAAAGTAGCTTAAGAAAGAAAGGTTTATTTACATTCTAGTTAAGGTTGTAGAGCATCATTGCAGGGAAGTCACAGAAGCAGAAGATTGGTCATCTGGTCACAGGGTACTGGCAGACAAGACACACATAATAAAGAATGTGGGTTAGCTAGCTTCGTTTTTATGCAGTTCATGTTATCAGACTATCCCAGGACACAATGTGCCTCAAACAGTAGGCAGATCTCCCCACATCCATTAATAACCAAGATAATCACCAATAGGAATGTTCAGTGTCCCTTTTCCTGGTGATAAATCTTATCATCTTGACAGTTAAGATTATGATCAAATTAACATTAACCCCCTTCCCTAGAATGATATTTCTGAAAAATCACAAATCTCACATCCTAAAGAAAGGCAACTTGATAAAATTATTTTACCATTAATAATAATTGAGAACTAGGCATTGAGTAAAGAGTATAGTGCTTGCATTTGTGAAATTTTGGGTTCAGTCCCACAATTCATTTAAACTGAATATCGAGGTGAATAGCTCAATTTTATCATATGTTAAGTATGGAAGGTAGTAGCGATTTTTCTGAGCTATTCAGTAATTGGTAGGCCAGGCTGCTTGTGAAAAATCTATACACATCAATCTATCTATTTATCCATCCATATATATATATCATTCTATCTATCCATCTTCACACATCTGTTATCCATGGTGTGTGTGTGTGTGTGTGTGTGTGTGTGTGTGTGTGTGTGTGTGTGTTGTATAAAAATGAAAGAGACACATAGAGACAGGAAAAGAGAGGTTGGGGGGCATGTGTTAGGCCATACATACTCTTAGAACTCAGATGAAAACAAGATGGAGATGGACTAGATGGGTATTTTGTTTGTCTGTTTATTAGGTCAAATGAATAAGCAAAGTCATCAATTTATTCTTTTAATCAAAATCTATAATTCAATTAATTAAGCATGTGTATCACAATAATTCAATGTATTAGATTTATACATATAAAATACATTTTTACGAAAGCAAAGAAATTTTTGAAGGCTGGAAAATATTGTTCATACAACTGTCATTCCTCATGTTTTTCATAATTCAACTTTCTCCCTAATAATTGCGAAGAAAATATTCATTGGAAAGGTAAATGACAAAATAGAATATAAATGACTAAAGCAACAATGTGTATGTATATGTATTCATATGTGTATGTGTAGATGTAGATGATGCAGATGTATACATATCTTTACATAAACAAGCTTGACATCAAAGCAACTTTCTCCAGCTTACAAAAACTTGTGCAGCTCTGCTTAGGGCCACATCTTTTCAATGTTTAATATCCATCTACCCAGGGTAAATCTCATTTCTTTATAATTTTAGCCATTGCGCAAAACTCAAAGAAACAAAGAAGCATAGCTAAATCTTCATGCAGGCTTGGCTAAAGACTGGATATGATTTAAAGCAAGCACTTCAGACTCCATAAATTTCCTCAGCCAGCACTTCGACTGCTTAATATTTTATATAACATTGCCAGGCTGGGTGTGACATCAAAAAACCCTTATGGATATGGATATATATATATATGATGTACATATACATATATATGATGTGTGTGTGTATGTACACATTGTCTTTTTATTTGTTTTTCCTTCCAGTATTAGGAATAGCTTTTGTCCACACTTCTGCATACCTCACATTCAGCTTGTTGAGCCTAAACTTAAATAGTAGCAGCTTTCCTTCACTATAGGAAATAATACATTTCTAACCAGTGTCTTCCTATCTTCTTTTAAATAATATTAGGAGGATTCTTTTACCTTACATGAAAAAAAAAAAGTCTGACAAGTCCTTGATTGGGTAATCATTCTTCAGTCAATATCTGCTGTACTAGCATGCTAGGGGGGATGAAGAGGAATTAAAACCATCCTCAGTGCTCTTCTTCAGACTCATTTGGCCACATTGATGATTCTGGAAAGTAGAATAGGAGGAGTTGATTAGAAAGTGGATTTTTTCAGTGTGTTACACATTGAACCTGGAAACAAGGCATATTTAAGCACACATACCTGCATCATCTTTGATTCTAAAGAAATCATAAGAGGAGAGGGATATCAAAGAGTTAGTGAGTAATATTCCAGTCTTGAATCTAGAGTACTAAAAACTCCTCAGTGTTTTCTGACACTGATGCTGAAAGGGATCGTGTCTGTGAGGTTCCAATTGCTACAACAAAATATGTGACACACTTAACACATAAGAGAAAAAAGGTCCTATATGTTGTCTTATGCACTAGCAACTTGAAAGGCTTATGCAAGATGTATATATATATATATATATATATATATATATATATATAGAGAGAGAGAGAGAGAGAGAGAGAGAGAGAGGGGGGGGGTTGACATTGGTATAAACAATAATACTCAGCTTTCAAATTATTTAAATTATATATATATATACACACACACACACACACACACACACACACAATATGTTCTGAATAAGCTAATTACCCCTGGTGAGGCTGAGAACAGTGGTAAGGAGCAAGGCAGAATAAATGATCTATCTCATCAGCCAGTAAGGAGATGGAGAGACACAGAAGAAAGAAAAAGAGATAAAGATAGAAAAAAAGGAGAGCTAAGAAATACACAGGAAAGAAAACACAAGATTGATACAGAGAAAAGACAGGCAGAATGGAGAGGCGGAAAGACTGAGGGAAGTAAAGGATATGGTAGAGACAAAAAAAAAGGAGGAAAGGAAGCAACAAAGACTGAAGGAAATTGGGAAAGGGAAAAAGACAAAAGAAGGGAAGTGGAAAAGTGAAGAAATAGAGAGACAGAGATAGAGGAAGAGAGAAGAAGAAACAAATATGGAGAAAAACACGTAGGAGAAAAAGGAAAGAGCAAGGAAAGTCACACTTTCCTTTTTAAGAACTCCCTACTTCATTGCTCAAGGAGTTGAATTTCCTATTTCTATGCTCTCTCTCTTTCATCTTTCCATATCGTCATTCATAGGATCAATCCTTTAATATTTGGGCATTAAGAGGGAGTACAAATTGGGGTCTTGCCTCAGTGTGGGAAAACAAATATGAAGTGACTAGGGAGGTCTAGTAAAACAAAGTTAAGATTCTACAAAGCATTACTGGAGTCATTAGACCCCCAGCATCATGACCAGTGTCAGATTACAGAAAGAACAGTGGTATTCTACCACCGGAAGTTCAAGTGTAAATTTGGATCCTGTTTCATATTGCATCCACCACCATCTATCAGTAAATGTCCTAAAAGCAGCAATCCAAATCCTCTACAAGTCAAAGAACAATTGATAAGGAGACTCCCGAGGTCTCTTCTGAGAGCCCCCTCTAACCCATTTACACCATTTCTCCACCCAATGAACAGACGTTTTGGGCATGAACTGAATTTGAAACCATGCCATCAATAAAATGGAAATATTAGTCCTCAGAGCCTCAATTAAAATCTTACGGCAAGGCAAGCAGGAATAGTAATGGAGTTTTAGAGCAAACCAGATTGATTTTAATAACAAAGTGATTGTGAAGTTGTTGAATCTGCTACCCAGAAGAAAAGTGGAGACAGAAGAGTTTAAAGAAGTATTAATTTTTAGAAAACCAAAGACTACTTTGTATTCAGTCCCAGCAGAAGTTAGCCCCATTCTACTGGACAGATTCACAGCTATTTAGAGACAGGGATGGCTTAAGAACTCCAACTTAAATCTTTCTTTCCAAGTGTATCTGAACATTGCTAGCTTTTACTTTCTCTCTGGGCCGGAATAATCCCTCCCATCATCAAATCCTGTGTGATTTCAAAGGCTACAAGCTCATGTCTTACACAGACTAACCTTTTCTTTTTCTATTTTTTTTTTCTTTCTCTTCTGCACTGTTATTGGGAGAAAGCACCTGAGCCCAAGGGTCAAGAACACAGCAGCATAGGTGAGTTGACAACATTTGGAAGCAGTGCTAATTGCAGTAGACATTGATTTGGAGCCTGGCATCACTAGGCTACTGACCTTGGGCCTCTCCAACACAGGTGAGGCTGGAGAGGGACTAGCTGTCTATCAAGCTGTATCTCAGTCCTCCTGCAGGCTCCAAATGCTAAGAGCTGCCTTGAAGGTGGGGAGCAAGCTTATTACCATAAACCTCCAATTAGAGAATCTCTCAGTTGGCCAAAGCATCTCTTTTCGAGGGTTGCTGATGGAGGCCCAGTTCTGCCTCTGATCTGCATAACTACTCACACAGAAGACAGAACGATTTCAGGAAAGAAATTTGGGTAACAGAATCTGCCCAATGAGTTTTCTACCTGGGGATCATTCACAGATGCATCTTCTGGTGTGGGAAATACTAAAAATTAGGAAGAAATTACCATTGTATACTTTTACTAGAAAACAAATGAGTTTTCCACTTTCCAAAATCATGGTTCAGGTGTGGAATAATCTGAGTTAATAAAAAATGGTTTGTATTCAAAAGCTCTCAGGAAGATTGTTTGGAAGCCATTCTGGTTCCCAGACAAGGACCAACTCTTCAAACCCTCAGCACTGGTCTCTCACAATGACAAAAAGTAATATCCCAAATAGAGTGTCCACTAAAGTAGGCATAAGTTAAAAACATTTTCAGTTAAATAAGTTACCTCATATAACTTAAAGACATTTGATTCTGATGTGGATTCTGATAATGCATAAAGAAGCATTTTAGTTTGTAACAGTTTAAATACCCACTCGAGCTTACACACAGTTTCTTTGTTGAAAAAAAAAAAAGACAAAATAAAATATAATAAGATGAGGCAAAAATGACCACATCCAAGTTAGATGCAGAAATCCAACAGGAAGAAAACAGTTCAGAGCAGTCAAGAGTCACGGGCCTACTCAATCACACCCTCAAGTGCTCCATAAAAACACAAAGCTAATAGCTAGATATGAACACGGAGGACGTTATGCAGTCCCATGCAGGCCCTGGGCTTTCTACTTCAGTCTCTGAGAGCTCATATCTGCCTTGCTTAGTTGATTCATAGCATTCCCTTCTTCTGGTGTCTTCCATGCCCTATGGCTATTATGATCTTTTTGCCTCTTCTTCCACACAGGATTCCCTGAGCTCTCAGGAGAGGAATTTGATGGAGACTACCCATTTAGACTCTACCTTAATAGTGCCTGGCTATGGGTCTCTGGATTGCTTCTCATCTGCTACAGTGAAGTCTCTCTAATGATGAGTAAATAAGGCACTGACCTAAGACTAGGTGAATATTATGAGTCACTTTAATGATAATTTTTGTATCAGTAGTGTTTGGTTTTACCCTAGGTCTCTGGGTTACCTACCCTCTGGTTCTTGGTTACCTACACAGCATGTGGTAGGGGTTCCTTCTTGAGGGGTAGGTCTTAAGTGAAGAAAGACATTGGTTTGTTAGTATCACTAGTTCTGTGCCACTATTACATTATCATATTTAGCAGGTAGGACAGACTATAGGTCAAAGTGTTTTGTTACTGAATTGGTTTCTTTTCTCTTTCACATTTCTCTTTCAGTGACGTTCAAGCTACCTTTCATTACCAAAGAGACTAGAAAGTAGGGCTGAAGTCTCACCGGTTTCTTAGATATTGTCAATATCATTTTCTGCATCTAATGGTCATTTTTCAAAATTTCTTTCAGTTTATTATATTGTGTATTATATTGGCTGATTTTTGTATGTGGAACCATCCATATATTTCTGGGATGAAGCCTACTGATCATAGTGGATGATGTTTTTTGATGTGTTCTTAGATTTGGTTTGCAAGTATTTTATTGAGTATTTTTGCATCTATGTTTATGCTATACGGTGGCTTGTAATTATTTTTTTGTTGTTGTTGTTGAGTCGTTATGTGTTTTGAATATCAGGATAACTGTTGACTCCTGAAATAAATTGGGCAATGTTCCTTTTGGTTTCTATTTTGTAAAGTAATTTGAGAAGTATTAGCATTAACTCATCTTTAAAAGCTGGTAGAATTCTGCACTAAATCTACTAGGTTTTGGTCTCCTTTTGGTTGGGAGACTATTCATGACTGCTACTATTTCACAAGATATCATAGATCTAATTAAATTGTATATCTGATCTTCATCTAACTTTGTTAAGGAAAGTATCCATTTGTTTTATATTAGCCAATTTTGTGTGGTGCAGGTTTTTAAAATATATCCTTATGATTCTCTGGATTTCCCCAGTGTTTGTGGTTATGTCCCCCTTTTTGTTCCTGTTTTAGTAACTTGGATATTCTTTGTCCATGTTTACTTAGATTGGAAACGTGTTTTTTTCTATATTGTTAAAACACTGAAAGAATTAACTTTTTGTTTCATTTACTTTTATTGTTCTCTTTGTTTCTATTTTGTTGATTCCATGCCTAAGTTTGATTGTACCTTGTTATATACTTCTCTGGGTGTGATTTTGTCATTATGTTCTAGAGATTTTTAGGTTTGCTATCACATTGCTAGTATGTGATCTTTCACTGTGTCCCATGTGTCTGTATATTGTGTATTTATTTTCATTCATTTCTAGAAAGTCATTTCTTAATTTCTGTCTTGGCCCATTTTCATTCAGTAGAAAATTGTTCCATTTGCATGAGATTGTATGCTTTCTGCTTTTTCTGTTGATGATATCCAGCTTTAATGGAAAATAGTCTGATAAGATCCAGGGTATTATTTCAATTTTCTTATACCTATTTAGACTTCCTTTTATCTGAATATGTGGTCAATTTTAGAGAAAGTTTCATGAAGTTTAGGGAAGATATATTTTTTGTTTGGGTGAAATGTTCTATAGATGTGTGTTAGGTTCATTGATTTATAATGTTTGTTAGCTACAGTTATTTCTAAGATAATTTTTGTCTGAATGGCCTGTGTGTTTGTTGAAATTCTGCCATTATTAGTATGTGAATGCTAGGGTGGGATTTAGTGATATTTCATTTATAGACTTGGGTGCCCTTGTTATTTGGAGCATAAATTTTGAGAATGGAAACGTCATCTTGGTGGGGCTTTCCTTTGTTGAGTATGTGATATCTTTCTGAATCTTTTTTGATTAATTTTGGTTTGAAGTCTATTTCATAGACATTAAAATAGCTACACTAGCTCATATCTTATGTCCATTTGCTTGCAAAATTATTTTCCAACCCCTTCTCCTTTAGGTAATGCCTATTCTTGATGATAAACTGTGCTTGTTGGATGCAGAAGAATGATGATAACTGTTCATATATATATACCTGTTCTGTTTGTTAGTCTGTCTTTTCATTGGGATATTGACCCCATTGATATTGGGCGCTACCAATGACCAAAAGTTCTTAATTTTCGTTATTTTGCTGGTGGTGGTGGTAGCACTAGTGGCTGATGGTAGTGATGGTGTGTGTGTCAGGAGGTTCTCTTTGCTTTTTTTTTTGATGGTGTGAAATTATTGATTTGCTATTTTATATGGAATGTAGTTAACTGCCTTAGGAGGAGTTTTCCTTGTCACAGCATCTGTAGGGCTGGATTTGAAGAAAGAGAGGTTTTACATTTGACTTTATCATGGAGAATCTCATTTTCTCCACCTACTGTGATTGAAAGCTTTGCTGGGTGTAGTAGTATAGGCTGGTATCTGTGGTGTCTTGAAGTCTGCAGCAAATCTTTCCAGGCCCTTCTGGCTTTTAAAGTCTACATCGAGAAGTCAGTTGTAATAATGGGTCTGGTTTTGTATATACTTGGTCTTTTTCTCTTGCAGTTTTTATTATTATTATGTTTTGTTTTCTCTGTGTTTAGTGTTTTCACTATTATGTGGCTAAAAGACTGTTTTGTCTAGTCCAATCTATTTGGTGTCCTGTATGCTTTTTGTATCTTGTTAGGCATCTCCTTCTTTTGGAGAAAATTTTCTCCTATTATATTGGAAATATTTTCGGGGTCTTCGAGATGCTATTCTTTTTATTCCTTTATTCCTATTATTTTTAGGTTTGATCATTCCATATTGTTCCATATTTTCTGGATGTTTTGTGTCAGGAATTCTCTTTGTTTGGCAGATATATATATATCTTCTATTTCATCTTCAACACCTGAGATTCTTTCCTCTTTCTCTTACATTCTGTTGACAAAGGTTGCCTCTGCAGTTTCTGTGCTAATTTTTTTTTTTTTTTTTTTTGCAGGATTCCCTCAGTATTTGTTTACTTGATTCTATCTTCATTTTTGGGTCTTGAATAGTTTTATTTGTTATCTTTAACTGTTTGATCATGATTGTTTGGAATTTCTTTAAAGAATTTATATATTTTCTTTTTTTTTAGAACCTTTATCATCTTCACATAGTTACTTTTTAGTATGTTTTTTATGCTTCAGTTATGTTGAAATATTTAGGACCTTCTTCTGTAGAATAGGTGGTCTTTAGTGGTGACATACTGTCCTGTATGTTATTGTTTTTATGTTTGTTTGTTTGGTTGGTTGGTTGGTTTGGTTTAGTTTGTTGTTGTTTTTTACTCTGGTTTGAGATAGTCAGCTATTTAAGATGTGCTTTCTGGATTTGCCTTTGATGAGTTTTTTTTTTTTTAATTTAATGTTATTTTCTGATTTCTCTCTGGAATTTTGAAGAATGTGATTAATGTCATTTACCTGGTTTTCTGTTCTTATCACATGCATGCTTGGACAACAAAAATACTCCCTGAGATTGGGGTCATGATGATTCTTTCAATGGTTCATAAAACAGGCTCATAAAATCAAAATTGGGACAAAGGAAATAGATATCACCTCCAAATGAGCTGTAGAAAGGACTTTGAACAGGGAAAAGAGGTTCAGTTGAGTGTCTGAACTTTCAGAACTAAAATTGTCTACATTCTGTTTGGAAGACAAGGACAATGAAAACTAGAAATGTTATACGTAGAGTTCATCTTTTGGTCTTTCCCTATTGTCATCCACAGGTTATGAGTATAAAATCCAATGTTCAGTTTGGAAGCTTGAGGAAATCATATTGCTTTGAAATGAAGCTTACGTGTTCTCTAAAGTTATCATCAACCTGATGTCAGAAAAATTATTATTGTCCCCACAAGGAACTTTCTACAGGAAACACAAAGCAATAGTCTATTCAAGAATATTTTAGCAAAAACACAAAGTGGTTTCACCTGAGGGTAACTGATTTGTTTGGTAATTTAATTTTCAAATTAAGAGGTGACTATATTTAGGATTTGGGGCTTAGGAAAATTGATTGAACAAAATTTGCATGTTCAGAGATAGTTAAAAGATGAAATGTCAGTTATCTGAAAGGACAGTGTGATATGAGCCAGTAATTAAAGGACAAAATTATTATGTAGTCTGCTGGCTGTCTTTGATGCTTAAATGCAAATCTAAAGAAAACCATTTGTTTCCATTGTTCAAAATAGCAGTGATGTTATGGTAACTTTGGGATGCCCTATGGTATGCTTTAGGTGATATAGCAAATCAGGGTTGGACATAAACAGTGCTATCATTTGGTGCCCACTGAGTAACACTGCTGGCAGCATGATTTTTCAGAATCTCCTTTTGGACATCATAGCACATGTTTGACAGAAGAAAGGCAATGTTTTCATTAGAACACCCTAAGAATGTCTGAGAGCAGTAGGTTTTAATTGGATGAACCTTGCCCATCTAAGCTCCCAGTGTTGGCAAAATTACCCATGCTGCAATTTCATAATAAATCTTCCAGTGTCATCAGCCAGTGATTCTTACTTAAGGGATCTTTGACAGAGATCAAGAATCATGGATCACCATAAAAAACAAGTTTCTTCTGTCTGAAAGTAGATGAACCTGAATTTTTGACAGGACAACATTTGATGTGCTTCTAATATTCCAAAATGAATTTAAACTTATTATTTATTTTTGTTTTGATCTACTTATTTGACCATAAGTGTAAATGATAACCCATTTAAAATAACAAATAATTACAATGAGTCAAGGAACAACTAATGGAACCACAGAGGATTCCTTCATGCATGGGGTACGTAAAGTATAAATGAATGTGGTGACAGTGAGTGCTATATAACGTCATAGTCATCATAGCATAGCCTGACAGAAAGAGTCTGACTGTCGATTCCAGTGTATGTGTATACATTTCATTTTTGTTGTGAAATAAACATGCAAACAAACAGGTCAGGTCTTTTAGTGATGCTTCATCACAAGTGAGAATAAAACAACCTTGTGGGGAAGAAAAACCCTTGTAATGACTACCCTGGCTTTCACTGACCAATGCTATGGTTTGGGTTGAATATCTAGTTCTGTTTCTTTCATTCTTATTTCTCTAGGCAACATTGTTAACCATGGATGGCGTCATATCCATTTTAAAGTTCACATAGGTAGAATCATAGTAAATACTACTTTGTGTCTGACTTGTTTCTGTCATAGAGTTCAGCCAACCTGACCAACCATAGTTGTTTTTATTCTGCTTTTATAGATGTCAAATTGATAGGAAGTGGCCCTGTGTCTTTTCTTTCTTCAACTTCTTCTTCTTCTTCTTCTTCTTCTTCTTCTTCTTCTTCTTCTTCTTCTTCTTCTTCTTCTTCTTCTTCTTCTTCCTCCTCCTCCTCCTCCTCCTCTTCCTCCTCCTCTTCTTTCTCCTCTCTCTCTCTTTCTGACTCTCACTCTCTCCACACATACACACACACACACACACACACACACACACACACACTAAAATAGGCATGTACATTAAATCACAGTGTTATAAGGCAGGAACTTGTAAATGGAATTACAGAGATTTAAGAACTTGATACTTTCCAACACGATGTCTCAGAAGCAGACTCCATGGGTCAGTTAAACAGCAGAACAGACAGATAGGTTGCCATATGAGATTCTGCTAATAGTACAGTATTGAACAGAATGTGTGAAAGGCAGAGAAAGCTGTAGTTCTAACACTTAATTTTTCTTGCAATTGAGGCTGGTCATCTAATATATGTATGTATTGAATTTGGAATTCTAGCATACCTGGTAAAAATGCAAAGTTGATTTTTCTCCACATGCATCTGTGTAAAACCATAGGTTTAAGGGAAGGGGTGGGAACTGTGGGGTTGGAAATGACACATGGCACCCAAACGTTATTCTCTGAGTATAAGAGCCAGGCTAGAAAGTGACTCACAAAATACTAGCAGAATTTTCAGCCCCATGTGCCTAAATTATTGCTTCCTGCTGAAGTTGTAGACTGTCAGGATAAACATTATGAAGTAAATATTGTGCACAATGGGGAGGGAATTAGCTGTGCAATTCCCATTAATGCTAATGAGACGTTGGAGGTTAATTTCCCGTGCCTTGTGCTGAATATTTGCCCCAATTAGTTATGTCAGGCTTATATCACTCTCCAACCAAGTTTTTACTTTGGGGAAGGGCATAATTGTCCTCATGATTTCTTTCAGTTTCAGATGGGGAAGGCAAGAAAGACTGAAGTCGTCAAATTGCTTTCTCGGATGAACAGCCTCTGAGAAACTTGCACTTTGCCAAAGAGTTCTGAAAGCACCACCCCTTGGAAATCATGGATTTCATTACTGAGCTACCTGCTGAGGCACTCTTGTAGAGGAGACGGGTTTATTTTAGTTTATTTATTTTACTCCAAAGAATAATTTCATCTTTAATCTCATTAGACCTACAGTTTGGTTTAGCATCCCTATTACTTCCATGATGACACTCCAGATAGTAGGAAATTAGAGGAGATATCTGAATGATCTGTACAGCAGTGAGTTCAGATGGATCAGCTCATAAACAGATTTATTTTTGCTCAAGACATAGTTTTCTCTTTTGTTGCAAATAGGTGTGTGTATATCTCATTTATGGAGACTTCACATCTGCCTTACATATTATAGATATTTCTCTTCTTTTCCCTGCTGGGCTGTAAGCGCCGAAATATTGGGCAGAGGTTTGTGTGTCTTTATCTTCCCTACTAATATTGGTAAAGTATTAGGTACTGAAACACAGTTGAATCAATGCCCATAGGTAAATATTCATAAATATGGCTACATAAGATAAGAAGTATGGATTTAATATGTATAACATAGAAGGTGTGTATGAATACTTCATATGTAGCAAGCAGCATCACTCATACATTCTCTCATTTGGTCTGTACACCAGCCCCCTGAATCTAATACCCTGTTAGGTTCCTTTACTCAAATCTAATGCACACGCCAGCCATACACTGACATATTTTTTAAATCTCAAGTTATTAACTTTAATATATGAGAATTGCTTTGGGATTAGTTCCAAGAAAGATAAAAGGTGTTGCTAAAATAAATATTGAAGGTAAAGAAGAGGGGGTTTTGCTGCAAGGTTTTGTAAAAGATACAAGGAAATGAGAAAGAATAAAATCCACCTGTCAAATTGATTCAGAGCTCTTGGAGAAGTAAGTAGGTTCTGTTGAAGAGAATGTACTTGCATGTGGAAAAGGAAAAAGACTTTGTTTGTCCAAGCATTTGAGGAAGAACAGAGCACCCAGAAGTTCTCAGGTCTGGCAGAATCAAGAAGACAGCTCCTGACCACAAATCTCACAAATAAAAGGCAACCTACACTTTGATTGAGAAGTACAAACTGTCCCAATTATTCACACTCTCACTAACAAAGCATGATTCGGACTAAGCATGTCACAGAACCCTGAAGAGAATGATTAAGAAATCCATTAACAAGTAAATAAATATAAAGTCCGTACTGGAGTACAGTAGCTACCATGAGGTCTTTCCTCTATATGCTTTCTATAAAGAATAGGGGAAAGTAGCAGATAAATGCATTCATGAATAGATGAATGAATGAATGAATGAATGAATGAATGAATGAATGGGTTGTTCCAAAGTACCTCATGCCACACTGGTTTAAAATGATTCTGGGTATTCTAACTTTTGCACTTTATAAAGTAAGCTGCCTACGATGCCGTTTGTGACACTGTGATAGCCACATATCTACACTCTGGTCATCACTATGTTCAACACAAAGTCCTAATTTGCTCCTATCTGTTTACAGCAATTGACAGTTGTGTACACTGAGTGCTTTCTGCATATCAAAAAGCACAGTAAGCATCACACAATTCACTCTAATTCCCACTAAAAACATAAAATACAAGTGTTATTATTACCATCCTTTGATATAAGCTAAGAGGTATGGACAGTCCTGGTCACATGAAAAGTCACTAACTTAAAGAGACAGGTCTTGAACAAAAGTGACCTAGCTGAACTCCATTCTTTTTGCCCTTCTTTTTCTTTTTCTCTAACTTCTAACCTGCTTTTCTTCTTTTATGTCTTTTCATTCCCCCTTTTTTCCTTTTCTTTACTTCTTTTCTTTCTTTTTGCCTTTATTTCCTTCCTTCTTCACTCAGTTCCTTTCTCCTTCCCTCTCTTCCTCTTCTCCTTCCTTCCTTCCATCTTCTTTCCTTATTTTTCTCTATCCCTCTCCCCCTTCCTTCATCCTTTCTTTTTCCATTCCTTGCTTCCTTCCTCCTTAACACTGTTGTTATATAACTCATGTACCATCATAGAAATATTTGGGACTTCCTTTTAACTTCTCATTTGAAGCTCTAACACCAAAGCCTTCAGAATATCTAGGTAGACAGTGTCTTTACAAATGTAAGTTAAAATTAGATGCAATTGGCATTGGTTCTAAGTCAACGTGCTTGCTGTCCTTTACATGGAGACGTTTACAGAAAAAAGAAGGTGAAACAATGTAAGGAAAATATGGCTGCCAGGTGAGAAGGGCATCTCAGATGGAATCAGCTCTAGTGGCACTGTGACTCTTAAGATCTTCACAGTTATGCAAAAAATAAATCCCATTGCTGGGTGTGGCCCTGAATGGATACATTCTCAATACTCTAGATGTTAGCCAAAACAACTGCAACTTCAAGACCAGTATGGATTACTGTTATAGGACAGCTTGAACTACAGAAAGACCTAATCATAGAAACAAAAGAAAAAGATCATACATCATAGCATATGTTCTATTATTTACTATGAGTGCTGCAATAAACTAACTCATACCCATGTAGTAATTTCACCTAGTTAAAATTCACAGATCAGTAGCTCTGATTGTCTTTATAGAGATCTGCAATTATCACCACAGTAAACTTCAATCCAGTTGTTTTGCTTGCTTGCTTCCTCTTTGTTTTCTCCCAGTCTGAGGATGAAACCCAGTGTCTTATACATACTAAACAGGGACTGTATCAGTGAGCTATGTTTCTAGTCCACCATATTGTTTTGTTTTTCAATTATATAAGTATTTTTCATTGATTGGGTTATTTATTTACTTTACATCTCAATCACAAGTTTCATTCCCTTCTCTAATTTCAGTAACTCCCTCTCACCTCATCTCCCTCAACCCATCTAACCTTTATCCTCAGAAAAGGGCAGGCTTCCCATGGAAATCCACTGGACTTTGCTTATCAGGTTGCAGCAAAACTAGACAAATCTTCTTTTGAAGAGGGTAGAAGAGGGAGCCTCATTAGGGGATAGGGATACTAAGGCAATATAGTCAGAAACAGTCCCTGTTCCAGCTTTAGGACTCCCATATGAGGACCCAGCTTCACAATTATATGTCGGCTGAGGGCCTAAGTCTGTTCCATTCATGATATTAGGTTGGCAGTTTGGTTTCTAGGATGCTCAATGGTCCTAGGTTAATTGACTCTTTGGACTTTTTTTGTGGGTAACTTGATTTTGCTGGTTCTTCAACCTTTCTTCCCCTCTCCATAAGATTCCCTAAGGTCACCTTAAGGTTTGGCTGTGGGTGCATCACATTCTATTAGCTGCTAAGTGAAACCTTTCTGATGACAGTTATTCTGGGCTTCCATCTGTAAATATAGCAGAATATTACTAATACTGTCAGTCAGTGGTGGGCTCCCTTTTCTGACATGGGTCTCAAGATGGGCTAGTCATTGGATTGGCCAATTCCTCCCTCAAATTATGCTCCTTATTGTACACCTGAATATCTCTTGGGCAGGAAATCTTGTGAGTTGAGGTTTCTGTGGCTGGGTTGGTGTCTCAATCCCTCCAATGAGAATGGCTGCTTCAGGCTTCATATCCGCAATTACTAGGTATCTTAGCTAGGGTCACTCTCATAGATTCCTGAAAAATTGCATTTTACTAGGCTTCTAACTCATCCCAGAGATGCACCCACACTCACTTCAATCCAGTTGTCTCTCCTGTTATTCTTTCTGTTCATCTTACACTACCACCAAATTTCTCTTGCTCCCACACTATTCTCTCCCATATCTAATTCACTCCCTCCACTCACCTCCAGTGTTTAGCTGTTTAATCTATTTTCCCTTTTCTATGAAATTCAATCATTCCCCCCCCCCTTTGGCTTCTTCTTGTTAGTTAGTTTTATTGGGTCTGTAGTGCACAAAATATAAGTCCATGTGGATCAAAGATATCAAACTAGATATACTAAATCTGACAGAAGAAAAAGTGGGGAATATCTTGCACACATTGGTTCAAGAGACAACTTCTTGAACAGAAGAACAACACCAGTTTAGGCAGTAAGATCAACAACCAAAAAAAAAAAAAAAAATGGGACTTCATGAAACTGAAAAGCCTCTGCAAGGAAATGAACACCCGGAAAGGACAAAAGGACATAGAAAAATATTTTCATGAACTGAGAGCTGACATTCAAATTCTAAAGAAATCAGTGGACTAGATTTCAACAAACTAAATAACACAATTAAAAATTGGATACATATTTAAACAGAGAATTTCTCAAAAAAGAATCTTTAATAGCTGTTAGGGAAATGTAAATCAAAATATATCTGCGACTCTATCAAAATGACTAAGACCAAAAATTTAAGCAAGTGGAACACTCCTTCATTGCTCCTGAGAGTGCAAATTTATACAGCCATTTTGGAAATCATTTTGGTTATTTCTAACAATATTGGAAATAGATCTATTTCAATACTCAGCTATATCACCCCTGAGGATGTACCAAAAGAAGCTCTACTGTGCCCTAAGACCACTTACTCAACTATTCATCTAGGCTCTGTTTGTAATAACCTGAAACTGAATACAACTTAGATGTCACTCAACCAAAGAATGGATAAAGAACATCTGATAAGTTTACAAAATTGAGTACAACTCAGCTATCAAAAACAATGATATCATGAAATTTGCTCGCAAATGAATAGACTAGAAAGTATCATCCTGAGTGAGGTAACCCAGACACAGAAAGAAAATTGTGGCTTGTACTCACTGATAAGTAGAAATTAGCCATAAAATACAAGACAACTATGCTATATTTTCTTACAATCTTACATTCTTATATGAATGAATATACATCAATTTATAACAAGTACTATAATTCACATAAATATTTATTGTCACTCTTTGACAATAAACATTAAAAAAAACCACAGAATGAATACTGTATGAAAGGGTAAATGGAAGGAGGCAGTCCAGAGAGCTCTTTGAGATACTCATAGGTCATGTTTGGCCTTAGTCTGTAGCCTCTTTCCCAAACTGTGAAGGTCCAACAGTAGCATAAAAGAAATTCTAGTGACACAAATTATGTAAAACAGTCACTTTGGGGTGTTAAATTCAGCTGAATTTTGAATTTAACTGTCCATCAAATGATTGAAAAGAGACTATAGCAATATCTTTAATAGCTGACATAAATACCTAAGGCATAAAACTGCCTATTCTGCTTATTTCCATCCCAAGAAATCCCTCTGGCATCAGAACTGATTAGACAGACACACAAGTTCTGCACGTTCCATTTCCTGGACTCTTGTAATTTTAGTAAGCTGGCAAGCTTCTTCCAGCCCACCTAAGCAGTTTTGTTTCAGATCTAGCAGAGATTCATTCCTGGAAAGACAGAAATGGTAGGAAAGATCTGCTATTGTATAGAGCACTTAGGCAAAAGCGAGTCATAAAGGCCCATGTTGGCCACCAATCTAGAATGATGTGAGATATGCCAAGAATTAGACATACTCTAAAGTATCTAAATGTCATTCCTCACTGCCTGTCCCAGTTTTCACAACCTGAGTGCTCAATTTTTTATATCTGTTGTTCTATCACAATGGTCTACCTTAAGTGACCATTTTTCACATCTTCTATTTTCTCTTAGTTCACAGAGTAAACATTTTCATAAATTAAAGATCACCACTGACTCTCTCTAGCAAAGTGTACAAAATGTCTTGGGAAGCAGTCTCCATAGGTAGTTATGGTGGTTCTTGAAGTAGAGGATGATCCGAATTAGCAATGTTTGGAAACTGCAGGGTTATCACTATTTTTCTGCCAGTGTTCCTTCCAAAAAGTCTTGTTTATTTTTGCAACTTTGAAAGAATCTTCCTAGTGAACAATTGTAAAATGTCTGAAAAACTTCCATGTCTTTCCAGTTTTGGTTTTATTTTCTTCTGATTCCCCAAGTACTTGCTAGATACTTGCTAGAGACTCCTCTCTCCAAGTTTGACTGCTCCCTCAACTCAGAATCACTTTCTGTATCTTCTCTCCAAATAGGTTCAATATTCCCAAGTTCAGCTCCCATTCAGCTCCTGAGTATTTAATTCTGTATTCATTCTAGCTTTGAATGAATTTTCTTGTCTTTAAGAGGTCATTACAGTTTATGTACCCAGTCGGTGGTTATTTATCACTTTTATATGTGTATGTTTAAATATATATTATTGTGGGTAGGTATGTATATGTGTATGCATGTATAAATCCCAAAGGTCAACTCAGATTGTGATTCTCTAGGAGCTGTCCATCTTTGTTTCTAAGTCAAGGTATCTCATTGACCTAGAATTCACCTAGTAGACCAGATTGGCTGTCCATTGTGGTGGAGGGTTACATTTGCCTATACCCTTATCAATGAAATTATAGACACACAGGTTTACATTACCATATCCACTTTTGATTTGGAGTTTGGGGATCAAAGTTAGGTCTTCATACTTGCATGTCAATCATTTTACAGACTGAGCTATCTCTTAGTGCAACTCCTTCCCAGGGTTTTCACCCTCATTATATTCCTTTTTCATCAAGCTCCTTGACAACAGCCAAGAATAAGACAACAACTTTCTGCTTTTGTTCATTTTGTGTTTCCTTATAACCTTTTCTTTTCCTAGACACATACTGAATAAGTGTTCATCCACACAGACAATTAAGGCCCCAGTTACAAAGTAAAATGAAGCATCTCATAATGGTAAAGGCAAGGAGAAACATGGAGGAGGCATTGTATGATACTTCACGCAGATCACCCTGTGAAAGACAGCCTAATTTTCTCTCAGGATGACTGCTTAGGATTTCTATGGATAAAGATTTGAGAGTGAAAACAATATTTCTAAGGAAATTTAAATAGATTGATTTGCAATTTTGCAATTAGAAACAGCTTACAGAATTTCAAAGAACATTATTTTCTGATAATGTATGCTCTGTTAGACAGCTCAAAGACATGTAAAATTTGACTATTTCCTTTTGGACTACTTTTCCTGCTGAACCGAAATGTTTCTTGGACCCTGTGGCCCCTCCTTCTCTGTGGTCCTGCAGATAAGCAGTTCTGTGTATACTTCTACCTTCTTTGTGACTTCCCAAGCCTATGATTTTGTTTCTGACTGAATTTAAACTTCCTTTCTGAGAGAAACTTTTTCATCTTAAAAAAAAAAAAAACCAATACAGAAAGTATGTAAAAATACAGACAGCATGTAAGACTTGACTTACTAAATTTCATCCATTCCAAAAATATCATCACAAAATCCATCTCAAAAGCCCACTATCTTTCAAGAAGCAAACATGCGACAAAACACAATCAAAACAGCAATTCCTTCTGTAAACTGTATTGCACAGTAGAGCATGACGATTTGAAATTCCAGAACAGAAAATAAGCCTGCACACTTAGGAAAAAGGCTCACCTGCCACATCAACCCATCCGGATACTGATGGAAGGTTAATTCCCATCACTGGATATACCAGAACACCTTCTGTCAAGATAAGTTAAATAAAAACACAAAACAAAAACTTAACCCTAACAATTTATCTAACAATATGGTTGCATTATATTCTTTCACATCCTTTAATTTATAAAAAGTCTGGAAGTCGGTGAACCAAGCTAACAGCAATTCTCTCTTTATGCTGTATAATTTGGAGGCTGTTTATAGACTAGGGACTTCTTTGTCCAGCATTTTCTAATCAGCTGAGTACCAATGGGGAAGGCAAATCCTTGAAACAGGAAAGGCCAAGACCACTGAGCTATGACACAAAAGAAAGCCAAAAAATGTTAGCTCCATTATACTGTTGATCCTTCTGTGTCAGTCTGAATGCATTCTTTAGAGATGCTGTAGATGCTTGAATTGGGGATTTGAGGGAATGGCCTGAATATGGAAAAGCCAAAAAGCCATCTGGCAGCAGTCCTGTAACTTAAATTTGGCTGCATCTCACGTCAATTGCCAATTGCTTTTTTGAAGTGGATTTAACATTTGTAGGTTTGTCTAATGTAATAAAACTCATCTTATGCATTCAAATCCCACACATATTTTTAAATTTCTGTAAATTGTTCTGTGGTTAATGTACTTAGTTTGAGGACCAGAGTTCACATCCCCAGAATCCACATACATGCTGGGTAGGTTACTAAATTTGAAATTTCAGTCATGGAAGATAGAGACAGGGGATCCTCCAGAGAAAGTTGGATGACAAGGTTATTGATATTGGTGATATTTGGTTTTTTTCTTTTTGAGAGATCCTGACTCAGTGAATAAGGTAGAAGAGTGATTTGATTCAGATGACTCCCTACATCAATAATGCCAAGTGTATTTATACAAATCATACACCCAGGCATACAGGTATGCACACTTGTAGAAAATAAAGCTCCATGTATGTGTTAGTACCAAAGAGAGAAATGTCAGAATTATAAACAGGGTTATATGTGACCTCATACTGATAGTACAGTTCAGAATCTGGGTTTGTTGAGGATATTGCTTGAACCTGGGAATGATCACATTACACTTGGATATTTACCTCTCCCTTTCTACTTTCAGGTATCCACCTGAACTTTTCTGGGCAGATGAATCCTACATTACTATTATCTTTCTCTTAAAAACTGATGTTATACTATAGAGTCTTCATTGTTAGGAAAATATGCCCTAAAATATGTTTTACTCTGTGCCGAACTGTAATTTTTTCTTCTCATTTTTGTATGCATAAGAAATGAAATAAAGTGTCTCTCTTGCAGGACTGTCTGTACCATGGCTCAGAATAGAAAAATACTTCTGTATTCCCATGGTACAATAGCAGAGTATGCATGCAGAAAACAGAAGAAAAGAGAATATCAGTGTTCAAGAAAGAAGGCAAATAGCTCTACCTTGACTTATTTCTCCCTTTCCTAATAAGAGCCTTCCATGGAAGGTCTGAGACATCTACCCAATGACCAACTTGTATCCTCTTCAGTATGCTTGTAACAGAGTAAGTTGAATATCTCTGACCCTAGTGAGTTCCTTTTCTTCTCCATTCACAAATCATCTTTCACCAGTACCTAAAGGCAGTTATGGGCTTTTTACCATCAGAAGGATAACAATTAGCATGAACCAGAGATATCCAGGTCATGTAGAACACAGTCCTACAGATTTTTTGAGATATGTCGTAGTTCTTTTAAATCAGGTTTACTCATTCAATGGAAAAAGGACAGCCTATTCAACAAATGGTGCTGGTCCAACTGGCACTCAGCATGCAAAAGAATGAAAATAGACCCCTTCTTATCTCCTTGTACAAAGCTCAAGAGAAAGTGGATCAAAGATCTCCACATTAAACCAGATACACTGAAACTATTAGATGAGAAAGTAGGGAAAACCTTAGAACACATAGGCACAGTAGAAAATTTCCTGAACAAAACACCAATGGCTCAAGCTCTAAGGTCAAAGATTAACAAATGGGACTTAATGAGATTGCAAAGTTTCTGTAAGGTGAAGGACATCGTCAAGAAAACAAAACGGCAACCAACAGAATGAAAAAAGATCTTTACCAACACCACATCAGAGAGAGGCCTAATATCCAAGGTGTACAAGGAACTCAAAAAGCTAGACACCAGAGAATCAAATAACCCTATTAAAAATGGGGTACAGAGCTAAACAAAACGTTTTCATTTGAGGAACACCGAATGGCCGAGAAACATCTGAGGAAGTGCTCTACATCCTTAGCCATCAGGGAAATGCAAATCAAAACAACCCTGAGATTCCACCTCACACCAGTCAGATTGGCCAAGATCCAAAACTCAGATGACAGCAGATGCTGGCAAGGCTGCGGAGAAAGAGGAACACTTCTTCACTGTTGGTGGGGTTGCAAGCTAATACAACCACTCTGGAAATCTGTCTGGCGATACCTCAGAAAATTGGATATAGTACTACCTGAAGACCCAGCTATTCCACTTCTGGGCATATACCCCAGAGACACTTTAATACACAACAAAGATATATGCACCACAATGTTTATAGCGGCTCTATTTATAATAGCCAGAGGCTGGAAGGAACCCAGATGTCCTTCAGAAGATGAATGGATACAAAAATTGTGGTACATATACACAATGGAATACTACTCAGCCACCAGAAACAATGACTTAACAAAATTCTTAAGAAAATGGCTGTAGCTAGAGAATATCATCCTGAGTGAGATAACCCAGTCACAAAAGAACAGACATAATATGCAGTCACTGATAGTGGGATGCTAACCCCAGAGGCTTGCACTCCCCCAGAAACAACTCACAGACTGTATGAAGTCCAAAAAATAAAGAAAACAAAACAAAACAAAAAAATATTTACAAAACAAGAAAACTTTAACTATTTTCATGTTACATTTTGTTTTACATGTACTTTAGCTCATTGTAACTATTAAGTTTTCAATGCATACTATCAAACCTTGAAAAAAATCAAGTACTGACGAAAAATATATTCATATAGTTTTATGTAAAAATTATGTTAAAATCTGAAAAAAAGTACTGACAAAAATGTATAATTTTAAGCAAAAATTGTTTAAAATCTGTACATTTATCTTTGTTTTGTAAAATAAAGTTGTTTAAAAAAAATCAGGTTTACTTAAATCTGGTTGAAGTCAAAAACCCACTACTTTTCTCTTACTTAATTCCAAACTCCAGCACTACCTTCCTCGGTGTCACTGCTTTCCCAACTTGAAATGACTGCCAACATGCTTGGTAATTTGACAAGTTGTCCTGGTACCACAATCTTTAGGGTGACATGCCCAAGAAGAGCTATATTTTCAGGGCTCAGACCATCAATGGAAAGCCTTGGAAACATATATTGCTCATTACACAGTAAAGTTTTTTTTTTTTTTTTTTTTTTTGTATTTGCAGAGAATTTGTTACACGCAAGCAATATAAATCATAAGTAGGATAGCACTGAAGAACAGATCAGATTTTTTAAACATCCAGACTAAGAAGGTATACCGGGACATATGATGCCCATAGACATGACAAGCACTGTGTATTATGTACCTCAATAAAAGTATAAATATTCCCGGAGAAATGAGAACATGGATCTATATTGCTGTTGGAGGAAACTATATCAGTTCCTTTATTTATTGTTGAGTCAAATACATGATAAAAACAAATTAAGGAAGGAAGGACCTATTTTCCTCACAGGCTGAGAGTATAGTCCAGTTGTGGTTGTCAGAGTATGAAGCGGTTGCTTACTTTGCACCCATAATCAGATCACGAGGCAGAAAGAGATGGATGAATGCCTATGCTCAACTCATTCCCTCCTTTGTACTCAGTTTAGGACAGTAGTTTTGAAATGGTAGCATCCTCAGGTGATGTGGAACTTCTAGTCTCAATTAACCTAATCTATATACCCCTTCACACACATGCTGAGAAGATGACCTAACACTTATAGGTATGATTCAAAGCTTAGCTCTAGGTCATTCTGGAGTCTATGAAGTTGACAATATGAAGTATCACAGACCTAAAGATTTTGACAATATCCATGTTAAACATTCTCACTTATTATATATAAAAAGTGATCTAAAAAAAACCAATATAAACATGTTTTTTACAGACAAAGAGGTTATTTAACACAGTGATTCACTCCTTGTTCTAATTCTCTTGATAATTACACTTCAATGGAAGAAGCACAAGTCAGATATGACCACAAAGTATAGCACAGCCATATTTATTGATTTATATTCACCCCCAGGATCTTTCCCATAGTTCTGGCTTCCATCTTTTTAACTGGCTTCATAATTTTCTAAGATCTCAACATGTGACTGAAGGACACACATGCATCCAAGATAAACAATGGTTCATCCTGTTTCTCATTTCTGACGTCTGTGACTAGAGGTTCTTACTAAAGCAGTATCTGTCAGAGCGAGCAATGAGCAGAATCATTTCCAGCAACAAACAGTACTGTAGTAAGCATTAATGCATTTTCTAGAACAAAAGCTGAACCAAGGTTGAAGGCAACTTTAATAGTTTACCTCTTCAAGAAAGGGTTGCCATGTGACAGCTGAAAGTAGTTAAGAACTAGAGATATCCACAGAATGTATAAGAGAAGGAGGAGAGGAAAGTATGAGAGCAGCCTCTCAAGTCTGTGGCAAAAGACTTCCCAACAGTTAAAGAAACTTTAAAATCAATTAGTGTGTTGGCTTCTGAGAAGATATTGTAACCTGTCCAGGGTAATAAAATCAGCAAAGCACAGCATTACTTTTTTTCTATGAACAGCATGAATAAATAAGACATTTATAAAAATGAGTGGAAATCTGAAATGAATATCCCAAGAACCATGAAAAAATAAGCTAAGAGAAATTGAATTCTCGTTTGAGTCTCTAAGAGAGAGCTAGCAGTGGAGGATTTTATACATAATTTATAAGGAAAATTGTCCCGTTCACTCAGGTATACACCATATCAGTTTGTGAGAAAGATTAAGTAAGCTGTCTACTTTTAATTGAAATCAAGCAGAGGTAAGGAAGAAAATGAATTCTGACTCAGGGTGAATGCAATGAGTCTGAAGGCTTTCAGGAGTTTACAGGAAAATTTTGTCTTTTTCACACTTCATAACTTTGACCTTCCATATTCATTGGTAATAGAAAGAAGCCCCAGAGCAATGCCCTACCTTGTGCTAAAATACCCTGTCCTTATTTTTACTCCATCTTAGGAAAGCTGAGCACTAACACAACAATCACATTTGTCAATCAATGCTTAAGATTCTCCTCACTGGAATTCATTGTCTCCTAAAATGGTACCCATGGACAGCTCCACTGTCAACATGTTTCACCCAGAGTTCTTATATTGAAGAATTCATGATGAATACTGAACTGATTTTTATGGAGGTACTGGTGAGCCCCATTAAGTCTCAAATTAAGAGGTTTCAAGAAGCTGGATTAGCAGAAGGAGAAAAAAATGAGGAAAACTATAGATCCAGTGCCAGAATTAGATATTATGATTCCACCATACATCAAAAATCAATACCCACTCTCTAAGCAGAATATAAATATCACTTCACATGGCTCTTGGTTGTTTTGTATGCACTGGTGCCATCTCTCCAGGAATACAACTTTGATACTCGTTGGAGCACTCTAATGTTCTCGAGAAGTAGATTCAAACCATGTTAACCTAAATGCTGTTCTCAAAGGGTGTGTTCATAACTGGAATGTCACTGTACCCATCTACCTTTGGGACTACACCGTATCTAATAAAGTCATATCTCTGAAGTGTCTAAGTGTGAATGATTAAAGGAGTGGATCCAAGGGATCTGTTGCCCTCATCTGATCTCTCTAAGCACCAAACACACCCATGGTGTGCATATATTTATGTAAGCAAATCACCCATCCTCATGTTAAGAAAGAAAGAAAGAAAGAAAGAAAGAAAGAAAGAAAGAAAGAAAGGAAGGAAGGAAGGAAGGAAGAAAGAAAGAAAAGGAGGAGGATGGAAAGATGGAAGGAAGGAAGAAAGGAAGAAAGAAAGAAAGAAAGAAAGAAAGAAAGGAAGGAAGGAAGGAAGGAAGGAAGAAAGAAAGAAAGAAAGAAAGAAAGAAAGAAAGAAAGAAAGAAAAAAAAAGAAAAGGAGGAGGATGGAAAGATGGAAGGAAGGAAGGAAGGAAGAAAGAAAGAAAGAAAGAAAGAAAGAAAGAAAGAAAGAAAGAAAGGAAAGAAGAAAGGAAGAAAGGAAGAAGGAAGGAAGGAAGGAAGGAAGGAAAGAAAGAAGGAAGGAAGGAAGAAAAAAGAGATGTAAATAAAAACAAGTTCAATGTTTTATGGTTTCCAAAACCTATTTGCATGTAGTACAGTCTACTAATATATAGCATGAAAGAAAGTAATGAGTGACCATTTCTGGCTTTCAGAGGAATAGGGAACCTCTGGGATAACAATCACCACTCACTAACTGCTGTTGAAAATTTCTCTTAGAGCATATTATAGTTATTAACTAATTTAATTGTTTCTACATAACTATGAAGTAGCCACAATGGTTTTTTCCCTTTTATGGGTAGGGAAAAAATGAGTTACATTCTCAAGATCACACAAGGAGTGAATGCAGAAATTTAGGGTCTAATTTTATTCTGTTAAAATAACTTCGTCATTTTAAATAGTCTTATAAATATCAGACTTATGGAAGCATTTCATGGAAAGATCTAACTCCCCAAGAAACAAGTGCAGACTGCTTCTGAATCTAAAGCCCTGTGTGGTGCACTGAGGAAATGACCTGATATCTATGGACGTGCAGAGAATTTGGCTAAGGAAGTGAACAAAGCAATGTACATTTCTTTGCCTAAACCTTGTTAATCCCTATTTGTTGCTTGAAGAACATTTTTCTTTTAATGGAAATGAGCCAGGGATGTCTTGGATATCTTCAGCGCATTCTATCTGCAAGGAATTAAATGGGTTAAATGGTTCCATTTAAGCTCATAGTAATTTCAGCCTTTATAACATCTAGCAAAGTGCCAGCCCTGGCTTGCAATTTTGATTCCTCTATGTTATTACTAGAGTGAGTCACTGTAACCAAACTCACAAGGAACAATCTTTTCTGGTGACTTCTGAGAATGTGGAAATGAATGTTTGGGACCCTGAACTCACAAGGCTTTAAGAGTTCTGTCTCACATTGATAATTTTGTCAAAGCAAAGACAAGTCAACAGATTTAGGAAATGACTCTTCTGTAATACCAATGGTTGTCTTTCATAAAATAGTCTATTATCTAGAACAGTTACATGGTGAAGGAAGAAAAGGTTGGGTTGGACTCATCTTTGTTGCTTTTGGCTGAAAAATAGGGTTTTTGTGCTGAAACAGAGGCAGGTTTGAACTCTCAAAGCAGGTTGACCAAGAGCTGATTAACTTGGACATATTATCTAAAACTCTGGTGTCATTTACGTCTCAACTGTAGACCAAAAATGCCTTAGGGAATAGCAATTTTGTAAGTTAGCTTTCCCAATAAATAGTGCATACTAATAATTAACTCCCTGATGGAGACATCTGAACTAAAAATATACAATAGAGTTTAACAGACAGAGCAGAATCATACATAAATATTCAAAGAAGGCCCCCCAACTCTGGTCGCTTCTATAGATAATTCAGCCTTCACAAGCCCTGGGAAGGATTCCCTATGGAGTAAATGAAAAAATTCATTTAAATCAAGTATGTGAAGTCCCCTCAGACAGGCTAAGACAGAAGACAAAGTAAATGAAGCAGAAGACTTTAAATATTTGGGCTGCTATTTACATCAAAACTAGAGTTGAATATTGTTATCTTCTTAGCTGTGGAGATTTATCTCCAAATCCTTTTAGAGTCACATATATCTCTCAGCAAGGTTGTTTTAGAGCATCAAAGGAAAGAGCTACCCCAGTGGAACCAGACCAATGGTCCGTCCAACCCAGGATCTTGCCTCTGAGAGTAGCCAAAGTGGAATAGTTTGGAGCAAAAAGGCAGAAGTTCTTACTAAAATGGACCTAATTGTGCAGTGCCAGGGCAGGGGGCTTGGAGCAATCTCTGATGTGCCCAGCTGGTGCCCAGCTTCTGCCCTGAAGCAAGAATCCTGATGGCCCTTGTAAGTCTTAGCCAGCAAGAGTGACTGCAGGCTCCTTTGGAAAGCACAATTTCCCTCCCCTGGTGTTTTCTGAAAAAAAAAAAGTTGGGTATTTACCACCCAACAAGTCTGCTGCATTCACATTACAGTAGCCATTAGCATTAATCCATTTGCAAAGGGGAAGATCTTCAGGGAACAGGGCGGGTTAAGTTGAAAATAGAGATAATTTACTACCATGTCTTCAAAAATGTTTATTTTAGTGTTAAGCCATCTTTAATTTCTTTCTTTTTTTTTTTTATGGAAAATAGCCTTTGTTATTGCTTTCCTTAGCTGTGCTCTCTTAAACAAAGTTGTCATCTCAGATAAGTCTTTGTATACCACAGGCAGGCCAGTCAGAAGAATAAGCAAATGAAGAAAAGTTTGAGAGCAGGAAGGCTCCTCAGAACATTTCCTCTGCACTCCCCACCTGACAAGATATGTTTATTTTTAAGGTTCTGATAAAAGAAACACAAATTATTCATTCATTTATTCTTCCATAAAATATTTAGTACTAAAGCCTAGGCTAGATCCTGGGAATTACTATGGTGAAAAAGACAGATTGGAGGCTTGTAGCAATAAGGTTTGTTTTGCAGTAAAATTATGGGGATAGATACAAAGAAGCACACAAAGGAATCTGAGTAATTATGCATTTGTACAGAGCTCACATAATAGAAGTAAGCACAAAAAGGGAATAAAAATAATTTGTTCCCATATAAGATGGTTAAATCATTTACAATATTCCAACAAAGAACAAAGATGACCAAACAGCAGCTCAAACCAAGGATCTGAGGCAGCAAGAGACTGGAACCTTCAGAACTGAGAAATGATGTCATCTATGTAGAAGTAAGCCATGGGGAGAGCCTGAAGTCCAGACAGCTCTATACTACACAGCTTTATATATAACAGAAAAAAGTTTGTATTTTACTTTTGTCAAATGGAAAGGGAAGTACTTGATGCTGTCTCCTAATCAGTTAAGTGTTCCCTGATAGTTCCCTGAAGTGAACATAGAATGTACAAGTGTCTGAGGAGCAGTCAACTTGATTAGATATTGTGATGCAGCACTCCTTGGATGGACTCCTCCAGAACTGTGTGGTCCTATCATTGACACGATCAGGGGGAAATGGGAGAGCACTGGGGCTGTAGAGAGGCCCCTCTGAGATGCTGAGCTATGCTATGGTTGATACACTTCTCTTAGATTTGACCTTATCTTAAACTTGATAGATTATGAATGTAGTCACCCAGTGATGGTCAGAAATCTTAATGCTGTTCTTTTTTGGGCATGATGTTGTAGTCAGGAGATCCTGTTTCTACATCTTACTATGTGCCATAGATACCATTGAAATTAGATCATCTGACTGTTCTGGTTGGTTCCTCTAACCCCTGATCTCAGGTTCTCTCTGAAAAAATAAGTTATTCTATGCAAACACATTTGTTTTATGCTTTGAAATTATCCAGGAAAGTGAACATACTAATTCAGGTTGGAGTAGAGCAAAACATAACAGTATGTATGGAGCTTCTGAGTTTGGAGGCTTAGCTAATGAATAAGCATGCTAAAGGCTTATAGCAGAGGGAAGTGGATGAGAAGAGCCTCCTGCTCAGTGAAAGATAAGGTAACCTTGTAGAGGCTGATAGAGAAGACATCCAACATCCTACTCTGTTCTGCACAGGTATATGCACAAGAGTAAGCATGTGATCATGTATTTACATAAAACGATACACACTCAGAGACACAAACACACATATCACACATTCACACACAGAAACACACTCACACAGAGACACACAGAAAAAGTCATATATACAGACACAAGGGAACACAATAAAATACCACAGAGAGACACAAACATACAACACGCACATACAGAATGCAGACACACATAGAGACAAACACACACACTCCCATAAAGACAAGGAGGGGCACAGATACATACAGAAACAAGACAACACAGTAATCACACACACACACAGAGACACAACCACATAGACACATACACACGAAGACACACACTCATATGGACACACACACTCACGCAGAGACACACAAAAAGAGACACATAGAAAGATAGAATACAAAGCACAGATATGCAACACAATACAAACACATAGACACAAACACAGCACACAAAGACATACATAATACAGACACACTTAGAAACACAAACATATACATGCACAGTACCATACAGAGACACACAAGCTCACAGAGACACATAAAGAGAGACAGATGTACAGACAGAAAAAACAATTCCAATACACACAGGAAGACACAAACACACAACACATAACATACACACACACAAGAAAAAAAAACTCTCCGCTTTACCTGAGAGAACTACTAGAAACATGAAGCTACATGTTTCTCTGGCCAGTGAAACATAAGGTTTGGATGGACATAAAAAAATAAAATGAGGTAAAGAAATTCGAGTTTTTTGTCTACAGTGTCATATCTGAAAGAACAAAGAGAATTGCTCCCATTAAGTAACTAATTCTTGGTTGTCAGGAACATACACTATTCTTGCAATGCCATCTTTAAGCTGTGGATGGATCTTGAGACACACCCTGCTGCCTGGGATCTTTCCTAGATGTGGCCTCCTGTGCTTCCCCTGATAGGCTGAGCCCTGGATAGCAAGTACTTTCTAACAAGATAACATTGGACACAGCTCTTGACGGACTTCTCTGTTCTGCAAAACTGGAAAGTAGACCAGAGCATCCTAAAGACCTTTTAGATAAACCTCTTAAAGGATCATTTACTGGAACAGCTAATATTTAGGAGCAGATATTCGAAGTCTACTAAATGAAAATAAATCACTTTTCATCATCATCTTTCAGCCTATCTAGAAGATCATGTCAGACCATCCCCATAGGACATCTGACTCCATCTTTTTTTCTCACCAAAACAGATCTGTGCTGCAAGCATATGGGGACAATCTGGAAAATATAAGTGGAAAATGTGTTTCCTGGATCTCACCATGAGTAGGATTTGTTTGGATTGTGTAGTCATGGTTTAAAAATTAGACTTCATATAGTAATCAAGATATTTAGACTTTTGAGTGTAGGTGGGTGTGACTGGGTGGGTGAACATTTGCAAAGGCACACTTGTGCACACACATCCATTTCTGGATACCAAAGGATGACCTCAGGTTTACTCATCAAGAGCTATCGGGGTTGATTTTTCAAACAAGATCTAGTTTAAAAACTCCCACTGAAGCCATAAGCTTATCTATTAGGTCTTGCAGGAGAACTCTAGGAATTCACCAGACTCTGCCTCCCTGGAACTGTGATTGCAACAAGCATGTGCTACTAACACTTGGATTTTCAGTGGGTGATGGATCAAACTCGGGTCATCTGCTTGTATGACACGGAAAATGCTTTATTAAGTAAGCTCTATTTTTATTTTTAAAAATTTAAAAATATACAGAAGGAGTACTGGTGCCATAATGAACACCTTGTTGAGGGACAGCAGAGCCAACCAGAACCACAGTCACTTTAGGTCTGCTTAGTGTCGAATTTCTCTCTCTGTCTTATGATGTCACTTCCATTATTTCCTGTTTCTCTTGGGTGGCCTCTGTAATACTTTTGTCTGTATGTCGGGCTCCACAAGCTGACAGAAAAGCAAAGTTTGAATTCAGGAAACAAGTCATGAAAGAGAATTTAGGTGATTTCAACCATCATAAATTAAGAAAATAGACTTTAAATTCTCCAGCCTTTAGTAAGAAAACGTGGCTTTTGACTACTTTAACTTTCTTTGAAGTCAGTTGAGCGGAATTCATTTCCTAAGATAAAAAGCAGGTCTTCTCAAACTCTGCAACTGTAACATGTCAAGAAGAAACTAGAGAAACTGGGGCTGATAAGTTTGGACCTTTGCCCCATCCATGTTCTTGCAGAGTAATAAGAGCTACATCTGTGGATATTTTTGACAGGAAATGGTTATTTACCTTTCTGGGGAGTTTAAAATTGGATAGAAAAATGCTGGTTCTTAGATGTGATTCCCTGAAGACATTGAAATTCAGAATGGAAAGAAGGAGACAAAGAAGTACATGTGCCCCTATTAATCCCAGGAAAGGATGCTGCCATGAATGTTGTACTCTGCCAGTCTGAATTTTATGTGCTCCTAAGAACTGTGATACAATTGTAATCAGAGACTCAAATGAGACACTTCAGTGATTACACTTTGGAGTCAGGAGCCATGAATCTTCTTTCAACATGGCATTTCCAAAGCCAAGAGAGAAATCCAAGGCCTTGTGGAAAATAAAAGAAAAAGGGGTAGGAGTAACCTTAAAATGAGATAGGAAAGAAAATGAGGAAGGAAAGTCCAAAATGTTTGATCCAGAGTTTCTTTTTTTACTTTTTCCTTACCACTGTACTTTTTTTAAAAAAGAGGGATACATATACAGATTTTTAAAGGATTTTGGCATAACATTATATGAATATTTTTGTCAGTACTTAGTTCTTTTAGAGGTTTGATAGCATGGATTGAAATCCCACTAGTTACCATAACATGAAGTACATGTAGGACAGAACTTAACATGGAAACAGCTTTCGTGCTGAGTATAGATTAAGCATAATGATCTGTGAATACCAAAAATTGACACAAGGCTATTTCCTTAGCTCTTGGACTATTAATGATTTAAGGTCCAGATGTACCACACTCGGAGAGGGTGCTATACTTTCTTTTTTCCTACAAAGGACTGAGTCTTTCTTTTTTTTTTTTTTTTTTTTTTTTTGGCCTTTGTTTTACTTGAGCTTCATACAGCCTGTGAGTTGTTTCTGGGGTGTTCAGAGATTTCTGGAGTTAGTATACAATTATCAGTGACAGAATATTATGTCTGTTCTTTTGTGACTAGGTTACCTCACTCAGGATAATATTCTCTAGATGCATCCATTTTCTTAGGAATTTCATAAAGTCATTGTTTTTGATAGCTGAGTAGTACTCCACTGTGTAAATATACCATATTTTTTGTATCTATTCATCTAGTGAAGGATATCTGGGTTCTTTCCAGCTTCTGGCTATTATAAATAGGGCTGCTATGGACATTGTGGTGCATGTGTCTTTATTGTATGTTGGAGCATCTCTGGGGTATATGCCCAGAAGTGGAATAACTGGGACTTCAGGTAGCACTATATACAGTTTTTTGAGGAATCACCAGACTGATTTCCAGAGTTATTGGACCAGATTACAACCCCACCAACAGTGAAGGAGTGTTCCTCTTTCTTCGAATCCTTGCCAGCATCTGCTGTCATTTGAGTTTTTGATCTTAGCCATTCTGAATGGTGTGAGGTGGAATTTTAGGGTTGTTTGGATTTGCATTTCCCTGATGACTAAGGATGTCGAGCACTTCCTTAAATGCTTCCCAGCCATTCGATATTTCTCAACTGAGAACTTTCTGTTTAACTCTGTACCCCATTTTTAATAGGATTGTTTGATTCTCTGATGTATAACTTCTTGAGTTCTTTGTATACCTTGGATATTAGGCCTTTATCAGATGTGGGGTTGGTAAAGATCTTTTCCCACTCTGTTGGCTGCCATTTTGTTTTCTTGACAGTGTCCTTAGTCTTACAGAAACTTTGCAATCTCATTAAGTCCCATTTGTCGATCTTTTACCTTAGAGCACATGCCATTGGTGTTCTGTCCAGGAAATATACTCTGGTGCCTATGTGTTCTAAGGTTTTCCCTACTTTCTCTTCTAATAGTTTCAGTGTATCTGGTTTAATGTGGAGATCTTTGATCCACTTTCTCTTGAGCTTTGTACAAGGAGATAAGAAAGGGTCTATTTTCATTCTTTTGCATGCTGAGTGGCAGTTGAACCAACACCATTTGTTGAAGAGACTGTCTTTTTTCCATTGAATGTTTACAGCTCCTTTGTCAAAAATCAAGTGACCATATGTGTGAGGGTTCATTTCTGTGATCCAGAGTTTCTAATGTTGGCTGTAGTAGTTTTACTGAGGGCCAACCATTATTTTTTTTAATCTTGTTGACAAGGGGAAGCTTTTTGACACATAAAATATGAGGTTCAGTCAAATAAGGGGGACTGGAAAAAGAGACTCTGGGGACACTGGAGCACAATGATAACTTTCCCCACAGAGTCTGCAGGCTAGTGATTCAGTGGCTGGTACTAAAGTGCAAAGATGGGTTGTGTTTGAACCTGTGAAGGATGGTAAGAAAGAAAGAAAGAATGGAATAAGGCATGGGATGGAGTTTGGGAGGAAGGGAAGAGGCTTTTGATAATAGATTGTTTTTTTTTTTTTTTCTTCCCATTACGAAACTGCTGTCTAAAAGAATTCAAAAACATTGAATGACCCAGCATGATAATAGTTTTCACTATTGTATGAATGTTTTTAGAGTAAACTCTTAAGGGGGAAGGGGCTCTTAAGCTTTGTCACTAGCCAGTTACCTTAAACTAATTCCAGACCTTTGATGCACACCCTTCTATGAGATGCTAGCCTTTTACGTAACCATTCCTCCTTCCCTCTGCATTGCATATGAATGTGTGGGTCAGGGGTGAGTGATGAGAGAGTGTGCCACAAAGCAATCCACTCACCTGAAAATGCCCCACCCATTTATTCTTCACCCTTCCATATGGAGTTGGGGTTTGAGGAGCTGAGACATAAAGTAAAAGCCAGATGTGGTGCTGAGAGAGGTCTTTTGTAAGATACGTGTGGAAGAGCCTCCGAAATATGGCATCAATAAAGTCTCAGAATAAAAATAGAGTATGAAGGTAAGCCAACATAAATGACTTATCATAGGATGCCTCACAATTAGAGATGTGTCTGTATAGTGATACCTAGTTCTGGAGGGGAACTTGGCCCTTCCCATTAGTTCTCTAGGCTCACCCAGACCTTCAAGTCCAGAACTATTACTCTGTTGACTATTAATTCAGCACTCTTTGCCTGTCTCCAAAAATGAATATGAGATGTTTTCCTAGGCAGGTAGTATAATTTTTCTAATTTGCAAACTGAAAAAAATCAGAAGGCACTAACCTGAATTTCCCTGCTAATTCTCCTAGTCAACCAATATAAATTCCTTCCCCTTCATCTTTCTGTCCTGGTAATGGTACATTTCTCCTTGTTTAAGCCTCTCCAAGGCATTCTACCACAAATCTCATCTTTGCAAGGGCTTCTCTATCAGACAGATTGGTCACATTTTATATAAGCACAATGCTTCTTATATCTTAAGATAAATATCAAGCAAATCTATATAAAACCAATCTTCCTTCCACAACTTTAGCCTGGGTTTGCATAAGTATACCAGTGTGTTTCCTTCTGCAGACATTTATAAGTTGTCTGACTTCCAGTATTCTGCTAAGACTGGTTGCCAAGGCTTTAACACTGAATAGCGCTGGGCTCTTTCCTTTTCTGGCTTCCTGGATACCATCTTCCATGTTTTCCTCCCAATACCTAGGCAGCCACTTCTGTTTTCTCTCTAGACCTTCTTTCCCCGGCAGCTTGTTCTTACAATCCTTCAGTGATTTTCTATTTTTTCCACCTCCCTGGTTTTTCTTGACCTGATTGCTTTATTCCCACAATTCTAAAAGACTTCATAATTTCTGAGAATTTTCTTCAGTATGAATTATAAATGTTAAGGCTCTAAATGTCTTCAAGGACCCCATGCATGTCACTATTCCTAGGAATCACTTTTCTCAAACTTTTTCTTCAAATTCCATTCTTTTTTTGTTTATGGTAATTTACCAGTTTAGAATATGCAAATTCTTTTGTCTGTCTACTTCCACAAAGGACAGAAGAGGATTGAAGTTCTCTATGAGTGTTCTTCTGTGTTTGTGTATATATGTGTGTCTCTGTGTATACCTCTGTGTGTGTGTGTGTGTGTGTGTGTGTGTGTGTGTGTGTCCAAGTCCACTTTATTATTTTAAAAGTAAGCACATCCAAACTAGGATCACACCATATCAGAAAGAATAATTTTCTGGCCGATCTTTGCTTTTTGCTTACATATTTTTGTATTAATGCATATGGTAAAAATACAGACTATAAACTACACTTATGAACGGAGTATATACATTCCCACATTTAATAAAAAGGCTAAACATTATCATCTTTGTTTCAGAGTTTCTGTCTTGACTATGAGAGTGCATGTTAACCCAGTGATGGTTAAAACCATATAGAGCAGATTGTCTTTTTACAAGGAAGTCACCTTTGCAAATGTATGTTGGTTAGTGGCATGGTGTTATCAAGACCAGAGATGTTGCTTAAACAAATATTTAAATTTCATTCTTACAGGTATAGACTCCTATTTTTCCATGCCATAGATAGCAGCTATATTTGATGATTTACTGTGATATCTCTTCCTCTCTCCCTCCTTCTTTCTCTCATACACCACTCGCTTATTATTTCCCCACAGATAAGTGCAGGACGGATTTTGCCGTCAAGATAGCTCATGCCTCCAGTAGCTCAGCAAGGCAGTTTGTGCGATGCCCGTGATTCCATTTGTCACAGAGCCTTTATGAGGAGACAGAAGATATGACTTCAGCTCGTTTTTCATTTCCTGTTATCTCTGATTTCAGTCTTCAGCTGCTCTGTTTTCCTGTACCTAAACTGAAGCCGACATTATCAGAACAGCACCTGCTACCACCACTGCAGCTGGGGCTGTCAGTAGTTACAGGGGGAGCAGCTGGGAACTCTCTTTGAACCTTACCAAACCCAGTTCATGGGGATGTCTGCAAGGGAGAGGAAAATGAATACACTCAGTGGAGTGAAACTGCTTCAAAATGAAGAACAATCCTCAGCTTATAAAGCATGCGGAACACCAGGATAGAGCACTTTCCAACTTATAATTCCTCGGGTCAGTGGTCTCCTGCAAGACAGTAGGGCTCTTGACAGTCCCAGGGACAATGTTCTTACCCATAGAACCTGAAAATGCCTAGGCTGTGGTGTGGAACCCAAGAACTGTGTGTGAACTGGGTGATGAGGTTGTCTGGACAAAGATGTGCAAGGAAAAGCAAATGCTTGCATTAAGGCAGGAAAGGCACAGTGGACTGAGTTAATTTACAGTTTTCAGAATAAAGCATGTAAAGAAATAAAAGAAGACAAGCTAGCTTTGGCCTTTAGAAGCTAGGAAACAGAATGAGTCACCAGAGGACTACATAACAGGCCATCAAGGGACTGCGAGACCATAACCAAGGGAGCATTTGATTGCGTGATTGTGAGGAGAGAGGAGCCATTGGTGGCTTCTCACAGGGTTAATATGCTTTTCACTGATGTCTTTTCTTAGGGTTCATGCCTCCCTGAGGAACCCATCACTAGCCTGTGTAGGCCTTTTACCCTTCCCCTTTGTATTTAGAAGGTATCTGCTCTGTGCTCACAGTTTCTGGGCTAAAGGTTCTTATCATTTAAGAAAACTACAGTAATGGGTCTATATTAACAGAGGTATAGTAGGAGGTGTTGTTGGGTTTTTTTTTTTTCCTCTTTAGCCTTATTAGCCTCTCTCCTCTCTCCCTTCACACAGTCCTTCTCAGTATGATAAAAAAAAATGTTGCTGTCAGATTGATTTCAAGATAACTCAGATCGCAGTGGTATTTGAAAATCAATGTGCTGATGAGTGGTTTTGTATATGAGAGAAATGAAGAGACTTGAGAAGAGATCCATTGTCTTGGTGGAGTCTTGAGAGGGCAACCTTGCGATCAAAGATGGGCTAAGCCTGCTACCATGAAACCCCTTCTTGTTAATACACTTGTATGCACTAGCATATGTGTGTAGTTAAAGCACAAATACCACAGAATTAACATCTTATGAACAACAGAAATTTAGTTTGTTCAGTTCTAATAATGGAAGTCTAGCATCTGAGTGCTAGCTTAATCAGCATCGACTATAGTGGTTCATACTTAACATATACTTCTGTGTTATGAGAGGTCTCCATTATAAAGTCCCTAATCACATCACTACAGGTTTACCATTATGACTTAAATAGCATTCTAAACCCTTATCTCCTAATGCCATCTCCTGGGGAGCAAAGGCTTTATAGAAACTATGGAGAGATGGAAACATTTTCTGTGTAGCATTGGGCTTTTCTTTTTTGTTTTCAACATTTTCCTTCAAGAAAATGTATTGTCTTTGCTATCCAATAGCATGTCATCCATTGCACGAAATAAAATCTTTGTATATGTTGGGTATTAGAACTCTATTGAATTTGGGGTTAGTAAAGATTATTTCCCCAAACTGTGGGTTGCCAGTTTGACCCAAGGACCCAACTATTTCACTCTTGGGCATATCCCCAAAGGATCCACTCCACACCACACCACACCACAAGGAAACATACTCCACTATGTTCATAGCCACCTTACCTGTGAAAGTCAGAAGCTGGAAACAACCCATTGTCCCACAACAGAAGAATGGATAGAGAAATTGTGGTTCATTTACACAATGGAATACTATTCATTTATTAAGAACCAGGATGTTATGACTTTTGCAGGCAAATGGATAGAACTAGAAAATATCATACTGACTGAGATAACTAAGACCCAAGAGAGTATATACATGATATGATGTATGTTCAACTCAAGAAAGTCAACAAGACAAAGGGCCCAAGTGAGGATGTTCCAATCTGACTTGAGAGGGAAAAGAAAGCAATCACAGGAAGCAGAAGAAGGAAGGAAACCTAGTGGAAAAAGATAGGGGGAGAGGAAAGGGGAACATGATCAGGTATGAGGGGAGAAATAAGAGAGAAGCCCTGAAAACAAGCTAGCTGAATGAATAGAGATAGCAACCTCAGGGGGTGGGAGGTGGATAAACCCTCTAGAAACTAGGTTGGAGACTTCTAGGACTCAAAGAGAGGGACCTTAGATAAAATGCCCAACAGTGGGGAAAGGATACTGATAGAGTCTACCTCCAGTAGAAAGTCAGGACATCAAGTGGAGAAATAGAGTTGCCATTCCATAGTCAAAAACTCTGACCAAGAATTGTTACTATCTAAAAGAACTGCAGGGATAAAAATGGAGAAGTGGCTGAGGATAAGGTGGTCCAGTGACCACCCAAACGTGGGATGCATCTCAGTGGGAGACACTAAAGCCTGACACTATTACTGATGTTATGGTGTGCTTACAGACAGGAGCCTAACATGACTGTTCTCTGGGAGGTTCAACAAGTATCTAACTGAGACAGACACAAATATTTACATCCAACCGATGGGCTGAAGATGGAGACCCCTATAGCTGAATTAGGGAATGACTGGAAGAAGCTGAGGAGGAGGGTGACCCCATAGGAAGATCAGGAGTCTCATAGACACTGAGCCACCAACCAGACCACATTCACCTGATGATATGCAGCCACCAACACATATACAGCAGACTGCCTGGTCTGGCCTCAGTGGGAGATGTGCCTAACCCTAGAGAGAATTGAGGCCTGGCTGGTGGTGGGGATGGAGCATAGGGACATCCTGTTGGAGACAGGGGTTGGGGAAGAAGGAATGGGATGATAAATTGTGAAGAGGTAGACCAGGATGGGGTAACAACTGAACTGCAAAAAATAAAAGTAATTAAAAAAAAAACACTGTTCAAGGAACTGAAGTGTAATTGATTAAGAGGGGATTACATACATGTTTTTGCACACCTGGAAAGGCAACAAAAAGAATATAGAGAGAGAGATATATAGATATTGATAGTTAGTTAGATAGATAGATAGATAGATAGATAGATGGATGGATGGATGGATGGATGGATGGATGGATGGATGGATGGATGGATGGATGGATAGGTGAGTGGGTGGGTGGGTGGGTGGGTGGGTGGATGGGTGGATGGATGGGTGGGTGGGTGGGTGGGTGGGTAGGTAGGTAGGTAGATAGATAGATAGATAGATAGATAGATAGATAGATAGATAGATAGACAGATAGAGGATCATATATGCTTGAAGGACTATAATCAGCCTCCTCAGAAATAACAGCAGAAATTAGTAGACTCATTCTTTGACAGGCTTCACCTAACATGGTCTCTGAAAGGGAATGGAATTTCAGTTGCTGAAGTGTCCTCTTTAATGCCTCTAAGTGCCTCATCTAAAATTATTATTTATGTATATATGTCTGGCATTTGTAATATACACATGTGTAATTACACATATAAGAATGTGTGGTTATATTTACATGTATATAGGTGTGATATGTCTGGTTATATATACTTGTATATTCGTGTGGTTACACATATATGCTTGTGTGTTTAGAAGCAGGAGGTCAGCACCAAGCATCTTTCTAACTAGCTGCCCACATTTAGGTTTTGATATACAGTCTCTTACTGAACCTGGACCTCAGTGGTACAGCTTGGCTTGAATACCTAGTGACATCCAGGGGTCCAATATATCTAACAATGGGGTCATTGATATCTGCCTCCATGCCAGCCTTTTGCATGGTGCTGGAAATTCAACTTTGGTCCTCACGTTTGCATGGCAAGCATTTTACCTAATGAGCCATCTCTGCAATACCACCTTTGAGATTTTCTTAGAACGTCTGACAAATTTAGTGCTAAACTGTGGTGATTGAGAACTGCATTTTCTCAACCATGAAGGTCTGCAGATACTTTTATGTCGTGCCCAAGTTTCCAAATAAAATTGAATCTCATAGTGTCCGAGTGATTCTTTTATCAGTTCTCTTCCTGATTCTTCTGATGACACAGAGGATCAAATCTCAGTCTGGAAATGTCCTACTCTGCAACTTCTCCGACACTTGCTTGTCTCTGCTAGCAGGAAAAGTGCATGCAGGAAGTGCTGGCATTGTCCTAAAAGTTAATGGTGCTTAGTTATACTACATTCTGAAAGGTGAAGGTCTGAGGGAACTGCTGGCATGTAAATGCATCTCATAAACATATTCAGAGAAGAACAAAAATGGCAGCAGACAGGACACAAGGGATGAGGAAATGTGCTGATCCATATGAAAATGGCTGCAGACCCTGGTGTCACTTAGTCAGAATTTTAGCATTCCCATTAGGCTCCAGAATCCTCTCTGACATTTCCTGGCTGTTTTGCCACCTCTTACCCAACATAAAGTGCCTATTGATTGGTATGACAGTAAGTATATTACCCTTTGGGATCTATGTATTTCATGGTGCAGCTACTAGTCTCACTGATAGCTTAGATATACTTAAAGAAATAATCAGGCTGGCAGAGGGTGGGATAGGGCAGCATCCTTTACTGTTGGCGGTAGAATTTGGCTCAGGCAGAGGAAGAGATGTAGCTATAGTGAATAGAATGCATACCCTTCCACCCAGGCCCCTCCTTTTCTGAGGGGCAGCAGAAAGGATAAGTAGATCACAGAAAATGAGTTTGCATAACTGTTATCCCCAGATGAAGCGGTGTCTTCTTTTCATTTCCCTTCTTCTCACCTACTAACACAAACACATTACATTTCCTATGGTAAATTTTCCTGTGTAAGATGTTGCAGGCAGGGTGAGGCCTTGTTGGCTTTAGCTATTGTTTTCGAACAGAGTATAAAAGGGACATAAACTGTAAGTGAGTTGAACCCTCAGCTAGCATTTAATTGATAAGAACTAAGGCTAATATTAGATAACAAATAAATGGTCTGTTGCACAGGCATTTAATTATACACCAAATTAATGCAGTAATGACCTACTGGAACTAACAGCCAGGAATGCTATGCTGCACTCCAGCATCTGGATGCTTTCACCTTCCCATCTCCCTCTGCTCCCCTTCCCTGCCTCCAGAGACAGAGATCATAAAGAACTATGTTCACTAATCTTCTCTTTCAGTCCTCAGTACCCAACTCATCATGTGCAACAATCTACTCCCCCCCAAAAAAATTTAGCTAGTTAACCAACTTTTTCTCTTGTCTTTGCCATCACATGTCCCACCTGCCTGCATTTGGGACTATTTGAAACTAGTCTTGTAACCCTTTACTGATTATATCCTGCCTTGAAGATTAATTGCAGACAGTTTTTCAGATAACGGTTTCAGGCAGAGCATGCAAAATCATGAAGATGAGTTAGGGAATCGATACATGGCTTTGTCTGGTTCTATTGGAAGCCTAGGTCATAGAGTAAAAACACATAATAGCCAAAGCAGACTATCTTTCCTAGATCCTGACTCCTCTTAGAAGTCTCATACTGTCATCTGCATATGACCTGGGTCCAAATTTTAATATAAATACTGATAACATAATTGAACAACTTTTATATGTAGGGATCACATACTTTGATGTAGGTGTGTAGGTGTTACACTATTTGAAACCATTTTAATAACCCTTGACTTTTTTGTAGAAAACATATTTCAAGTGCCTGGAATCTACAAACATATATTTACTTCATTCTAATGCTGGGCCAAAAAATTAGAAATGTGAACACCAAACAAGCCACAAAGCCTTTGACCTTCATTTGTCCTGCTCACTAAATATTCTAGGATAACCGTAACACAGAACTTGTGGGAATATTCAACCAATATCTTATTTGACTTAAGGCTCATTCCACAAGAAGAAACTTATTCCTGACAATGCTTGTGTAAGCAGAAAGCAGAGACCAGATACCCCAAAATATAAGGGAACAATCAAACACAACTGGTCGAAAATAAAGCAAAACACTTTTCTTAGCGATATCCTGCTATATTCATAGATCATTGCCTTATTCAGTCATCAGAGAAGCTTCCTCTGTCAACAGAAACAACTCGAGAGGCACAGCCAACATTATGTAGAAAGAGAGTCTAAATTGGAGTTCCCCATCCCTTCCCTCAGAGCTCAAGAAAAAAAAAAAAAAAAGTCAGAAGAAAAGACAGGAAGATTCTAAGAGTCAGAGGATATGGAGGACACCAAAAAAAACAAGGCTCTCTACATGAACTAAGCAAGGTGCATATGAATTTACAAATACTGAAGCAGTGTGCATAAGTCCTACATGGGTCTATACAAAAATATATTATGTTATATTATATTAGATTATATTAGATTATATAATAATTATACCATACCTACTAAATTAATATTTTTATGAGACTTCTGATTTTGAGACCTAGTAGATCTCTGTTTTGCCTGTTCTTGTGCTTCTATTCCTCCTGTTTGGATGCCATGTTTAACTTTGATATAATAGTTTTTGCTTCCTTTTATTATACTTTATTTTGTTTCGTTGTTATCTGTTAGAGTCCTGTTCTTTTCTAATGAGAGGCAGAAAGGAAATGGATCTGGTAGGGACAAACTGGGAAGAATGGGAAGAAAAAAACCATAACCAGGATATATTGTACTTGAAAAGAATCTATTTTCAATAAAGGAAGAAAAACAGGATGTGGGTGAATTTTCTAAAATAGTTCTTCAGAACTGCAGATCCCTTCATGACCCAGATTCTCTGGCTCTGAGAGCTAAGGCAGAACATGGAAGTTCACTTCTCCATAGTCCTTACAGAGCTGTTCTCATGAGTATCTAATGGGATAGAAACCCATACCGTATCTAAGAAACTGAGGTAAAGTGCTCACAGGGATTAGTAAGGGAAGTACTGAAATCCATATTTATTAAAATCTGTCTATTTATCTACTGTATATGAGTATGAACTCATATTTTATATGAGATACTGTATTTACAGGAAGAGTCCTGTTTTGTTGCTATTGTTGGTAGTGATGCTCTGTTTATTTTGCTTGGCTTTGTTTTATTTTATTTGCTTGTTTGCTTGCTGCTTGGGAGACCCTGTCTTACTATATTGTCCAGGTTACCTTGCAACCAGTGACTTGTACTCCATACATCAGCATCCCCACTGCAGGGGTTACAGGGATATATTGTAGCTGAGGAGAGTTACTTGTCCCTAAAGGATGCTTCTGTCTTCCACATTCTTCCCCGCCCCCCCCACCTCTCTCTCTCCCACTCTCTCTCTCTTTTTAAATCACAATATATCTTCTAACTTTTATTTCCCCATTCTAACTTCTGTCTCTTTATTCATGTCCCTGTGACTTCACCTTCCCCAAGGATTTTCTTTGTAACAGTTCACACATACCAGAACTTTCCAGTATTGTGGAATCAAGAGACTGGAAGTCAGTAGTAACTTCAATGAACTCTTTCCTTTTGTAAAGGACTCTGACTATTCCCTAATGGTGGAATTTATTGCAAGTTGAAGGGAAGTGGGATAATTTTAGAGTCTGCAGGATACCATCACCATGTCTTGATGTCCCTCTTCATATTTCCCTTGTCATGGAGAGCTAGTTGTTCATGATTAGTGGGTTCTGATGCCATCTGATCTGCATCTTTGCTACTCAGTGGAGATGCATGAAATCTCAGTGACAATGAAATGAAAACATGTGATCTCACTGAGTACTTTACATGTGTCACACAAAGCTCTAAATAAAGATTTGTAATTTTTAAACAGAAAACTGTTTTATATCATCATGTATCACTTTTCTAAGCATTGTCTCGGATCATGTGTCTTTCTTAATCTGTAATAATGGCATTTATTGGACATACCTAGTGTTAAGTCTTTGAAGGTCCAAAATCATTCCAAATATCAGTTGTCCACAATGTTCTTCCCTCTCGCCTCTGTACAATAGCCTAAGCAGTTATTCCTGCTCATTTTGAAATATATTTCTAAGGTCTGGGAAACAGTAAAGATCTCACATCATTTCAGAGTTGAAACTAGAAAGGAAAGTTGACTTTTAGCCCAAGGTGGTTTTTCATTATATTACACAGTTACTTGTCCCAGAAGACTGTTGAAATAAACTAGCTTGGCAAAGGCAATCATGTAATAAATTTTAAAAATAAATAAAGAGATATTAAATTGTCGCCTTTAATTTTTGTTCTCTAGTCATATGTTTTATCTCGGGATAGCAAATTGTTTACAAGCAATTACAGTAATTAAGCATAAATATACCCCAGTGAGGCAAATATTATTATCCACTTTTTAACAGATGGGAAAGCAGAAGTGAAGAGAACCATAATGACCTGCACAAGGCCAAACCAGTTGTCGGCAGCAGTGCTGATAGGGAGAGCCCAGGTCTGTGCACATCGCAAAGTTATTCATCAACCTCTGCAGGAAGACTCAACATTCTACAAAAGGAAAATGGACATAAGAGATGAAGGTGGCTGGTGGCACTGTCATGGAAAGGGATTTCAGAAGGAACAGCCACCACAATGAGATTGCTTAAGAGACTAAAGTATACATAACTCAGTACCTCACAGACAAGGTTGACATTTAACAGGGTCATGGTCACTCCTTTACTGTTACTGTGTTAAAATGCCATGACATGAGAAACTTAGGGAAGAAAAGACTCATTTTTGCTTCATGGTTCTAGGTATGATCCACACTGGACAGGAAGTCATGGAAGGACCTGTGTGAGGCAAATGTTCAGGTTATATCTGCCAACAGGGAAAGAAAGCAATGGATGCCTTCATAATAGTATGCAGCTCAGTTTCTTTATTTTATGTTCCGCTACTCTTTGTTTGCAGAATGCTTCATCCTGTAGTTAAAATGGGTCTTCTAACATTAATTAAAAACAGATCCCAACAGACAAGCTCAGAGACCCATATGTGAGGTGGTTCCATATCCTGTAATATTGACAGTGTCAACCACCACAGTCTATTCCACATAGCAATAGAAAGAAAATCCCACATAGAGACCATGAGAGAATCAACTATAGGAAATGAGGGGGCCCTAGGCTTTATCTAATTTGTGTGTCAAATAAGTGTCATTCTATAAAAAATTCTCTAAATCACTAACTGGGATAATGTGCTCATGATAAACATGCAATTGTCATTCTAGAAGGGCTATGGAACCTGTGAGTCAAATGGATAGTTGCATTAATATTAGTAAAACTACATCCAGGTGATGTTGTCTTCCTGTACATATCTTTATTCCAACAATCAAACTCAATAAACATTGAGAACTCAAGCAGAAAGTTTAAAACAAAATAGAATAAAATAGGACTAAAACAAGAATGTTAACAAAACCAGCCTGAGATGAAAGGTTTCCACTATACTGCTGAAATCCAAAAGAATGAAGGCAGAAAAATCTCTGTTGATTTTACTGTAGAAATATTTTGGGGTGATTTTATCTCTGTTGTCAACATGAAATAAAAAGAGGAAATTTGTAAGACTTACTCAGACAGTTTTAGAAAGTCTTATGTATTCATATACCGAATTATTTATTTTTTTATATTTTTCCTCCCCAAATATTTTTCTTGGATATTCTATGCACTTACATTCCAGATATTATTTCTTTCCCACAATTCTATACCCCTTTCCTCTCCCATTGCCTCCATGAAGGTACTCCCTCTCCCAAAAAACCTCTCTACATTACCACCTTGGCATTCCCCTATACTGGGAAAGGGAGCCTCCATTGGACCAAAGGCCTCTCCTCACATTGATGTTAGAGAATGCTATCCTCTGCTGCATGTACACCTGGCACCATGAGTCTCTGCATGTGAAATCATTGGTTAGTGTTTTAGTCCCTGTGAGGTGTGGTGAGTTTTAATTGATAATTTTGTTCATCCCATGGGGATTAAGACAATTTAAGTTCCATCAGTCATTTCTCTACCTCCTATGGGAAGGATCCTCATAGAAGCAAAGGAATGGAATAAGGGAGAAGAGGAAGTTTGGGAAGAGGATAACATTTGAAATGTACATACATGAAATATCCAATAAAAATGAGAAATATATTTTATATGTGTGATGTACTGGAATCATCTAGATTTGAAATAAAAGTAATTTCAATTGATTTCATAATGGAGTTCGTTCATCTGTGTGGTGTATATATATTTGTGCTTATGAGTGCTGCATTTGTCTGCCTGGGCATGGAGTGGCCAAAAATGGACATAACATGTCTTTCTTTGTAACTCACTGTATTTTCTGAGACAGAGCCTCCCACTTCAGTTTAAGTTTGCCAATTTGGGAAGGATGTCTGACCACAAAGGCCCAGAGATCCAAAGCTCTAATTTTACAGCTGTATTTTACAGGTACATTCTGCCACATTCCCAGTCTTTTTGATTTGGGTGCTTGGGATCTGAACTCATGTTATCATGATTGGATTGCATGACAGGCAATGTATTGTGTATGCCAGCTGCTCCCCAAGAAACCTCTTAATAAAAAGGTTTTCTGAGTATAACAATGAAAATAAGTTATTTCACTTCAGGTTTTATAAGGTTGCTCTAAAACGTAAGAACATAAAATAATTGTTGTTCTTATATTATCATTGTCCCTCAGTAAGGAAGCTGCAAGATCCAAAATCAAAACCCATGATGTGGACCTTCTCAAAGCTGCAAAGGTCTTGGGGCAGGATAAAGTGTTATAGATCACCTTGGCTACAATAATGAAACAAATAAAACACAAGAAATAAACCATCAACAACTAACCAAACAATAACAGAAATGTTTGGAGTCCAGAGGAGAAGCAATTTCCCTTCATGGTCTCATTTTAGAAAGTCAAGCACAGTGTCCCATATTGATCACACATTAAAAAAATTAGAATGCAGGCATTATAGGATGGAGTACGGTGATCATCACACAGGTCTGCCTTGCTACCTTTTATTATTTATTTAAGTATTCATTTATTTTGGCTGTGGATGGTTTGAACACTTTCAGGCAGGATTCAGTCTCACCAACCTGGCAGCTTATTTTGTGAGGTGCAGAATGTGGAGGAAGCTGGGGTTTTGTTATTTATGTCATGCACGCTGTTGAGAAATGGTGGAACTGATCTGATTTTCACATTGTCCAGCTTGGACTGTGCAGCTTACTTTCCCAGTGGCACATGCATGCACCAACTGCAAGTTTATCAGCTGCTTTCTGCTGCAATGAGCCCTCCTGGGGTGGAGTTCTTGATGAAGCTTGACAAGACGGGCAGTCACCGTATAGCAGCAGATCTTGGATAAGGAAAGGCTGGAGTTTTTCTTTCCTGCTTATGACTTACCTGATTTTTCTCATTAGTTTTCTGAACAGTGATACGCCTTAGCGATGTAGACTGGCACCTGTGACAGAGTTTTAGCACTATGTCTCCACTGTTGTTCTTACCATTTTATCCTCCAGCTTCCCATGCTTCCAAGATAAGATTAAATAAATATCCTGTAGAAACACAAAGACTCATGTCTGTCTACAGAAACTTGAAAGACAGCTGATTAATTTGTCTCTTTTATCAGTTGGATATGTTTTAAATATTGCAGAACTCTCCATGTTCTAAATGAATAAAAGACATTGCATTTATAAGCAAATACTGAGTCTTAATAGACTCTAAGTGTCACAAAAATATGTAGAGAATAAAGAGCTCATAAAATAGGTGTCTATGAGAGGATTTTCATGATCTATGTCATGTCTCAGATTCCTGTATTCATATTCCATATACAAACCAAGAAAAAAATGACATTGTGAAGATTTTATACTATAAGCATCTAAAGGTGGAATGTTTCTGTTTTAAACATTTTTTCTGTTTACAGAAACTTTAAAAATCATGTCTTACCTAAAGACAAGCATTTGTAATTCTTTCTTTCCACAGTTCTATCATGACCTGCGTTTTATGGTCCAAGTGGGATTTTTTTTCCATCTCTGCACCTTAGGATTTCTTTGTCATCTGCACTAGAAAAATGATTTTGAACTTGTCCACCACTATTTCTAATTTGTCTGATCATCATCAGTCAGTTCAAAGGAAGATAAAATGTCACCTGGCTCATCTGTCACTGTGTTGATTTCTGTGTCTCTGTGTGTGTGTGTGAGTGCATGAAAACATGCATACATTTGTATCTATATGTGTGCATGTGTGTATGTATGCATGACTATATGTGCATGTGTGTTGTAGTGTATTCATCTGATTAACTATCCATAAATTTCTTGAGATTGATGCAGCTCAGAATTGTCTCCATCTCTTAATTAATTTCAGTCACTCCTCAAGTGTCTTGGAGCTGAATTTCTCAGGTAGACTCATCTGAAAAAAACACCATGCTCTAGTAATTCCACAAGCAATTATCATCCTAATAGCTTGCAAATTCTTGTTTGTATATTCAATGCTAGTCTAATGCCAGACAGAGGTCCATTTCCCATCTAAGCCCTTCACTCCTTTCTTTCATAGGCCTTCTCAAGGGAGAAGAGGTTGTTTAGCTCATGTAAGAGGCCTAGAGGTAGATGGGGTAAAATGTTTTTGACCTGCTTTGTTGCCCTCAAAATAAACCCATCGTGTCTTCGTATAGCATCAGAAGCACTTGTTTTTTTTTTTTTTTTTTTTTTTTTTTTTTTTTTTTTGGTCCCCATCAAGAATACTTAACTGAAACACAACTATTAGTTTCTTATCCTCACATTGTTGTGTTAGGTCCACCATGGTTACTAGAGCAAAACCTAAAACTATGGTTTATTATTTTCACAGTGTTATTTTAGATATTCTGCACATTTGCGCATGATATTATGGACTAGAGAAAATACTAACATAAGTGGTGAAAGGCATTTTCTGAAGTGAATAATACAAGATTCCAAAAGGGGAAAATGCAATAGTCATGAAAGATACAAAGACCTATAAAGCCAGGATGACTAAAGGAAAGATCCTACAAGCAGGTAGAAGTGCCTGAGCCAGGATGAGTGCGATTTGTGGTAGGAATAGATCTTAGACTATGGCCTAGGGAAGGCCCTTATCAGAGAATGCTAGAGGTACGTGTATATGAAGTCATGTCATGGGGGTCTCTTTAAATTATTTTATCAATTCTTAATATATTTAAAATTGAAATAGAATTACACCTTTACCTCCTTTTCTTCTTTTAACCCTTCCAGTTACCCTCCTTTAAAATTCTTTCATATTCCCCTTAACTTTCAAGTTCATAGCCTCTTTTTCTTTGATCAGTATTGTTACATAGATAAATATATATGCGTATTTATATATGTGTTTACATGTGTGTATGAAGGTTTACAAACATTCATAAATATGAGTTGTAGAGTCCTTTGTGTTATCTATGTATTCCGAGGTTTTAAGGATGATCTCATTGAATGAAACAACCAATGAAGAAGCTCATTCCTGAAATAGGCCAGTTCTTCTTCCAGTAGTCATTAGTTCCTCTAGTTCTTTGTCTAGTGGTAGACCTTGCATTGTTTTTCTATTTCCATAGTAACAATATGTCTTGATCTTACTATTGTTGAGTTTTTTTATATAGCCATTACTCTTTTTTTGCACTTTATTGGATATTTTACGTATTTACATTCAAATATTACCCTTTCCAGGTTCCCTCATTTCTCATACCCCCTCCCCCAGCTTCTATGAGAATCCTCCCCTTCCCACCCACCCACTCCTACATCACCACCCTGGCATTCCCCTACACTGTGGAAATGAGTATTCTTCACAGGACCCAGGGCTTCTTCCATTGATGACAAAAACGCCATTCTCTCCTAAAAATGCGGTTGGAGCCACAGGTCCCTTTTGTGTAGTCTTTGGCTGGTGCATCAGTCCCTGGGAGCTCGGGGTGCAGGGAGGTCTCGTTGGTTGATATTGCTGTTGTTCCTATGGGGTTGCAAACCCCTTCAGCTCCTTCAGTTTTTTCTTGAGCTACTCTATTGTGGCCACTGTGCTTAGTCCAAGGGTTATCTGCAAGAATCCTCATTTGTATCAGTAAGGCTCTAGCAGAGCCTCTTAAGAAACATCCATATCAGGCTCCTGTCAGCAAACACATTTTAGCATCAGCAATAGTGACTGAATTTGGTGGCTGCATATGGGATGGATCCCCAGGTAGATCAGTCTCTGGATGTCCTTTCCTTTACTCTCTGCTCTAAAACTCTAAACACTAAAAGTTAAATTTTCATTAGAATTCTTGGTATTTTGCTCTTAAATCTTTCCACCTTCTTTTCCACAAAATTCCCTGAGTCACATAGATGCAGATTGATCTCACATTGTATCCAGTTGTGGCTGTTTATGATGACCTGCATTTGCTGTAGAGAGAGAAAGAGTTCTCTGATGAGAGATGGTAGCTAGGGTTATTTGAGGGTATAAGGATAAGATTTACAGTGTATTAAGGAATAATCTGTTCTGGGAAAGTGGTGGTAGATTTTTTTCTGAATTCCAAAAATTCCCTACCTCTAAGAAGCTGCTTAAATTTACAGTATCACGCATAATTTCTCTCCTGTGGAGTGGACCATATGCCCAATTATAGAACGATTGGTTACCCATGATATTTGAGTCTTATTCATTGAAGTTTTATGTACAGGACTTTGTAATTTCACTGTGAACTTCAAGTAGAAAAAAATAAAAGCCATAACCACTTAAGCTGCTTGTTCCAGGATCAGGATTTTCTTGGTATGAAAGACCAAGTTATCAGAAGCTAAGTTAGTTTTTATTGTTTTACTAAAGAGTTCCCAGGTCCACACAACACACCGTTTTGGTGGACTAAACACCAGAAATGTGATTCTGAAATCTGGAAAGTTTATGTATAGAAGCTAATGAGGTTAGGCTCTTCTGAAGCCTCTCTTCCTGGTTCGCAGGTGAGGATTTGTGTTTGCCTTATCATATGTGCTCCTTCCTTGGAGTTCTTACCTATTGTGTTTATTCCTGCATTTTCAAGGAGATGAGATATATTAGGAGCTACCACAGCCTCATTTAGCAAAATTATACATTTAAAGAGCGATTATTTAAATAGTGATACAACCCAAGTATTGATATTTGGAATGTTGTTCATTTACATCCCAAACAGTGCCTCCAACCTGGGTCCCCTCATCACAGTGTCCCTCCCTCATCCCACCTTGCCTTCTCCTCTGAGAGGGTCCTTCCATACCGCTTTACACTGGTGCATCAAGTCTCTGCAAAATTAAGCAAATTCTCTCCCACTGAATCCAGGCACCCAAAATTTGTTCTCTCTGAAAGATATTTAGAATTTTTAAAGAAGTTTTAGGGGGTCAAAATTCATTCCTCCATATAGAGCTAATATTCTATGGTATAAGAGGATACAAATCTTTATAAAAATAGGGGCCTTGCAATCTCACCTCAACGTTTCTCCGTCATAATAAGTTCTTCTGAGCATGAGATAACTCAAAGTTGGGGCCTAGGCTTGGCTGTCTGTGGCTCACAAACCCAAACCCTTCATCTTTCCTGGCACTATCCAAAGAAAATGGAAAGACAAGCAAATACTCTCTCCTCCACAGAGTTACTGTTGTACAAAATATTTTCCTTGGGGGTTTATTTGTCCTTCATCTTATCCTGACTTCTCTCCAGGATGGTTTGAACAAAAAAGTGAGATTTCAGGTTTGAGCAGTGTCCTAAGGATGACTCTAGAACAAAAACTTTATTGCAGATGAAAATAATTGGAAAAAAAAATGCACCACAAGGAACACAAATTTCTGTCTCAGCAGCCTGAAGGTAAAATGAGGTCACATTAATATTAATAAGTAATTTTTCCTGGTATGCAGCCATACCTGTAGGATTATAGATTCTTAACTTTTTTTTTCCTGGCTGACACTCCAAGGTCTTTGAAGACTTTTCATTAAATTTTGGATGGTTCTAGAATGAGTCTCATTCTGTTTTTCTTCAAAAATGAAAATATGTACATTTGTGTTTTTATCTAAGTTCTAGATAGAAGGCCACATGCTTTGGTATTTGTAGTTAGGGTCTGGTGACCATCACAGTAAGTTCTTTGGAGCGTTCTGCTTCCAGGTTACCTCGCCTTCCACTATCTAATCTCTCCCATGCTTGGCCAGACAGTCCCTTGACACCAATGAAAGCATGTCCTCCCTTCTGATCAGTCTGCTCCTTGGTCAGTCCACAGACACAAAGGCAGCTGCAGCTCTCCATAGTCTCATGCAGCTTTAGCAGAAGTGGTCCCTGGAAGTGGAAGAATCTATGCCTATCACTCTGCCCTCTTCCATCTTCACACTCAGACCTTCAATTAGAAGAACTCAAGAAAATAGATGGCTGCACACAAGAGTAAAGATGGTAATGAGGCTGTGTCCTTCTGTAAGCAACGTCCATTATTGCCTACCTGATATTCACTGCACCATTATACACAGAAAAATGCATTCTTGCTCCATTCAAAGATGTGAGAGCAATTTGTATATCATGGACATTGCCATTTAGCTCCATACCAAATGCTTTATATAAGGATAAAAACTTCAATGTTTATTACGAACAATTTCAGAACATTTTAATAAACTTAATCACCAAATATATTGAGCATCTACTATATGCAAGATAAAAAAGATCACTGATATCTAGGTAAAAAAAATCTTCTCATGTCTGAAATAAATATTGTTTCCCTAAAGACTCAGTGGTCACTGGTATGGTGCTTATTTCTCTAAGTACATGGAATAAAACTCCCCTCTGTATTTCTCAAAAATGTTAAAATCAAAGATAAGTGATATTTCCAAACGCTGAGTACTATAAAATCAACATATCATTTGGCAAGTGGAAATATCTGTCATCCAGTCTAAATCACAGGAACTATGGCTCTCTGAAGGCTCTCTGACCTCATTCAGGTTAATTGGGGTCACATCATAAGCCAATGGCTAACCCCTTTGTTTTCTATCTAGGATAAGCATATTTTAGATGTCAAATTACCATATCTACAAGGGAGAAAAACTACTAAGGAAACATTATCAAGCTTATAGGTACCAAGTTGAAGACAGACTTGGCTGGCCATTCAATTTTGAACTATTAGTTGTATATGGTACAATTAAAAATTTGTTTTACAAAAAAAAATTCTATACATAAAATTTTGGGATGATTTCTATGTAAACTTGTGTTTAGATATATTTTACTGGATTTTTTTATTTACATTTCAAATGTTATCCCTTTTCCCTGTTTCACCTCCAGAAATTCCCTATCTCATTCCTCCTCTCCATAATTCTTTTTTTCAACCAAAAAATATGAGCAATGGACAAAGGAAAAGAGAACCAGTAAATTGAGGTCCCAGTTTTTGAAGCTATCTGACTATGGGTACAACAGGGAAGACTACCATAGCGTGCTAAGCTGAGAAGACATTACTGTCCAGGGCTGATGAAATAGCAAGCCCTTCCTGAATGAAAGATGAAACCCACCACTGTAGCTGTAAAAGAGGAGGCTGTGAACTTCTTCATGAGAGGCTAGATAAACTTATAAAGGCTGGATTCTGGAAAGCTCAATTTTCAGCAATAATCTTCTGAACTGGGACCATTAACTAAATGCAGTTGTCACACAGATGGCAAGAGATTCTAGATATCCATTTTATCCAAGAGAGAAGAGTCGTCAGTCCAGAGATTCAGTTATGATAAAGAAAGACCACACCTTAAAATGTGCCATGCTCTCTGAGCACTCTGGTCAAAGCCAAGCTGCACTGAGCAGTTTGCCTTCCCAGGGGGACCCCCATTCTCCAACCATCTCATATCAACCTTCATCAGACTGAACCATACAGATAATTTTCCCTTCCTCTACCCATCTTGCCTGTTCCCTGAATCTTGTGTTCTAAGCCAAACTTCTCTCAGAAGCCTTCCAGCCCAGAGAGACTTCCATTCTCCTGCCACCTCTCTGACCAAATTCAGCAGACTCAAGACTCATTAACTATACAAAATTTCAGGTTTGGAAACATACAGCCCAAGAAGACCCAATAGAGGCCTGCCAGATCAGGACCATTGAGGTTCCTGCTGACTTCCAATACCTACAAAAAAGAACATCTAAGGAAAAACCATCCAGATGGCTAAAAGACCTGAATAAAACACAACCAACAAGAGGCAATATGACATTTCCAAAGAACAGCCACCAAACTACAACAAGGTTGGATATCCTAACACAACAGACGCAAAAGAAAATGATCTTAAGCACAATCTTATAAATATGATAGAGGTCTTTAAAAAGGAAATGAATAAATCCCTTAGAGCTATAATACAATAAGATAGAGGTCTTTAAAGAGAAAACAAATAAATCCATTAAAGACATACAGGAAAATACAATTGAATAGGTGAAGGAAATAAATTTAACTGTGTGAGAGCTTAAAGTTGAAATAAAAGCAAGAAAGAAAACAAACTGAAGAAATCCTGGAGATGGAAAACCTAGGAAAGAGAACAGAAAATACAGACAAAAGAATCACAAAAAAAAAAAAAAAAAAAAAACAGGAGATGGAAAAGAGAATTCAAACATAGAAGACACAATAAAATAAATTGATGTATTAGTAAAAGATAATGTCAAATCTAAAAAAATTCTAACACAGAACATGAGAAAATCTTGGATAATTATGAAAAAATTCTAACCTAAGACTAACAGGAATAGAAGAAGATGAAGGGTCCCAGCTCTAAGGCCCAGAAAATATTCTCAACAAAATCATAGAAGAAAACTTTCCCAACCTAAAGAAAGAAATGCCTATAAACATACAAGAAGCTTATAGAATGAGAAAAAATTCTTGTGATACAAAATAATCAAAATACAAAATCTACAGAGCAAATAAGGAATATTAAATGTGGCAAGAGGAAAAGGCCAGGTAACATACAGAGGCAGACCTATCAGGATTATTCCTGACTTCTCACAGATACTCTAAAAACTAAAAAGACTGGCATAGATAGCTCGTAGCCTCTGTTTTTAAAAAAGGTGCCAACCTAAACTACTATAAAACTCCCAATCACTGTACATGAAGAAAACAAGATATTTAAAGAAAAGTCCAAATTCAAACAATAGCTATCAACAAATCCAATACTATAGAAAATAGTAGAAGAAAATTTGCAACCAAAGAAGGATAACTATGTCCAAGATAACACAGAAAATAAGTTATTTTATACCGCAAAACAAGAAAAGCACACACACACACACACACACACACACACAAAGATACAAACACCAGCAACATCAAGATAATTACAATTATTTTTGGAAATTACAATAACTGGTCAATATATCTCAACATCAGTGGACTCAATCCTGCGATAAAATGACACAGGCTCACAGAACGGATGCACAAACATCATTTTCTATATACAAGAAACGTAGCCATAAAAATAAATGTTATCTCTGAGTAAAAGGCTGGGGAAAAAAAGTTTTCTAAGCAAATCGACCAAATCAGCAAGCTGGAATGGCCATTCAAATATCTAATAAAATAGACTTTCAACCAAAATTAATCAAAAGAAACAGGGAAGGACACTCAATACCTATCAAAGAAAAAATCTACCAAGATGCTATTGTAATTATAAACATCTATGTCTCATACATAAGCACATCCACATTTGTAAAAGAAACATTGCTAAAGCATAAATCGCACATCAAATCCTACACATTAGAAGTTGAAGACCCCAATACTCCACTCTCATCAACTGACAAGACATCCAGATGAAAAGTAAACAGAAAAATAATGAAACTAACAGACATTATGAAGTGAGGGGACCTAACTGACACACCTTCACTCAAACACAAAAGAATCTACTTTCCTCTTAGCACCTCGGGGATCCTTCTCCAACACAACTAGCCTTAACAAATACAAAAAAGAATTGAAATAAAACCTTGCATCTTATCAGACCCCCACGGAATAAAGCTGGAATTCAACAACAAAAGGAGAACTTAGGAGCCTATACACCCATAGAAATTGAACAGCTCTCTACTCCATGATATCTAGATCAGGGAAAAATCAGGAAAGAAACTAAACACTTTCTAGAACTCAATGAAAATGTATGTATAATATAGCCAAATTCATGGAACACAATGGAGGCAGTGCTAAGAGGAAAGTTTATAGCCCTAAGTGCATAAAGAAGTTAGAAAATTCTCATATTAGGAATCTTAAAATATACCTGAAATCTCTAGGGAAAAAAAAAAGCAAGCACATCAAACAGGAGTAGAAGGCAGGAAATAATTAAAATCAGGGCTGAAATCAACCAATTAGAAACAAACAAAACAAAACAAAACAAAAAAGCAGCAAACCCAAAAGTTAATTCTTTGAAAAAATCAACAAGATAGACAAATTCTACTAAAACTAAGAGACAGAGAAACATTATCCAAATAAACAAAATGAGTAATGAAAAAATAACAACTGACACTGAAACTCTTTGAAATTCAAAGACTAATTAGGGCTACTTTAAAAGCCCCTACTCCAAAAAAAAATTGGAAAATCTTAATGAAATGGATAATTTTCTAGGCAGATATCACATACCAAAGTTAAATCAAAACCAGGCAAACTAAACAGCCTCATGAACCCTAAAGAAATAGAAGCAAAAAAAAAAAGCCCAGAATTTTGCCAAACTTTTAAAGAAGATCTAGTATCAATACTCCTCAAACTATTTCAATATATAGAAACAGAAGAAAACACTACCAAACTTATTATTCATTATTCTGTGAGGCCACAGTCACTGATACCGAACCCACACAAAGACCCAACAGAGAAAGAAAATTTCAGATCAATTCCTCTTATGAACATTGATTCAAAAATATTCTTACAAACCAAATCTGTGAGCATACAAAAGACATCATCCATCAAGATCAAGTTGACTTCATCCCAGGGATGCAGGAATGGTTCAATATACGAAAATCCATTAATGTAATCAGCTAGAGAAACAAACTGAAAGAAAAAAAAATCACATGATTATCTCATTAAACGCTGAAAAAGCCTTTGATAAAATCCAACACTCCTTCATGTTAAAGATATTAGAGAAATCGGGGCTATAGGGCACTAGCTAGACTGTCTCATTTGATGTCAATGGGAAAGGAAACACCTAGCCTCTAGAGACATTAAGTGCCAAGGTTGGGGAGATTCCAAGGTGGGGCTCCAACTTGTTCAGAGGAAAGGGAATGGGGAGAGGATTTTGAGAAGTGGGTGACCAGAAGGGGTCAGTGAGTGGGATTCAAAGTAAATAAGTAAATTAAATTAAATTATAAAAAAGTAGCAATTCATGATAATAGTAAAGTCAATACTATAGGATTAATGACAAATTTAACAATAAATACCACCCTTAACAAACAAAAGCAACTCTGCGCAATGTAAAAGACACACTAGTGATTTTACAAAAATCTCCAGATACACAATTCAGCTTCTAATTGCTATCACTCATAGCATGTACTGGACAATGAACCAATCACCAGACATATAAAGAGCAGAAACATGAAGCCAATGTCAGAGATAGGATTGGAGCTATAGCTCAGAGGTAGAGCTCATATCTAGTGTGAACAAGTCTCTGGGTTCATCTCCTACTACTGTGAAAAACATGCAAATATTAATTACATTCTGACCATAGCTTACACTCTCTAGACCCTCCACACACACTCCTCCATGCCTTTTTCCAGTCACCCCTTCACCATTTCTATTCAGAAAAGTGTGGGCTTCCTCCCACGTACATCAACCCCAGCCCTGGCATATCAAGTTGCAGTAAGGCAAGCACATCCTCTGTTATTAAAGTCTGTAGCAGACAACCCAGTAGGAGGAAAGGGTTCCAATGGCAGGCAATAGAGTCAGAGGCAGCTGTTGTTCACATTGTTAGGAGTCAGCCAAGTAGGCAAAGCTCCATAACTGACATATAGACAGAGGACCTAAGTCATTTCCATACAGGCTCCCTCATTGGTGACCCAGCCTCTGTGAGCTCTTATGGACTCATGTTAGTTGATTTTGTGGGGATTTTGTGGTGTCTTTGACAACTCAGGCTCCTAAAACCTTTTCTTCCCCCTCATTCACAGGATTTCAGAAATGCTACCTATTACTTGGCTATGGATGTCTGCATCTGTCTCCATCAGTTTTTGGATGAAGCCTCTCCAATGACAATTGAACTAGATACCAATCTAGGCATATAGCAGAATATCATTTAGAATCATTTCATTGACTTCAAAATGTTATTTTAAAAGAGGAAAATAGTCATATTGAGTTGATAATTACAAGTGTAAAATCAAGCAAATGAGGAAACAAATTTTAAAATAATACCATCAGATATGGGTTTAATGTTGTGTTGGAAATCATAGAAGGAAAGGGTCTGTAAACTTGAAGGTAGACTGAAAGACATTAGCAAGCTAAGATGTACAGAACATTCCTTAACAGTCTCAAAGCTTCACAGGTTACTGTGAAGGGGCTAACTGACATTAACTTAAGTTTCTGGAGAAAACAGCAGAAGGCATGCCAAATATTTGAAGAAAAAAGATGGAAAACTGGTTCACAACCACAAAGTACAGATCTAAAAATCCATGTGAATCCTAATGAGGACAGAATAAAATTATATATTGTCGGAATATTAGGTTACTACCACTAAAAGCAGAAAATAGCAAACAAAACAGCAACTGGCTAGTGGTGTGGGAAAACAACATTTCACACAGAAGGAAAGCAGCACAAAACCAAGACCAACTTGTGAAAGATGGTGGTACCCAAAAGACAGCAAACGATACTTTACAGAAGAAACCAACCTAAAATCCCAAATCTGCTAATAAAAAAATTTCATTGAAAACAAATATATAAAATCAACCACCAGATACAGAAATGCTGAGAAAATATGTTGTAAGAATATTGGATGGATTTTAAGTTCTTTATCCTTAAGAGAAAATTCATGCTGTAGGAATTCAGTTTGTTTTCTAGAAAGAGAAGAGATGCAGGCTGTGCACAATGGGGTGGGCAGAAGGCACCTGGAAGGCCCCGCAGGAAAAGTCTGATCAAGGTATACTGTGCAGAAAATTTTTCAATTGAAAAATAAAAGAAACTCAGATCCATTACATCATTAGAAATAGTAAATACATGGTTAAGTACAAAATAAAACAGTTTATTTTTCTTTCCTGAAAAAAAATAATAATGACTGTTTCAGCATCAGAGGTGGTGTTTGCGGAGGAGCTTGTGGTATGTGTACATGTAAAATATTTAACTATAGCAGAACAGAGCATGAAGCTGGGGTGTCAGCGTCTGTGAGGTAATTACATGTGCTCTGATATTAACTCCAAAGGCAATAGTAGTCACAATCAACTACTTGAAAAAGAAAAAGAAGTGTCTGAGAAAGCTAACAATTGCAATAAGTAAATACTAAAATCCAATGACCTTTAAAGGCACCAGGAAAAGACAGAGGCAATAACAATACATTCTGAAAGTAAAAGGCAAATATCTAAACCCTTCACCAGTTGAATGTGTGTCCTAGATGATGTCCTCATTAACATAGTATGCAATGTCCTGAAAACAACTCATTGGAATTCTTTCAACAAGCTGTGTTCAGTTAGTTGGATAGAATTATTTCTAAAGGCAGAAGAAAGAAGACAGAGAATAGGGGAAAGACACAAGGAGAGAAGGATAGAAAAGGAGAAACAGTGAACCTGCCACAAAAATGTAAAAAGAAAACACATACTTGAAACTACATACTCTATTCAGGCTTGATGGTGTTTTAGAGGTTGAGACAAAGGAATTGTTCCACGTTCAAAGGCAGCCTAAGCCACACAGTGAGAAGTAGGCCAGTCTTAGCTACAAAGTAAGACTCTATTTCAAAACCCAAATAAAAGAACACCCAGATGGCTCAACAAATATAAACAAATACCCTGCAGGCTTGATGGCTGGAGTTTAAATGCCAAAGCAAAAGGCAGGATAAAATTGAGTCTAAAAGTTGTCCTCTGAACTCCACCATGTACCACAACATTCTTCTATCTGCAAACACACACACACACACACACACACACACACACACACACACACACACACATCTACCACTACCATCATCAGCAAAATAATAATGTATGAAAATTTAAATAAATAAGCATATAGATATATACATATACATACACATACATACACTTTTGAAGCTCATATTTATACTAGAAAAAATATAACAGAAAACTGGAAGGATTAATTTAATTGAAGATTTCTTTGCATGTATCATTAACTATTCATATCTAAGAAGAAAGTATTAATTCTGTCTCATCCAAATTCAAAATTTCTCTTCCAAAGATACAATTAAGAAAATGAAAAGCCAAACTCAGACAAAGTATTTTCACAAATTGGAAGAGAATATTTGAATGTCTCTAATAAAGGATTTACTTCCTAACTCATTTATAAAGGGACATGAATTTAAGACAGAGACTCATAAAATGTCTAGAAGAAGCTAGAGAGGTAAGAAGACATGGATATTATTTTAAAAGCACATTGTTTAATCCCTAAAAATTTCAAAGAATAACAAGTACAAAAACAATTCTCAAATTTTATTAGTAAAAAAAATGGGACAAACAGAAAAGGGAGGTAATTACAACAAATATCAACACTAAGTAAAATGGAAGAATAGTTAGTTGGGACAGGTAGCTCAGTGGTTAAAAGCACTTACTGGTCTTACAGGGAACAAGGATGTGATTTCCAGTACCCATATCCAGTGGCTCATAAACATCTGTAACTTCTCTAGCAGATATGGTACCTCCTTTTGGTGTTTATACCTGCAAACAAATGCACAAGCACACAAACACACACAAACACACACACACACACACACACACACACACACACACAAAGTAAAATTAACATTTAAAATTTAAAAATATAAAAATATCCAAAAAGGACTACACATAGAGTTTGAATGTCACCAGTGATTGTTGAAGTGCAGATTGAGACTATGACTAAATATGACTAGATGCCTGTTAGAAATCACTATGCCAGAGTCGTATAGATACAGCTGATCACACTTGCAGCTAACCATCGGTCTGAACTCGGGGATCCCAATGAGGTTGCTAAAGAAAGCACCTAAGGAGCTGAAAGGTGTTGCAACCTCATGGGAAGGTAACATTATCAACCAACCAAACCCTCCAAAACACCAACCTTTCTGCACACTTTGAGAGACCAGTTGTGTGTGTAGCTGAAGATAGCAGTGTCTGGCATCAACATGAGAAGAGTTTTCTGTTCTAGAGAGGGCACATTTTCCCAATGTAGGGAAAGACAAGGCAGTGGGGTAGAGAGGGGGATAAGAAGTAGAGCACCTTTGTGAAGGCAACATTAGGGGGAGGGGGAATGGGAGCAAATTGGAGTAAAGGGAAAACATCTCAAATGTAAATACAGAGTATCTAGTAAAAAAAGGAGGAAAAAAAAGAAATCACTTCAAACAGCAATAATGAGAGCAATAAAGGGAGAATTTGTAATTGTTTATATTTTGAAATTACATAAACTTTTATTAATATTCTACACAGTGGGATAGGTACTATCTTACTCTTTATCCCATACCTCAGTTCTTACCCCAGTGAAAGTGAAGAGAGATCTGTGCATAGAAACACTTTCACACGGGTGCTCACCATAGTTTTGTTTGTGATAACCAGCATCAGGAAGTGAGGGAAATGCACATAGACAGGGTGGTATATAAACAGATTCTGCAGACAAACTTGCTCTTCAATCAGAGGAACAAAGAATCTCCCCTCACCTCAGTAAGGCTGGAGATAATTAGAGTGAAAGACACATACAAGAGTGCAGATGGTGTGCCTCTCTTAGAAAAACTTCTTGAAAGTTCGAACTAATCAGTAGTGACTAACAGCAGACTAGTGGCTGCCTGGAAGTTTTCACAGAGTGTGGGGAAAGTCCCAAGAGGACATAAAGAAATATGGAGACTGAAGGATGCTTTCCTGACCTTGATGGTGGCACTAGGTCCACCTGTACTCACACATTAAAAACGTTCTCGGAGAGAACACTTCATGTACATGCAACCTCCCTTGTGTCCGTTATACCCTAGTTGAAATGTTCAAAACAGAAAAGGAATATTCAGAGGCATACTGCTAATCAATGCCAAACTCTGTGCACTGAAATGCAAATCAACAGTATATAAATTATGTTCTGGTTAGCATGTACCAATAAACATGAAAAACACTGCAACTCTCAGAATAAGCATGGAACTTCATGGAAAACTTCTGATAAGCATCAGATCATAGACATGACAATATAACAAATATTGTTACCAATGTAAAAATTGACAATACATAATTTTAGAGCACTCTAAGGGCTATCCATAATAACTGTGAATCAGAGAATACCTCGAAGAAGTAGCCACAGGGGCCACATTCACAGCTCTAGGGTGAAAGCCACAAAAAGGGACATGGTTTTCACCACATTTGGTGTTTCCTCCCTTACTGGATATTGCCAGCATGAATATTCCTAGTTCCACCGTTCTTTGTATTGTGGCTTTGTAAACACCTATTGTGATATAATTGAGGATTCAAGAAAGATTTTAAGTGAGAGCTTGGTATTTCACTTATGAGACTGAGACAGTCATGTTACTGTGTACACCACCTGGAAATGGTACCCAAAGCTATAAAACATAGAGGTTGAAAGTACCTACATGGAAAACCTGTTAACACAGAAAAGCTGATATGGGTACATCATATCTGTGGGACTGGACTTCAAGATAAAAAGCATCATTAACATTGTGATTATAGAACTCATATTTGGTACCAATAACCTGGGTCAGAATTCATGGCTGGCTTGGTCATAGGCCCTATGGGGGAATCTGATAGTACTATTTTATATTTAACTAAGTAAAAACAGTCTTAAATTGTCTCCTAATGACATATCTTTATACCTGTATATTAGTGCATCTCTCAGACCTCAGCAGAAAAAATCATTTGAGCAGTAGGTAGTGATTCATACATAAACCCATCACTATTCAACTTGCACAGAATAAGAGTGTCCATCTCTAAATGCAACAATTAGTTCATCCCTCCTCTACCAAAGGATCATGAGCGGTGAGAAGATTGTAACAGCCACCGAGACTGACTGTAGCAGACAGTGTTGTTGATATTGCTGATACACACATGAACTCAAAGTTCATCTCTGGGACTGTATGCATGAGGCTTGTGAAAAAGCAAGCCAGAGACAGTCCCAGCATGGATGGAGGGAGTGCTCATTAGGTCCCATGCCTATCTGAGAAATGATTGACAGTTGGTGGCTACTGAGGGGAATAAGGTCAATATTCTTCAGGGAAGCCATTTCTGAGAGGCTACACATGTTAGATGACCTTTCACATGACATTGAGAGGACATGTGTTTGCAGGATGGATAGAGGAGCAATTGGGTTAGAGAGAAGTGTGTTACACATTCATTAAAGTACATTATAGACACTTGTGAAATCTGAAAACAAGAAAAATTAAATAAAATCAACTTTAAAAGGAACATTCTAAAGCATTAAAAAATAGTAAATGAGAACTGGGAGGAAGGCAAAGAGCTGTCTGCGAATACTGGAGCAAACAGGCAGAGTACTGGGGAATACTGACAAATTATGTCTAATTTTCATCTCTCTGGAACTCAGAATGAAGTCCTCTTTCTCTATTATGTGAGTCCACCATTCCAGTCCTAAATTCATGCTGTCATAACTCTCTTCCTTTCTATTCATACACTTAAAACTTTTTTCTTAAGGAAAGAATAAATAATTTCTAAAATACAAGGATAAAATGAAAGATGAGTCAATCAATAAAGCAATCAATGTTGCAGCCATCAGCGCTTAATTATTCATTATAATCTCAGATCATTTGCCCAAATCCAAAATCAAGCTGCTTACAGGATACAATTTTTATTCTACTCTCTCTGTAACTCAGTCTCTTGCTTGGATATTTTTTTCTCTATCTGATTTTATGTTTGCATTTAAATCAGGAATACAAATATTGAACTTACAAATAAATTGATACATGGTTGAACCTATGTGTGATCAGAAAAATCGAAATCATTTTTCTCTCCAGACAAAAGTATTAAAATGAATTGCAGTCTGGGCTAAGTGTAGACATTACGGTGACATGAGTAATAGTCCACGTTGTGCAAAAGCCTGAAGTGTTTGCTGATTACTCAGTGGTAAGCGTGTCAGAAACAGGGCTTAGGGACAGACTTCATCTTCTAAAATTATTTCCGCTGAGGCTGAGAAGCTGCCACCTTGCTGATTGTGAAGGAATAAACAAAACAAAATAACTCAGGCTACCGGCATAGGCCAGGGAGCAGTACAAACTCCCAGCCCTGCCAATTGTCCGCCTCGTTCTCCCTCTTAATTTACTGGTTGATTTATATCATGAAGGGGTATGTCCACTTTGTTTCCCCAACTCACACTTTAGTTGTTTCAACTTGTAAAAGGTTTCTTAGCTCTAAGTCCCTCAAGAAATAGATTTGAACACACATAGATTAGGCATGGTCATAGAGGAGCCATGCTTCTGCTCATATAGCATTCATATTGGTAGCTATCGCCAAGACAATCAGAAAGATTATAGGCCGTAGGGAGGCTGGTAAGAGCTGAAAACAGTAATGGCTTCAAGCACTGTCTCTGGCACAAGAATACATTTGTTTATGTTATATGTAACATGTGCTTGCATTCATGTGATTTGTATAAACTCTTCAAATCTACCATCTCACATTAGAACACACATAGACAGACAAATCTATTTTAGCAATGCCTGTATTCTCACCATTATCATAAGAACAAACGCTCATTCATCAAATGCAGTTGGTCATCTGTAATACAAGAAGTGGGTAGCTGCCGTGGGAACTTTATGGTGATCAGTCATGGACCCCTCCCCAAGAAGCTGAGTACCTGGTGTCACCCCTCAAGACTCAAAGATTTCTTTACATATATCATATGATGGGGGTCACCAGTACATTTAAGGTAGCCTTGAGGTCTGAGACTTACTCTGAAATTGTCTGTAAGGAGAGACAAGGAATGAAGAATGGAGGGGGTAAACTTTCCAACTGGTCAGATGAGCTGACCAGAGTTCAATGAAGGCAACTTGTGGATACCCTGCACCAAAGCAGACTGCATTTGGAGAGCAGCAGAAAGGACAGTGAGGTGTAGCAGAATCAACTGTGTTTATCTGGTGTGGTTAAATCTTTAGTAACAGAACAAAGGAAGTTGCCTTTTGTCAAACACATGTTCTTACCTGAAGAAGATGGAGGATGTTGGTTTGTTTTGCCATTAAATGGGACAAGCATATTTTGCCCCGCATCAGCCTACCATTGCTGTAAGGTGGCAGCAGATACCAGCATCTGTGCTCGTGATGGGAAGGCTCCAAGAAAGACATGAAATGGCTGAAAATGAGACTTGTGTGGAGAGAAAGGCAGAGCTCCTTCAGGTCTTCAGGATGTATAAAATTGCTTTCTTTGATTATCCTGAAATTATTCTTCAATTAGCTAAAGAATGAGGGGAGGAGAGCAGAGGTCTGTGGAATAGTTGAGATTCATCCACACTGTCAGAAGAAACCATTTATCTGTCCTTCATAATTGTGACAGCTTACTTGAAATGTGCCAAGCTCTAGAACTTAGTTATTTCCCTTTGTTGATAAAGTGTTTTGTCACAAATAATGCCAACGCTGCTTTAAATCACTTGTGAGACATCACCTAGGCCTTTTTGAAATAGGCATCAATCCAACCACGACTGGAAGCACCTATGTCCATCACTGTTTATTACTGAGTGTTCAGTCATTCTTATAGGAGTTGGAGAACCTGAGTTCTTTGATGCAGAGGACAGGGCCAGGTCTAAACCCCATTCCAGGTCTTACTAGCCATGTGGACAGGACAAGCGAGTGGACACACAATGGCATTCTTGTGGTCATAGCCCAGGTTTTGAAATCTAACAATAGATATAGAATGGTGAGTGAGTGAGTGAAAAAGTACCTACATAGAAGTTTAGCAGTCATGATTAGAGTTTAGAAAATTTCAGTGCGTGTATGTGTGTGTGTGTGTGTGTGTGTGTGTGTGTGCATGTATATATGGAATTTTCTGTTTATATATGAATATTAGAAACAGTCAAGAAAAATTTTGCAGTTGTTTTAATAAAAGTGGCCACCATAGGCCCATAGGAAGTGGCACTATTAAGGGGTGTGGACTTGTTGTAGTAGGCATGGCTTTGTTGGTGAAAGTATGTCACAGGGGCTAGACTTTGAGGTCTTAGATGCTTACACCTAGCCCACTGTCTCTTTTCCATCTGTAAGCCAGTCACACTTAAATGTTTTCCTTTATAACAGTTGTGTGGTCATGGTGTCTCTTCACAGCAATAGAAAGCCTGAGACATGCTTTAAGTTGTTCGAACACTTGTTTCTCTCATGTTTAGCTTGACTACTGAGTCAGATGTTGTAGATCCAGTATAATTCCAAATATACTCATTTGTAATGTATCTAATACATAAACAGATTAAACTTTAGATAAAGGTCAGACATAAATGAGTCACATCTTTCCCTCATTAGGCTTTCTTAGTTTCTCAATCTACCATAGAAGAAGGGAAGAATATATACAGTTAACAGTAAGAATTCTACCATCTTAGGGAGATAAATTAGAGTTTTAGAATCAAGTCACACTCCATGGCGGCCAAACAACTCTTCTGTTCTAACTACACATTTTAAACTAGGTATATTCAACTAATGGCCAGTAGGCCATATGCTTTCCAGGATATCTACAAATGAACTAACCCACAGTTTCGGGTGATACTGGTACATCACAATGGCAAAAATGTTTAGACACTTCAGTGAGTGCTTATTCATTTCACATTAGTACTAATACAATATCTTAACCACTTCAAACTTATTCTACCATCTTGAAAGTCAGAAGTCATTGAACTAAAATCAGGATATGGGCAAGGCCAATTCCTTCTGGAGAATTTGGGAAGAAATTTGTGCCTTTCTGCTCCAACCATTCAAAGTTCCCAAGCTTTCTGGCCTGATGGTCATTTTCTGTCTCTGCCTCACCTGCTTCCTTTTATTCATTATAGGCAGTTTTTTGTGATGACTTGAATATGCTTGGACAATAGGGAGTGCTACTGTTAGGAGGTGTGGCCTTGTTGGAGAAAGTGTGTCACTGTCATGGGTGACCTTTGAAGACCTCCTATGCTCAGGCTCCACCCTTTTTGGGAGTGTGCTTCCTGCTAGCTGCCCAAGGATGCCAGTCTTCCTCTGGCTGCCTTTGTAGCAAATGTAGAATTCCCAGTTCCTCCAGAACTATGTCTGCCATGCTTCCATCCATGATGATAATAGACCAAACCTCTGAAACTGTAAGCCAGCTCCAATTAAACTGAACTGTGTTGCTAGAGAAATCATTCTCTGTTAAGGGCAGAGATTTGACAAAACTTCCTTTCTTCTTGAGAATAATACCTTCCATTCAGTTCTTGGACTTAACATTCATAGGCTATATGAGAAATAAGAAAGTCTATGTGTCATTTAAATGCATTTCCTGTGGCTACAACCAAAAAAAACATGCTACCAAATTTGTACTTTACTAAAGTTTCCTTGATCATGGTGTCTCCCCACAACAATGGAAACCATAACTAAGATACCTTATAATTGTAATTTGTCTACCTAGATAACCAAGATAACATCATTGTAAGATTCTTAGCTCTTGTTATGTGCAAATCCAAAGTCCATTTTTCTTCATTAGGTAATAAATTTACCCAAATATGCCAAAGGTTAGCTAGTTTTTAAATACTATGACTTAAAAAAGATTAAGCTAGCTGAAACCCATACATGAACATCTTTGAAGACCACTATTTGACTAACCTATTAAGATCGATTTTCCTTCCTAGAACATTTCTCTTAACTGACTAGGTCACCATTGCCCTCAAACATTACAAGTACATCATCCTTTAAAATATTTCTTCTGTGGGCAAGTTGTTTCCCTGGTGAAATGAATGTCAGAGTTGCTCAAAAGAGGAGAGGATTAATCCTGAAGGCATACACTCAGGTGCACACAGCTTTTGCTGTCTGTGCCTCTTCTGCACAGCTGCTCGCAGTGGCTCTAGCACTGGGGTGCAAATCATTGTTCTGAATTTTCTAGTTTGAGAACACATGCTCTGGTAAGGACAGGGTTTGAGCAACCTTCCTTTCTTCCTGAGAATAATACTTTCCATTCAGTTCTTGGACTCAACATTCACAGGTTACATGAGAAATAAGTAGGTTTATGTATCATTTAAATACATTCCTATGGCTACAACCAAAATCACATTTGCTACCAAATGAAAGACTAAAACCTAATACAGAACATGTTCAAAAATATTACACAGAGTCAAATCTCATGTTCATTAATATAATTGGCACTATAGTCACATTTTCTTCCTCAGTAGTGAGAATGACCCTCTTCCCATATTGCCATCAATAACAACACAAGTATGGCCAGGCTGGGCTTGACCACACTGTAACTGTGATCTTGGCCCCTTGGGCAACAAAGTGATTTTTATTTACAGTGACAAGATGATCTTTCTGTTTGTGCCTTGGAAAGTATACAGGGCTCTAACTCTGAGGCACAGCACAGCCAGGCTGCCCTTTCTACCCAACTCTCCCTATATGGTAGGGTGTCAGAATTCATCTCTCTACTCTGGGGAAGTTGCATCTCTCTTGCTCCAGGGAAATGTCCTTGTCCTCTTCAATCCTGTAATTTGGGAGCAGTTTGAACTTTTCTCAGAAGCTCCAAAGAGCTTCTTTCAGTTACAATAAAGACTAGCTCTATTGGAGCCAAAAATTATCGATGTACCAGAAAGCTTGGCATCCAGAACATACCAATTTCAGAACCACACAGCCTTTCATCATGATTTTTACCCATTGGACCTGTACAACAAGTACCCAGATTCAAAGGCGGCCATCATCAATAGGCACTTCCAACAATATGGTTAAAAAATTACAATCACGCATAATTATATAAATAAAACATTGAGATTTTATGAAATCAAAATATCTGATTTTTCATCACCAAAGTATTTATGTAATTACTGTGATGTTTTTAAATTGTAAGTGACTTAGTTTCACACAAGGGCTGGGAGTAGATTTGTTCAGGAATTGGTTCCCCAGAGCTTGAGCCACAGAGAGAATAATGGGGATAAAACTGACCTAATCTTAAAACCAAGTGTGGGTAAGCCATCTTTTGCAGGTCACTCACTTTTGGATGCTTGAAGGTTATTATCCCAATTCTCATGTAAGTTCTGTCTAACTCTAATAAACTGGAAAGAATTAACCACTTAGTTTCTTTCTTTCTTTTTTTATTAATATTGTCTTTGTGTTGTTGTTCACTTGTAACAAAGAAAGATGGCTAAAACAGAACACCCAAACTTAGTGCTGCTGACCTTGTTAGTCACATTGTATCACAGTCTATCCATAGTCCAGAATATAATGGCTTGGACAGAAATGAGTGTGCCTTTTTCATGGAAAGTGGAATCTAGTGATCTCAAACCTTTGAAGGAAGTAAGAATGTCTAGCTGACTCCTGTTTATTAAAAATTTCTTCAATTCTAAAGTGAAATGCTAGATGACACTAATATTCCAAAGATGTGTTTTGTCTAAATGTTCTTCCATTATCTTGCCTCCATTTTCCATATAGCCACTGGATTCTCTTGTCATTGCTTTTTCCAGCTCATTTTTTCCTGAAATTCATAACCAACAGGAGTAAATAAGTTACAAAAGGAAAGAAGAAAAACACAAAAATAAGGAGAAGACATGATTATAGAAGGGGGGCATGCTGGAGTTCTCACAGAGCTGGAGAAAATATTTGGGAAAAATATAGTGTCAAGATATGTTGTCTGCATGCATGAAATTGTGTATGGATAAATAAAATATGTTCGTGAAAAGATGAAAGATCATAAATTATTTTAAATGTTAAATAATAGAAAAGAGATCAATCCTTAAGCTTTGTGGAGAATTTTCATTTATGAAGGGTTGGCTGTGTCCTACAGTTCCATTTCTGAATGTTAATGGCGTTTTGTCATCCATTTCGCAAACAAGATGTGTCTTTGTACAAGCCAGTGAGCACTTGGTCACTTTCACTCTGATCTCAGGCCTCAAAGAGCAAGTTTTAGTGATAGAAGGAAGAATACTATACAAGCTGATTTCATTACACAGTTATAAAATATCTTATTCTCGATTATCAAGAGGACATTAAACACAGGAAGCATATAGTGCTGGGAGGAGTAAGATATCAGTGTCTGAAAACATGGTTGGTGTAAGTTACCATTTACACACTTCTGTCAAATATGGCTAAAAAGACCCTGAAGAAAATCCTGGAGCAGCTCACATTGGAGTAGTGGATGCAAAGTCTTCAGTTTCTACCTGAAACTTCCTCAAAGTAAGCATTCTGAATGAAGACATCAGATGTGCTATTTTTGAAAGAGCCCAGTTCATGATTAGTACATAAGATTCTCCCAACATACCTTTCTCGGGAGCTGTATAAGGCCTTTATTGCATTTCATTGAGTTATTTTTGTCTCTATTATTTTGAATTACAGATCATCTCACTTCTGCTAGTAAATTTTTGCCTAGCTCTAGTTAGGGTCAGCATCTCTGAATACCGAATAGAATTACACACAAAAAAAAGGTCATGAAAATATGGGTTTAAATTTTGGGTATATTTATGTGAGCACAGCATTATTGGGGATAAGAGAAAAGGAGAGAATTATCCTACAAAAATACATCAGCAATCTGATGGTTGATTACCCCTCTTCAGAAATTATCCCTAACCTGTCACTAGCTCACTGATGGGCAGTGTTTTACTCTCATTCACTGTACACACCTGCAAGCAATTGCCTTCTGCTGCTTACCTGTGATTCAGGTGTGTACAAGATTTGGTAATAGTATTTAAAGTTATGCAAATGTGTGTGGGAGGGTGAAGCACAGAATACTAAAGATATCCGAGTTTAGCAGTAAAAATCACACCAGTAGATCAATAGAAAATGCTGAAATACTTCTCTATGACCACTGTCACTCATCATACGATAAACAGTCACAGTCCTCCCTGTGGCAAACATGCCATGAAAACTAGAAGCTCAGACATAGGAAAGAGAGGTAATGATGGTGGAGGAAGTATTCAGAAGGAATGTAAGAAGGAGAGTTGGATAAAATAAGAGCAAAAAAGACTGAAGTAAAATGTAAGGCGACAGGAAGGAAAATGATGAAAAGAAGAGTAGAAGGGATGGAGAGAAGAAGCATTGGTAGGGAAAGAGGAAAAGGAGGTCAAAAGAAAGAGAAGGAAAGATGGAGGAAGCATTGTCATAGATGAAGGGACAGGGAAGGAAGGAAGAGAATAGGTAGGGACACAGAAATGTCAATAATTAAAAATATATATAGAAAACAAAACAGCAGCCAACAGACTGGGAAAAGATTTTTACCAACCCCACATCTGATAGAGGTCTAATATCCATTTATACAAAGAACTGGAGATGTTAGATGCCAGAGAATCAAAAATCCTATTTAAAAATGGGGTACAGAGCTAAACAAAAAATTCTCAATTGAGGAATATCAAATGGCTGAGAAGCATCTAAGGAAGTATTCGACATCCCTAATCATGAGGGAAATGCAAATCAAAACAGCCCTGAGATTCCACCTCACACCAGTCAGAATGGCTAAGATCAAAAACTCAAATGACAGCAGATGCTGGTGAGGATGCAGACATAAAGGAACACTCCTCCACTGTTGCTGGGGTTGTAAGTTGGTACAACCACTCTGGAAATCAGTCTGGCAGTTCCTCAGAAAATTGGACATAGTCCTACCTGAACACCCAGTTATTCCACTTCTGGGAATATACCCCAGAGATGTTCCAACATACAATAAGGGCACATGCAGCACAATGTTCATAGCAGCCCTATTTATAATAGCCAGAAGCTGGAAAGAACCCTTCAGTAGATAAATGGATACAAAAATTGTGGCATATTTACACAATAGAGTACTACTCAGCTATTAGAAACAATGACTTTATGAAATTCCTAGGAAAATGGATGCATCTAGAGAATATGATTCTGAGTGAGGTTACCCAGTCACAAAAGAACAGACATAATATGTAGTCATTGATAATTGGATGATAACCCCAGAAAGCTCTGAATACCCAAGAAACAACTCACAGGCCATATGAAGCTCATGAAAAACAGAGGCCAAAAAGTCAAAGCCTCAGGCCTTCTTAGGAAAAATAAATAAATGTATAGCACCCTCTCAGAGTGTGGTACACCTTGACCTTAAATCATTAATAATCCAAGAGCTAAGAATATGGCCTTGTGGCAATTTTTGGTATTCAAAGATCATTATGCTTAATCTATACTGACCAAGAAAACTGACTGTTTCCATGTTATGTTCTGTCCTACATGTACTTTATGCTTATGGTAACTAGTGGAATTTCAATGCATGTTATCAAACCTCTAAATGAATTAAGTACTGACAAAAATATATTCATGTGGTGTTATGCCAAAATGCCTTTAAAAAAATCTGTACATGTATCCCTTTTTTAAAAATAAAGTTGTAAGAGAAAAAATATATGAAAAATATTATAAATTATTTTTAAAGGCTCTGAGAACAAACAGGTAAGATTCACAGAGAAGAAATCATTCCCTACATGGACATTAGAAAATGCAGTTAGGGTGGGCTTCATATCATAGAGTCTCCACTGTGGGGTCATTCTCCTCTGACTAGAACTGAAAGTGAAGATCCTGTCAGTGAGCTCTTCTTATCACTGATGTCTCGGTGGCTTTTGATACTAAGCGAAGAAACTTATACTAGAGGCAAATCAATTCATTTTAAAAAAATAATAGACTTCTATTGATACATTTGAATTGCCTTTCCTAGTTTCTTTTCCATTTGCCAAATCATGTGTTACATTTCAAAATTGAGTTGAGCACTTTAGGCTCATCAAGCTGTAATGAAAAAGCTTGGAACTATACAGAGGAAGAACTTTGAATGAAGAATAGCATGGGACCCAAAAGATCTAGATCATCTGAGTTCTGTGGGACCAAGGCAAAAGTGAAAACAAGAAAAAAAAATTTCTTCCATTGGGTGAAACACTGTACAGGTAAAAATAAAAGGATTTTTCAAGTAACAGATATGAACAGATAATGAGAATATGAATTACATTGCACTTCATTAAGGCATATGTTTGTATAAATGTGTGTGTATTTCCGAAACATCATATATGTGTGTGAAATATTTAACTTCACATAACATCTGTCAACTTACGGTTTAAGCTTACATACTGTTCACTACAAAATATTGACCTAAATATTTTCAGGTTTTCCAATTCTATTTCTTTCCTTTGTTACAATTCATTGTCAAGTCATCATTCCCTGTAACACTGTGTGTAGTGTTGGTTCTTCAAGACTCAAAAACTCCTATGCTATTAACTAACTCTATAACTCAATTATTACAGTTAGGAGAAAATCTGTCAGGCTAACTAATGGATGGGTTGGTTAAGATGTTTAAACTTTGTAATTGCTAGAATCTAGAAACTTAGGACTATAACTGATTCACTAGGGAACTAAAACTGTAGAATACAGGGGAGAAGATGGAGTTAGGCAGGCAAAGCTTTCAGATTGCAGCATACATTAGCTTTCCTTCTTTTGCTGTAAAGAGTTACCATGACCAAAAGCAAGTTAATGGGGAAAGGGTTTAGTTTAGAAAGATATCCCATAATGGTAAAGAAACTTGGCAGCAGGAGCAGAAAGCAGGGTGATCATATTTCATCTACACTGCTAGCAAAGGAAGAGGACAGGGAACAGAACAAAGTTCCAAACTCACAAAAGTTAACCTCAGTGTCAAACTTCCTCCATCAAGTCCCCCACTCTCACCCCCATAACTTTTCCAAACCAGAGCCACCAACTTGAAACTAAGTGTTCAAACACAAGAGACCATGGGTACCATTTCTTACCCAAACCACCACACTGGCACAAGATGAAAAGATTGCCTCGGAGCTACTCAGTGGAACTAGAGGGGAGTAGCAGAACAGACCCAGTGGTTACATCAGTCTGTCCATGGACTCCATATGGACAGAAACAGAAGTAATTAGATCCACTGTTGGTTTACATACTCATGGACCTACGAAACCAGGCTTGGTTCAAATGATGGGGTATGACCAGGTGCAACTGTACCTAGAGAATATCATCTGCATTGTCTTGAAATGGAATCTCTGTTAAGCACTGCAATTTATTTCCTTTTCCTCTAGACCAGGTAGGTAAGATATATCAGTGATCTCTGCCCCCAACTACTGCCATGGGTACTCATAGCCAGTCTTTATCCACTCTCCTGAGCTCCTATCCTCCAACTGAGGTTTTTGTGAGGCCCCTCATGTTTTTGTAACTATGACTATGTACAGCATCTCTGACAGCTTTTGTTTTTTCCAGAAAAGTTATCAGACACAGGAATAAACTCTAAGCATGCCATGCAATGCTTTTTACTTTTCCTTCTCCCTCTGTCATTGGATGACTAATATACAGTATTTTAGATTTCTCAATTTCTTTTTTCTTTGTATATCTTTACCACTTGTATCCTTCCACAAGACCCTGAAATAAGAACCTATCTGTGTATGGAATTGGCTTCAGTTCCCATGTGAACTGATTGTCTGCTCAGACAGGATCCATATTGATCATGACTTCAGAGAAAAAAAAAACCCACAGACTGTTTATTACAAAGTATACAAATTAACATAGAGGTTAGAAAACACCCATAAAATGTGGAGCCAGCACAAGACAGAATTCGTGAATATCAAACTCTAAATTTAACGGTGTTAAACTGATATCATATACATAAAAAGAAACATTAATGTTGTGAAGAACAGAAGAAAGACCATTCCCAGTAAACTAATCCAATTCACAATTTTATGAACACAACACTAATGTTCATATTTAATGTCAAAATGGGAAGTAACTAGGTAATGAATCTGATCAGAACCTTTTCTCATTCATTCTCTTGATCGGCAGGCATTTATGAAGAAATAATTTTTAGTACACTAGTGTTATATTGTTAAATATAACCTTGTTTCTGGTTTTGAGAATATGGCTCTTATGGTAAAGTTGTTGTCTTGAAGAAGGATATTAGTGAGTTCAAAACTCAGAATTGAACAAAAAATTTCAACTGTGTTGCACTTTTGTGTAATCCTAGTATTAATGGGTGATCATAACTTGCTAGATAACTAGTCCAGCTTATGTGAGAATTCTGGGTCAGTGGGAGACAAGAAAACACCTGAGGAATGACATCCAAAGTTGTCTTCTGGCCTTTACTCACAGACACATCTAAATGTACCACACACACAGAGAGAGGGAGAGAGGGAGAGACAGAGGGAAGGAGGGAGGAAGGGAGGGAGAGAGATAGAGAGGGGGCCTAATTTTTAATTTTAACTAGTTTGTATTCCACCTAATGAATAGCACACTAGTCTAAAATGTAAAATAGGGCCTTCCAATGAGATCCTACTTCATAAGATATGGGGTAACTGTTCTCTGCCCATCATACCTTAGAATTTGAGATCAGACATGAGACAGGCCCCATTGTAGACTTTAATTATATTGTGAATGCCCTTGTTCTGTTTGTCTCATTAAAAAAGGATCTCAGGAAGTGAAATTTCTGATCCAGTAAATGAGTAGACTCTTTTGGAAGCATAGTAAAGGGTTGTGAACTACGTATTTTATAATTTTTTTCATAAGCAGCTCTGAGTTCAAAAATAAAGGCATATTAAGAATACTCCAGTCTTTGACTTTACTGTCCTTTACAACCAGGCGAGTCGGGGACAGTTGACACAGTGCCACTTGTATCTATAAGTAACCAGAGCAGAAGGGCAGCCTGAAGCCATCGGTAGGAGGGAAACTGGGTCTTCTTCTCCCCCACCCTACTCTTCCTCTGCCGTCCTATGCCTGAGAACTCTTTCTGCAGCCACCCCATTGACAACAGTTGCCAACTGCACTTGCACTCCAATGCTTCTGTAATTCTGCTCAGTTCGTGGGTTCCTGACCTAAGGGAGATTTGCCAAAAGGCTTAGCCTCATATTGGATCATTCACCATAAACAGAGGCATCAGAATTCTTTTCAACAGTCTCAGAAGAAATCTTCTAAGTGGAGGAATTTTCCCCTCAACTCCCTGTCGTCCTTGGATTTTGAGAAAACTTTCCACTCTTCTTCCACTTGGGTAAAAGCTTGGGAACTGTACTGTCAATCCTTCAGTTTGACTGAAGACTGGAACTGGGGACTGGCCTTAATAAGGACATGTAAAAACAGAGCCTGGCCCATTAGCATCTCCAGTCTAGCACATTGCACATTCCAGAATTTTCAATATATATATATATACAAGGCTCAGCCTTCCCTCAAAATTGCCAACACCTGCGCCAGGATCCCTGCATTTTGCATTGTGTCAGTGTGTGTCAGAGGTTTCAAGAAAGGTAATAGAGAAGATGAATGAAAGTCTATCATTGTGGTGCCAAGATGAAAAAGTGACAGCTCATAATGAAAAGAAAAATAGTTTCCATTTTGGGCCTCTGTAAGTAAGAAAATGACAGAGTCTTGGGAACCGTGAGCCTGAAAAATGGTCCCTTTGACAGACATGCCTGTAAGTGAGGGGGCCCCGACATAATGCTGCCTGTAAGAGAGGGAATAATGCTTATTTTAGTCATTTCCTGCTTTTGAATAAATTCTTGGCTACTCCCCAGGAAATGGCAGGGAAAGGATGTAGTGCTGGGTTAATTTAAAGAGTATATGGTCATTTATTTTTAGTGTTTTAAATTTAACTTTAACCTTATTTATTTCTGTCAAAATGGACAAAGAGTCCACAGTAAAAAACATTTAATAAGCAGTGAGAAGAAAAAAACGTCACTTTAGAGTTGTCCTTAGGATTTTGTTTCCTTCTGGCAAAATTGAACTTGTAGACTGATTTTTATAATTTGCAAACTGTTGGAACTAAATTCAGTAGAAACTGAGGTGACAGAAGAACACATTAGTGATGTTTCAAACTTTTCCGATTCCAGAGTTGTCAGGATCATCTGATAGAATATTTTCATTCAATATCTACTATTTCTTGGCTCTAGCATCTGGCCTTACCTATGTATATCATCTATAAAGATCTAATCTGCATAATGTCTTCACTGACCTTGCCATAGAACCAAGGAGAAACACATGTCCAAATCATTCAGTAACAGTGGTTTTTTTTGCTTGTACTTTGAGTCTGCTGAGAACACATGCTACCATATTGATTCTCTTAAACGAGGCTGTACAAAATCTATCTTGGAACCAGGGCTCCTAGAGTTTCTACTCTCTTAGTTTCAACCTCAGGTTCAACGAAATAAATGATCACTGAAAGCAGTGATTGCTAACAACAGTGGGACCAAAATTGAAGCTCTAAGCTAAACAGTGATTTTATTTATTACAGAATCATATCTAGAACAGACCTTGCCACCGACAGCATCTGAGTGGGCCTTAGCACTCCTGGAACAGGACCGTGGTCACTAAATCACAATCATAGACTCACCTTTACTACTGGTGTCAACTCTATTTTTATCTTTTTATTAAATATTTTATGTATATACATTTCAAATGCTATTCCCTTGCCCCCCCCCCACGAAGCTACTCCTACCTCATCGCCTGACATTCTTCTACCCTGGGGGAAATGAGTCTTTACAGGACCAAGGATTTCTCTTCCTTTAGATACAAGACAATGCCATATTCTGCTATATATATACAGGTGGAGCCATAGGTTTCTCCATGTGTAATCATTGGTTGGTCGTTTAGTCCCTGGGAGCTCTGGGGTCTTTGGTTGGTTGATATTGTTGTTCTCCTTTAGTCCTTTCCCTAGATCCTCCATTGGAATCCCTAGACTCAGTCCAATGGTTATCTGCAGGCATCCTCATCTGTATCAGTAAGGCTCTGGCAGACCCAGATATGGAGACATCCATATCAGGCTTCTATTCCTAATAGCACACTACTAAGCTACTAAAAACAATGACTACAGGAAATTCGTATGTAAATGGATGGAACTATAAAATATTATCCTGCGTGAGATAACCCAGTCACAAAAGAACACACATTGTATGCACTCACTGATAAGTGGATACTAGCTCAAAAGCTCATGATACCCAAGAAACAATTGACAGACCATATGAAGCTCAAGAAGAAGAAAGAACAAAATGTGGGGAGAGGAAATACAGAAACAAAGAATAGAGCAGGGACTGAAGAAAAGATCATCCATAGACTGCCCCACGTGGAGATCCAGCACATATGCCACCACCAAGCACTATTTCTGATGACAAGATGTGACATGTTTCTTGAGTAAATGTCCTATAACACAGCCTGGATATATTTGAGGAAAGAGGAAAAGTGGGAAGCTCCTGGGGGAAAGAAGTCTTTCAACTCTACAGTGCCAAAGATGGAGACAGGACAAAGTGGGGCTTTATACATCGAGCTCTTGGCTCTCTGAGTTTTATTTTTGCTCATCCTCTGTTCTTAAATTATAGCAATGTCTGGGGCTAAAATACAGTGCCTAAGGCAATTGCCACCATCTACCTTCCCAGAGAATATTCCTAAGCAAGAACCAGAATAGCAAACTGATGACTAATACCTGAGAACTTCCTTTTAGAAATAGCCAGTCTGAGACAAATGAAAGCTAACACTGGACGAGTACAGATAAGCAGGTCCTGGTGCTGAGATTTACCGGTCATGGACAATCTGCCCCACTACATTTAGGCAGCTTCTGTTGTCAGAGTTAAAACAAAACAATAAAAAACAAACCCAACCAAAAATCAAATAAATAAAAACAAAACAAAACAAGAAACTTGCAAACAGCACAGGCAAGACTGAGAACAGTGCAACCCTGAAAAAGGAACAAAGGGGGAGGGGTACACTGATAGAGTCTCCATCGTTCAGTCATTCAGCGAGGGCTAACAGCACAAAGAAAAGAAGCATTTCCATAAGGTGTGGAAATAAGAGACATAATTTCCTGAATAAAGATTACTGCTTATAAAAGAAGTTTTTAATGTACTCCCCAAAACACCAGTAAGCAAAGCACCAGCTTACGATTTTGAAAAGAGCAAGGGCAGAAGGCCACTGTACCTAATGCAGTGTGTATTCTACACACTGTCAACCTCACTCTCTATCCCTGTGTTTCTTTCCGTCTTTCTTTCTTACTTTCTCTCTCTCTCTTTTTCTTTCTTTCTTTTTCTCTCTCAGGAGAGACGAGCTCTTTAAGAATTCTTTTTAATTTTTTCTTAAATTTTTTAAATTGGATATTCTCTGTATTTGCATTTCAAATGTTATCCCTTTCTTCCTACTGCAATTCCCCTTTACCATCTCCCATTGTCTCCATGAAGGTGCTCTCTCTTCCAAACACCCTCTCCCACCTCAGTGCCTTGACATTCCCCTACTCTGTGAAAACAAGCCTTCACTGGACCAAAGGCCTCTTCTCCCATTGATCCATACAATGTTATCCTCTCTGCATATGCAACTGGAGCCATGGGTCTATCAATATGTGCTCATTGGGTGGTGTTTTAGTCCCTGGGAGTTCTGGAGGGTTTGGTTATTTGATAATGTTGTTCTTCCCATGAGGTTGCAAATCCTTTCAGCTCTTTCAGTCCTTTCTCTAGCTTTTTCATTGGGGTCCCTCTGTTCAGTCCAATGGCAAGCATCCTCAACCATATCTGTATGAATTTGGCAGAGCCTCTGAGGATGCATCCCTATATTGTTTCTGCCAATAAGAAATCAATATATAAGGATTCCATGTTCATAGCAGCCTTATTCATAGTAGCCAGAAGCTGGAAAGAACCCATTTCAGTAGAGAAATGGATACAGAAATTGTGGCACATTTACACAATGAAGTACTACTCAGCTCTTAGAAACAATGACTTTATGAAATTCCTAGGAAAATGATAGAACTTGAAGCTATCATGATTAGTGAGGTAACCCAGTCACAAAAGAACACACATGGTATGTATTCACTGATAAACAGATACTGCCCCCCAAAAGCTCTGAATAACCAACAAACAATTCACAGATTTTATGAAGTTCAAAGAGAAGAAAGGCCAGAATGTGGATGCCTCAATCCTTCTTAGAAGGGATAACAAAACACTCGTGGGATGAAATACAAGGACAAATAAAGGAGCAGAGACTGAAGAAAAGATTGTCCAGAGGCTGCCTCACCTGGGAATCCACCCCATATGCAGCCACCAAACCCAAGCACTATCCCTGTGCTTCTTGACTTCTACTCTAGTGGCATGGTCTGTATATTTCACAACACAAATGGATTTTACTATTTGAAAACAAGAGGAACCTCATCACTTGAAACAGTAGGCACTTGCGCGCGCGCGCGCACACACACACACACACACACACACACAGCAGTGTACACAGGTGTACACTCATCTTCAAACACATGCATGCACAAAGGCATATGTGTATGCACAGAGCATTGGCATATGAACTCCAGATCACCTGCCGTCTGAGACGCAATCTAAAACTTCACATGTGAATTCACAGAGCATGGAACACCAGAGAGAGAGAGAGAGAATGGGAGGGAGGGTGGGAGGAAGGGAGGGAGAGAGGGAGAGAGGGAGAGAAGGAGGGAGGGAGGGAGGGGGAGAGGGAGAGAAGGAGGGAGGGAGGGAGGGAGGGAGAGAGGGAGAGAAGGAGGGAGGGAGGGAGGGAGGGAGGGAGGGAAGGAGGGAGGGAGGGAAGGAAGGAGGGAGGGAGGGAAGGAAGGAGGGAGGGAGGGAGAGAAGGGAGGGAGGGAGGGAGGGAGAGAGGGAAGGAGGGAGGGAGGGAAGGAGGGAGAGAGGGAAGGAGGGAGGGAGGGAAGGAGGGAGAGAGGGAGGGAGGGAGGGAGGGAGGGAGGGAGGAAAAGAAAGATGGTATACAACTTTTTTTTTTCAGAATGATTAGGGCAAAAGAAATTACACCACTAAAATGATCTGTGGGGGTAGCAACCAGAAAGCCCCATATGTCAAGAAAGCAAGAGCCTCCCAGGAACCCACAGGGATGATATTAGCTGAAATACTCCACAAAGGGGAGGGAGAACCTTTTTAAACCATATCTAGAGGTTAGGCATGCCTCCCTCTGGTTGAGGGATAGGGCCACCCACCCATCTCCAAAATTTTCACCAAGAATTGCTCCTGTCTAAAGGAAATACAAGAAAAGATAGTGGAACAGAAACTAAAGAAAAGTCCATCCAGAGACTGCCCCCCCCCCCCAGATCTATCTCACTTGCTGACATCAAATCCAGATGCTATTGCTGTTGCCAATAAGTGCTTGCTGACAGAAGCCTGACACAACTTTCTCCTGAGTGGCTCTGTCATATCCTGACCAATACAGATTTGGATGCACAAAACCAACCATCAGACTGATCACAGGGACCCCAGTAGAGGAGTTAGGAGAAGGACTGAAGGAATGGAAGAGGCATTATCTGTCATCAGTAGGTAGAGAGACCATTGGTCCTGTGACTGCTTGATGCCCAGGTACAGAGGAAGGCTAGGGCAGTGAAGCAGGAATGGGTGGGTGGGGGAGAGCACCCTCATATAAGCAGGGTAAAAGAAAATGGGAGGAGCCTTGCAGAGAGGAAACAGGGAAAGGTGATAACATTTGAAATACAAATAAATAAAATATCCAGTTTTTTTTTTTTTTTAAAAGCTCTTTATTGCAGGGAGTTGATGAGGTGATGTCAGACTAACAAGGGGGGTAGCTACTGCATAACCTTAAATCAAGGATCTGACTCAGATAACCAAAGGAAAGAAAAGCAATTTCCTAAGTTCCTACTGGAGCATTTGCTCACCTATGGGAATTTCCCCTTGTTGATTCAATCAAGATAGACTCCATATTTAGCTGTGATGAATCATACCCAGACAAGGTTTACAAAACTCACAGAGCATTGAAAGCCGCTCCCTTGATTGCCTGCTGTTCCAGTCGTAATCACAAGGGTGAATCTGTGTCCATCTTCCATTTCACTCCTAGATAAGGGCTTCAATAATCAAACAGGAAATCTTAAATGCAGAAAAGGAAAATTCAAATTGCTAAGGTTTTAAGGAGCTACCAGTTTGAATTTCTTGCTTCTCAGACTTACGGCAACCAAGACACTGCAAGTTGCTCTGCCCTCTGTCAGGTGAAAGCTGGCATAGAAGGTGAGCCTTGGTGGCACCTTGTGTGACTTTCCGAATGCCTTTTCTCAAGTCAGCTTTGACCATTGGAAATGTTAGTTGCTTTCTCACACTGCAACCAGTTACCACTTTGGTCTCTCTTTTATGACTATATGGAACTAATCAGTTTTATCTTCCTTACTTTTTTTTCTTTTTGTAAAATTAGATATTCTCTGTATTTACAACATAGGTGTTATCCCCTTTCTGCCAACCCCATCCCCCCTGCCCCTCCCATTGCCTCCTTGAAGGTGGTCCCTCTCCCAACCTCCCACTTCTACTTCATCATTTCCCTACAATGGGAAAACGACCCTTTTCTGGACCAAAGTCCTCTCCTCTCAGTGATGCCAGAGAATGCTGTCCTCTGCTGCATATGCTCCTGGAGTCATGGGTCTCTCCTAACAACCCATTGGTTGGTGTTTTAATCCCAGGGAGCAGTGGTAGGTTTGGTTAATTGATAATTTTGTTTTTTTCATAGGGTTTCAGATCCTTTTGGCTCCTTCAGTTCTTTCTCTAGCTCCTTCATTGGGGTTGCCATGTTCAGTCCAATGGATAGCTACAAGCATCCTCCTCTATATCAGTATGGCCCTGGCAGAGCCTCTGAGGAAGCATCCATATCAGATTCCTGCCAGGAAGCACTACTTGGCATCAGCAATAGTGCATGGGTTTAGTGGCTATATATGGGATGGCTCCCCAGGAGGCCATCTTTGGATGATATTTTCTTCAATCCCTGCTCCTCTGCTGGTCCCATTATTTTCTCTCATGAGGGTTTTGTTCTCCCTTCTAAGAAAGACTGAGTCATTCACATTCTGGTCTTTCTTCTCTTTGAGATTCATAAGTTCTGTGAATTGTTTCTTGGGTATTCAGAGCTTTTGGGGGATAGTATTTGCTTATTAGTGAGTACATACCATGAGTGTTCCTTTGTGACTGGGTTACCTCACTTGAGATGATAGTCTCTAGTTCCATCCATTTGCCTAGGAATTTCATGAAGTCATTGTTTTCAAACAGCTGAATAGTACTCTGTTGTGTAAATGTACGACAATTTCTATATCCATTCCTCTGTTGAAGGACATCTGGGTTCTTTCTGGCTTCTGGGTATTATAAGTAAGGCCTATGAACATGACAGAACGTGTGTCCTTGTTAGATGTTGGAGCTTCTTTTGTGTATATGACCAGGACTGGTAAAACTGAGTCCTCAGGTATTACTATATCTAACTTTCTTAGAAACCACCAGATTGATTTCCGGAGTGGTGGTGCCAGTTTGTAACCCATAGTAAAAAATGGCGATCTTGCCTAAAACAATCTATAGGCTCAATGCAATCCCCATCAAAATTCCAACTCAATTCTTCATAGAGTTGTAAAAAGCAATTTGCAAATTCATTTTGAATAATAAAAACCCAGAATAGCAAAAACCATTCTCAACAATAAAAAATCTTCTGGGAGAATCACCATCTCTGACCTCAAGCTGTATTAAATACCAATTGTGATAATAACTGAATTGTGTTGGTACAGATGCACATAGATCAATGGAATAGAATTGAAGACCCAGAAATGAACCCATACACCTATTGTCACTTGATATATGACAAAGGTGCTAAAAACATTCAATGGAAAAATGACAGCCTCTTCAACAAATGGTGCTGGTTCAACTGGCAGTCAGCATGAAGAAGAGTGCAAGTCCATCTTTTCTTATTTCTTTGTACAAAGCTCAAGTCCAAGTAGATCAACGACCTCCACATGAAACCAGGTAGACTGAAACTATTAGAAGAGAAAGTAGGGAAGAGCTTAGAACACATAGGTACAGGAAAATTATTCTGAACAGACCACCAATGGCTTATGCTTTAAGATCAAGAATCAACAAGTGGGACCTCATGAAATTATCTTCCTTTCAATTCTCCATATGTCATTCTTTACATGGACTGCTGATTCAGTCTATTGTCAGTGCTGAACCCTGACCAAGGAGCAGATGCTTGCTTTTCCTTAACGAGAACAGATTTCACTTAGTCTGAGAAAGAAATAGTGTGAAGTGTGTGTGGCGGGGGAAGGGGGGAGGAAGGGAGGGAGGAGAGAGAGAGGAGAGGAGATTAAAAGCAGGCATAATGGGAAAGAGATTGGGATTGGGAATGGGAAGATGAGAAGAGTGAGGAAGATATAATGATAGATAGATGATTAATAAAGGATAGAAGATATATAGACAGATAGATACATAGATAGACAGACAAACAGATAGATAGCTAGCTAGCTAGATAGATAGATAGATAGATAGATAGATAGATAGATAGATAGGTAGATAGAAAGATAGATCCATAGATCCATAGACAATAGATAGATAGATAGATAGATAGATACATACATACATACATACATACATACATAGACAAACAGACAGACTGACAGACAGACAGACAGACAGACAGATAGGTGGATGGATGGATGGATGCATGCATGGATGGATGGATGGATGGATGGATGGATGGATGGATAGACAGATAGATACATAGATAGATACATAGATAGGTAGATAGAAACAAGAAATGCTCTAAAATTTTTGCACAATCTATTAACTGTTGCTACAGTTGTTTTTAAAGACCCATTTATTTCTATATTATGTATATGCTTGCCTACATATATGTGTAGCATATATATGTGTAGCCTTGTGGTTATGGAAGCTAAACAAAAGTCTTGGATCTCCTAGAACTAAGATACAGATGGACATGAGCCACTGTGTGAACTCTTGAAGTCAATTCCAGGTTTTCTCTGGTAGCAGCAAGTTCTCGTGACCATGACACCTCCTTCTAGCCACATAGTTCTTGTGTTGTTTACTCAAGCCTATGTGTTTTCACTTCTCTTTTCCCAGATTTGTATCACAAAAGCAGATTCACAGTCTCATCAGCTACATTCCAACTAAGCTTAGCTAATAGTAGAAATTTATAGGGAAGAGAATAAGGAGTGTGCTGCAGCCCCCTTCATGGCAAATTCCTGGAGCATGCTGCTTCTCCCTGGGAATAACTTCAGTGTGGCCCCAGGCAGATGGTCTATTCATTCCAGTGATGACTACTTGCCCTGTGATTTCTTCAGTCCTACATATCTTTCCAGCATTGTGAAATATCCTGTTCTGTACTCTAATGAACCCTCTTAAGTAGTTGTCAGAAATATATTTCCACTATTGAACTACCTGGAAGAACATCTATTTTCCTAATTGAATTTGACTGATAACTGTAGCAGTACCACTCAAGTAATATTTATCAACTCATATGCTAAAATGTTCTCTGATACTGTCAAATACATCCGGTTTCTTATTTGATTTATCTAGACAGTGGCTTCTTCAAAAAGAATTTAATTTAATTGCTCTCATCAGTTTTTTTCTTCTTTTTTTCCCTCTTTTTCATCTTCTTCTTTCTCTTTTTCCTTCTTCTCCTCTTCCTCCTTCTCCTCCACCACCTCTTTCTCCTCTTCCACCTCCTCCTCATTCTTATCTTCTTCTTCTTCTTCTTCTTCTTCTTCTTCTTCTTCTTCTTCTTCTTCTTCTTCTTCTTCTTCTTCTTCTTCTTCTTCTTCTTCTTCTTCTTCTTCTTTTTCTTCTTCTTCTTCTTCTTCTTCTTCTTCTTCTTCTTCTTCTTCTTCTTCTTCTTCTTCTTTTTCTTCTTCTTCTTCTTCTTCTTCTTCTTCTTCTTCTTCTTCTTCTTCTTCTTCTTCTTCTTGTTCCTAGCTATTTATAATGAATTGCATAAAAATGAGTAAATTATAAAAGTGGGCTTGGCATCCTCATAAAATTTTTTTTTACCACCAAACAGCATTTTTAAAAACTCAATAAAATGAAAGTCACTGTCCAAGCCACCTTGTCAGTAGCATGTGTACACAATGAAAGCAAAGATATTTCTTTTTCTTTGGCTTGTGAATTACTGGCTTGAATCCTCACGGAGATTGAAAGTGTGAGATGAACAGAGGAGAGGCTACAAAATGAAGTACGGAGAAAGAAGAAGTTAAAATAGATTTGGCCTAATAGCATTCCTATTCCTGTCTTTTGGATAAGAAGAATGAAGTTCACATAAGATAAATAACTTGGTTCATGCTACCTACAGCCTACTGTTTGGAGCCAAGTGAACTACTTCTCTGACCAAGTGAAGTGCTTTGTACAGAGTCAGAAAGGGAGAAGGCTAAGGTTTGAGATAGCAAGACACAGTCAGGATTCCAGTGGGACATTAAGAAGTCCAAAGCTGCAAGGATGAGATATAGGACGTGCATCCTGAAATGTAAGAGGAGAGGCAGAGGACAACTTTGCCTACTTCTTATTTGTCTGGCCATGGTCAGTAGGCAGAGGAGGGCACACGGATGGCAAGAGCAGAGAGAACATTCTGGAGTTGAATACGTTCACATGTGAGAAATGAGTATGAACTCTCTGATGGCATTGGCAAGGCCAAGGCATATTTTTAGCATATGCCTTCTTCCTAATATGTAGGTAATTGCTTTTGTACCCTGGTAGAGAGGAGCCCTCAGTTTGGGGTACCTTATTAAGATGTTGTCAGACTTTGGAGAGCTCAGAGAGGAGCAGAGAGATGATTACGGGGGCTGGAGGGGTTGATTTATGAGGCAAGATGGAAAGACTGGTGCTGTTACTGCTTGGATAAATGATAGCTAAGGGAGGCATAATGATATCTATAAATATTTGGAGGGCGGAAGCAGTGAGGGGCACGGACTCATGTGCAGCTGAGAGAATACAATACCCTCTGCTTCTCTTTGTTGAACTGCCTGCAAAACTTTCTGGCAGCAGTGTCATCAGAAGCAGTCACAGGGGGGAGAGCAAATGTGACAGCCAGGATCACGGCAAAGCAAGCTCTAAGAGAAACCACAAAGGGTATCCTCTGCCCATCCATAAAGGTGGATGAGCAGCTGGACCACTGCAGGCTCCAGAGCTCACCTTGTGCCTGCATGCCCCCTCTTGTCTCTTTACCTCTGTTTGAGGTTTCCCTTGCCATAGAATCCTCTTTTCCAGTCTGAATTACTGTTCCTCATTCATAATTAATCATGCCCCCAGTAGGCAAGATGCTGGACTAAGGGTGTGGTTTCAAAGACAATGAGACAACCATCTGTATGCAGACATGAACTACTCAAAGAATCAGAGAAGTCAAAGCAGGGTTGTGAAACTAATGAGAGATGCAGAACCAGGCAGCAGTCAGAATAAGAAAGCAGCCTGATAACAGAGACACAGGCACCGAGAGATCATCCCTAAAGAGCCAGGCATCAGCAAAACTGAGAAACAGAAATGGAAAAAAATCCCTCCCTACCTCTCAGGCTAAAAATAAGAAGACCAAATACCCTTCCATTCATTTCCCTTAAAGGAGGCTGTTGTTTTCCACAGCTCTCCATATGAGTCAGAGATAACAGAATCAAGCCCAGACCTTGCCTTGACCTGCTGAAACAGCAGATGTGACTAAGGTCTCCAGACCTCGTTTCATATGAATCAGGAGCTAAGATAAAAATCCTCTTGAAATCAGACACTCTTCTTCAGTCACCTTAGACATTAGATTACAATTCATCCTGTATGTGCTTACCTACCCTCTTCTCTAGCAAGAAATACTCACCACCAGATCTGGAGTATTAGATCTACTGCACTTGCCTGAGAAAAGCCTGATTCTTATGTAGCCTCTATTTGTGTTTAATAGAAGAGCTGGAAGAATGAGTTTCAGTTTGAGAAAAGGGAAGACAAGGCAAACACAAAAGAAGTTAATGGAAGGAAACACCCTATAGATGATTCCAGATCTGAGAAACCGAATGCAATGTTATTAGCTGTTATTGGAGTTTGGTGAGCACCCTCAGAGAGGCACCAGAATTTTTGTCCTAGAACAAAAGGTAGAACAGAGATATGAGGATGCAAGCAGAATTAAGAGACAGTCTTTTATGGGGCATTACACATCCCAGCAATGGGACATAGTATGAAGCAGAGAAAAGGACTCCTGCAGCTCAAATACTCAGACTCAAATAAAGGACGGGCATCATGGTACCTTTCTGAGTCCATTGCATAAGCAGGGCTTTCTTTGATGTGTTCTGTTTGTTCTATGTAGTTATGTGTAACTTTCAGATATCATTGTGTTAAACCTTTACTCAGGCATGTGTCTTATGATGGGCCATGGGTCATTCAGACACTCTAAAGTGGGTCTGTATCTACATGGCTGACCCAAGCTCTATTTGATCAGCTTCAGCAGGTGGGACTTTCCAATCCTTCCTCTTTGGGAACTGACTTTTCTCATATTCCAATTTCACAACCTTTGTCCAAGGCTTCCCAGAGTTCATTCTTCCCTGCTCTCCTGCTTCAGTTTTTCCACCAACATATATGAAGAGCACACTGTGAAGGGGGAAGGAAGGTCTTAGATTAGAGAGCCAGCATGAATCAAAAGGCATGATTCTAGCCCAGTATCTTTTCTGACTTGATTTCCTTATTATAAAAATGGCAGGAAATCATGCCTGCCTTGTGAAGCAGATCACACAGCAGATGCTCAGTGGCTATCTAGCTGCAGGATGGTGTCTGGCATCTGGTGGGTAATTAAGAAAGGCTTCTTAGATGTCTGCTGGATTTTCTGTGGCTGTGTCTGAAGGATGGAGTCTGGAATCATGTCGGTAGGCAGAAAATGTTTCTTGGAACGCTAGTAGATGCTCAGGAAATGTGTAGGTGGGTGAATGTCCTGATACTTTATGGTTTAGCAGAAAATATTCCTTAGGAGGCTGGTGGATGTTCAGTAGGTGTGTAGCTCCATGAGTGTTGGATATTTAGTGCACAGGATGGAAATGTTTCTTAGGCAGCTGGTGAGCTGATGCTCTCATCTCCTCCCACACTGAAATGACTAGTCACAGCAATCCTCTTGCCAAGCATGTGTGAAGCCATCAACAATTGATTCTGATATTTCAAAGTCTGGCTAATGAGAGTCCCAACCTGGCTTGAGATGTGCCAATGTGGTTTAAGCTTCTCTAAATGTGAACGAAGACAGAATACTCCTCGCTGGTTATGGGTCACACTAAAGTATTAGAACAGGGAAGGCTGAGAGTGTCCTTGAGAAGAAAAGCAGGAATGCACTGGAATTCAGACATCACAGTCCACACAAGATACTGGAAGCTGACCCTGTACCCAGCACAGTCCAAACCAGATGCAGTGCTATTGTAGGTGCAGGCATATGGACAAAAATTCATTTCACCTTCCAATTATACTCTGCATAACATATTTTTCATATGTTTAATGAGACAAATTTTTATTTTAACGAACATTTATAGGGTTTACTTGTAGCTTTTTTGGAAAAATCAGAAATGTGGTGGGGAGAGATAGCAGGTAAGGGAGGCAGCTTGTTTTTAATCATAAGATTAGGACCCTCTGTGTTTTCCTCCCCCTAAGGCTCCTTTCTTATCCTCCCAGACTAGAAAAACAAGAGGTTATGGATGGAGATTCTCTCTATACAAAGCCCCAGCTGTGTTAACCCTTCTTGCTTTGCATTGCAGCCACAAGAGAGCCTATTATTTAATGCTAATGTATTGTTTTCCCACTGCCTGGCTTTGGGAGATCCAAATTCTTGGCTTCACAGACTCAAGCATTCGCCAAAACAATAAAGAGGGGAAGATTGTTCATTTCCATTCCTGGAAGCCACTCAGCGACAGTCAGGGAGCTGTGGTTTGAGTCTGGTCATGTATCTAGGTGTAAAGCATCCTGGAGTTGATTTCAGTGGCAATCAGCTTTATCTCTTCTGACATCCCTCTCTCATACCTCTCAGATAAATAAAACAAACACATAATAGCAACAACAATGCAAAACCCAGAGTTTTCAGAAGAGAAAAAGATGGCAAATTTGGGGTAGTTAGTGTTAAGACCAAGACTTAGTCTCTTCTTTTGACTCCTTTTATTGACCACAGCCCCTGGTCAATCTCCTTACTTTGTCTTTCTGCTTCAGCTGTCATTTGTAAAGAAAACCATGGCTGAGAACCAATCACCAGATCCTAACATGACTTTACCAAGCTGTGTAAATGTTCATAGCAAGTCAGCTGCTGTTTCTCCACAGCTTTTCCATTTATAGATAAAATTGCACTTGCTTGTAAAGTGACTTCTACCCCTGTGGCCTTATAACCAAGCAGGGAACTAAGTATCTTTGATTTCATTACTCCATTCCCAATAAAACAATACAAAGTAGTGTCCAGGTTTCTGTTGGCTAGAGTCAGCCTTGTAAATTGCACAGACCAATAAGGATTTCAAAGTTTGACTTCCAAATAGTGTTTTATATTTACACAGCATTATTTGTTGAGCTGGCCAAACATACTGAGATGACCATCCTGCTGGACACTAGGTAAATGACTACTACTGATTTGAGAAAACAGACCATAGTTGAACAGTCAAAGGAAATTCTGTCGGACTACTTTTGTGTTTGTAGGAAAATTCAGATAAATTTCCCTGAAGCAAGGATGGGAAAGGGTATTTTCAAGGCGAGGCTGGTACATGAGTGATGTATAGTGGATATGTCCTTCCCAGACATGTGCTCACCACGCACTGCTCTTTGTGAGTTTCGATAAAGATTCAGAGCCATGAAACACCTGCTCTGGCTCTGAGAACTAAGGGAGAACAGTTTCTGTTGCTTTCACCCTGGCCCTGACGCTGAAAGCTTTGCCTCCTGGAACTTGTAAGCACATCACAGATGCTGAGCAGGTGAGCTTTCAAAACTGGGGTTCCATCTGAATAATCTGTCAAGCTTACAGATGACAAAAACCCTATTTCTGACTGCAGCCATAATGAGTGATTACTTTGATAACAAATTAAAACAAGCTTGGAAATTGGAAATTACCAGAATTAAGCTATCTACAATGAGCGACTGAGCAGCCCCCTTCAGTACATTTTCTTCTGACTTAGCTATAAACATGAGCTCTTCATTAATAGAAGCAGGTTCATTGCTACCGGCCACAAGGGGAATCTGCTCGATGTGGGACACTAACTTCCAACCTGATCGAGGAGACAACTTGTTCTTAATTCGAGTGCCTTCTTGGGAACTTAAAAATTCTTTATGTCCCCTTTGGCTTCCTGCATATAAAGCCAATTGTAATGTTCAACTTTTAAATGTTCAAATATTTTCTCTGTGTGGGATGTTTATGACACCAAATAATTCCTAGATGATTACTGTTTTTAATAACCACCTAATGACTGTATTAATCAGAAATGTCCTTTTGGCTTATAGAAGGCACCAGGGACAGAGGTAAGAAACAAAGATATTCCTGCTGTGAATGCGTGGCACACAACTTCTGAGATTCTCGTTCTGAAGACTGGGGGAGTTTTTGAATCTCTTGTACCCTGTTAATTTGCTCAATTGCCCAAGATGCAATGTGTGCCCTTTGAAACCCCCAACCTCACTCCCAGCCACCTCAGTTCCTGCATCCTGAGCACACAATTGCATCATTTTTTATGAACGATTCTATACAGTGGAAAACAGTGTAGACAACTTTTTTTTTTCAGACATTTTCTGTTACTGCTTTTAGCTGATCCAGGGGCACAACCCACAACAACATCATACAGCAAAAAAAATGAGCGGAGCAGGCAGTCATCATTTTAAAGATACTGAAGTAGATTTTTTTTTATTTGGTTTGGTTTGGTTTTGGGTTTGATTGTTATTTGTTTGTTTGTTTGGTTAGTTGGTTGGTTTGGTGACCTTTGTTACTTAGTAAGCTGACACGTTTGTCTAGATCACAGTAATGTTCCTCCATCCTCTCTCCTTGCAGATGTTTGTGAAATGCAGAAATATTTCACTTTTCTTCAAATCCTTCTTACAAGAACGCATCTGGTATGTGTGCAAGCATGCATATATGTGTTTTGTGTATGTGACTACGGAAAAAATGAAAAATAGCCAGTAAGAACTTTCCACATTATTGGGTGTTTCATTAGCAGAATCACACTGACTATTTTTTGCATGTGATGAGATGGTAATTTCCCATCTCTTTCATACTGAGCTTGATGGACAGGCTTTTCTTTAATGTACAAATAATCTTTATGACCCTTGTAAGCAGGTCTGATGATACTCAGCTGAGTAATGTACCAGAACTGAAATTTCCATCTACTTGATGTTTTGCACAGAGGTTTTGATGAAGTCCCTGTCACCTGCTATTAACTTAATATCAAGTCTTAATAGGGTCCCTTTCTCACCATCTCCACGCAGTCGGGGTCCAAATTAATTACTAAGTAAAAATTCTACCACATAAATCCTCACTTCCCAGGGAGAAAAAAAAACACAAGAATCTGACTTCATTTGAGAGCTCAGAAAGCATCCTCTGGAAGATCTGCCTTCAAGACATGTCTAAGACATTTGTGTGTCAGTGGGAAAATCTGAGGTTCCTGCAGAGAGGGGCTTTCTTCCTCGTGTACAAACTCCTGTCACCTTTTTTAGCAGCTCACAGACTTTGTTCTCAGTGTGGAGTGCTTGTGTAATGATTGGCAAAATCTTCCCTGAAATTATTTTGTTTTTAGTTATTGTTGGTGGGGTGGGCTGTTTTTGTTCTGGAGGGGTTTTTTGTTTGTTTATTTATTTGTTTGTTTCGAAGGTTAGTTGTTTCAGCCTGGGTTTCTCTGAAACTAGTTTTCCTGAAACTCACCATGTATACCAGGCTAGCCTTAACTCAGAGATCCACCTGCTTCTGCCTCGTGCTGGAATCAAAGCTATGTGCCACCACATGCTGCTAAGTATTTGAGTTTGTTTGAAATTAACATACTACACAATTGGACCATATTTCCTCCCCTCCCTCAACTCCCTACACATTCACTACCCCACCCATTGAACTTCTCCCCTTTCCCCTCTCTCTCTCCCTCCCTCCCTCCCTCCCTCTCTCTCTCTCTCTCTCTCTCTCTCTCTCTCTCTCTCTCTCTCTCTCTCTCTCTCTCTCCCTGTTTCTCCCACTTTTCCTGTCTCTCAACCTTCAAAAAGAATCCCATAGACTAGAAAAAGGCAAAAAAAGAAAATACCAATTATAAGTCATAAGACAAAATCTCCCAATATAAAATAAAATTAAACATAAAAAATGGAGTCTGTTTTGGCTTGGTGAACTAGTTTTGAGCTTGGGACCCACTTCTGGTGTAGCTGACATACCCAAGGACACTCCCAAACCGATTCTTTTTCCGTGCTAGCAGGTATCAATTGTAAATTGCTTCTTGATTGTAGACAAGACTTGTGTCTGCTTCTGCTTTTCAGTCTGGAGTTTTTTTTCAGTTGCACTCAATCATAAATGGGATGTTATGATCAGGCCCTTACCATAAAGTCTCAGAAATATATTCAGAAGAGGGAGCAGTAACACTGTAAGAGGCAGAGGTGATGAATGTCTCAAAGAAAAAAAAAAACAGTATGTTTCATACACACCAGTACTGAAACACCTATGAACTCAGAGAAGACTCTGATGGCATGCACAAATTCAAAGAGTATAATGTTTTATTTTATTATTTTCATATTTTAGATTTTGATATTATTACATAATTTCTCCCCTTTCCTTCCTTAAATGTGTCCTATGCTATATGCCCTTCCTTGCGTTTTTTCACATTCATCGCCCCTTTTGTCATGAATTGTTATTATATGCATATGTATATGTATAGATGTGTATATGTGCACACATAATACATTCTGAAAATAAAACCTCCTTTTTCTATATAATATGACTTATATGTATGTTTTTAGGGCTGATCTTTTTGCATTGGATAACCAATTAGGGAAGACTATTTTTCCTAATGACAGTGTGTTCCTTAGTGAACCTGTAGTCCTTTGTTTAGGGCCTTGTGGTGTTTTCCATGTCTGCTTTAGCTTCTTTATATTCACAAGTAAGTGTAGTCCTTACCCCACATCAAGAAAAGTCTGCTTGCAACAGATAGAACCTAGTCTGTATTTAAATGCCCAATATTTCAAAATTGTCCAAGACAGTGTGCGATGAAATAAGCCAAATGTCTTCTAATTATAGCATTCTATATAAAGGTATGGTCTAATAAAAGTAATAGCAATAATTTGAAAAGAAAATGTACTTAGTAATCATTTGATATCCTGTAAGATTGTACCATTAGAAACACAACTGTTATTAAATATTATCATCCCTAAAGGACTGATTTGAGAAGATGAAGAGGAGTGTTTCCGTTAGACAACTTTGACTCAGATGTATGTCAGTGTCTTGTTGGCAATGATAGAATGTTGAAGTTATCCCAGAAAAGACAGGGTTGACAAACAAACCCAATTATTTGAAAAGATGTTAAGGTTGGTAGAACATTGCTGATAAGTTTCCCCAAAGCATAAGGCTTTACTTTCAGATTTCCAAGGGCAACAGAATAAGTTTACCTAGACTTATCAGCAGTACGCCATAGTTGAGTTCCCCGGAAGACTCCAACGTGTACACATCACTTGTTGAGGCAAACGTAGAACAAAAGTGGAAAACACATCTGGAAAGAGGTCCTGAGACTCAGATTTCATGAAAGGTGCTCTGTGGAGTGGGGCAGCTTTAATCCAGTTCTAGGACACGTGACTGCTGCCTAGGTGTGCCTTCCCTTGATGTAGGAGAACAGGAGTGTGTATTGGTTGTGTCACTGGATGTACAATGCTGTGTGTATCTGTCTTCCCAAAGAAAGGACAGCTGAAGGGGTAATCAATTAGAACTTTATGACAAAATAAAATAAAATAAATAAGCCTTGTGGATTCCTAAAAGCTTCACTAACATAGAAACTTTTACTAACCAGATTTTTTTAATGAAAACACCATTTCATTCAATTTGCCTTTTTTTAAGGCTTCCAATCTGCATTATAAGGTTCCCTCAGACTAGATCCATCTGATTTACCTGCAGTTCTTCACTTCTCTTACAGATTTTCTCTCCCCATTTTCTGAAGCCAGCTTGCCAATTCGAGAGAGGTCGAGAGTGCTTAGAGATTTGTGCTCCAGGACCTTTAGTCATAAGCTGAACCTTATTCTCTTACATCAAGGGAGGGTACACTGAGGTAGCACTTACCATCCAGAGAGTTCTAGAACTGGACTAAAGTTTCCACACTTCTCATAGCATCTTTTCTGAAATATAAGCCTTAGGGCCTCATTCCTGATCTATTTTCCATTCTTCCCATGCTTGTCTTAACAAAGGACGCACACACAGGACAAGTTGGAACCTTCTGGGGAACTCAGCTACGACTTACTCCTGTTGAGTGTATCCAACCACCATCTGCCAATCTTTGTGTCCAACCTCAGATGTACCATCCTGTAAATCATTTATCTCATGGCTTATCAGGATTATCACAGATACATAAACCAAATTTTTGAAGCTACTTAAGATGTGTTTAGATATTTATTTATTGATTATTTATTATAGTTCTAAAGCATTCATTTAATATTATTTGATTTTCAAAGTAAAAAAATTAGAAATTTATACAGCAAGCCAGGCCACCTTAGTCTTGAAACAAGACTTCAAAGGATAAGGAAAATTAAACGGTGAGTTGAGTGATTGGAGCACATACTTGTGCCTTTGACATTGATTGACTACTTTTCTAGAAAGGCAGATGTTCACCTTTCAGTGAGTCTTTCTAACTCTTCCTTCTCTTTCTGTGTCCTTCACACAGTCTTGGTATAAACCCTTACTTACCTTTCTTAAGGCACAACAGCCATCCTTTAAGTGATGATCATGTCTCTGTTTCTAGTTTCAGTCCCACATGTTCTTAATCAATTACATCTTTTACTCACATCTCTATTATCTGGATCTTAGAAACATTTCCACTTGTAATCCTTGCTCATCTCCTCATTTTTATTCTAGATGTTCATTGGATCACGGTGCCGCTCTACTGAGTAATACAAATGTGAATGTCTTGTTTCTGGGTGATTCTCTGACAGGTCACATATGTGATGCTGACAAAGCTCATGAACGATGAGAGGCAGTGAAGCCCATAAGGATGAAGATGGAGAAGATGTGGAATGAAGCTATGCATGCTGTGTATGAGAGAAACTCGTGCTAGAACAGTCATATTCTACAAGAAGAACCACTGCCGAAGATTCTAGATCAATCACAGTAAAACTCAGTCTAATTCACCCCCAGCTGCTGTCCTTTGACCTTCTTCTACTGATGCTCAGAAGGTAGGCTCTTCTGCCATTATGCAGGTGTTTGCTTCATTAACACCCAGCTAATGAGATCACGCCTGCCAGTTGGATACTTCTCAGCTTTTTTTCAGGCTTTCTGCTGACACAAATCCATCACCACCCTGTCTTTATTCACTAGAGACCTCCTGACGGCACCTCTGCCTCAAGGTTTCCAGTACTAACCCTGAGTCCAGAATGCCTGTGTTTTCCCCCATACCTCAACACAGCCTTTTAATATAAAGGCTTCAGTAGGATTTACCTGTGCCTCGAAGTTGTCTTTTGTTTGTTTGTTTGTTTTTGTGTTTAAGAGTTCAAATATATACTTGTAAAATCAGCCAAAAGCTGATAGAACTGTATGTTCTGCCTTTTCACTGTCAACTAAGTAGTTTTCGAGGGCAGTTAACTGCCTTTTAACTACTCAGTACAGGCAAATAGAGAGGCCTTGCTACTCTACCATATAGCCAAAGGCAGAGAACCCAGACCTTAACATCTTCCCTACATTTTCCTGACTCTGTCACCAACCTGGACCCTTGCCTGTAGTGTGTTTGTGGCTACTATGCAAACTGCATGAACACAGATGACCTCCAAGATGACTTTCTGGTAATTATTTAGAATGTGAGAATTGTCTTGCCATAAATGAAGAGTGTTATCCCAGCAAGGTACTATGTACCATTATTTCATCATTCAAGAATGAGAGAAATGAAGTAGCTGGGTGTTAAGGATGTGGCTCAATTACGCTGCTTGCCTTGAGTTTGATCTTCAGAATTGCAGGCTACTGACCTGAAGGTGACATTGGTGGTACAGTGTGTCCCTCACACTCAGACCTTCTCCTACAGGCTCCAGTGTGATCCCGTTTGTGCAGCTGTGTGCCACTGGTGCTCCTTTGTTGTCAGAAAATGGTAGCTAGTTACTGTCACACTGATGCATAATAAAACACTCAAAAGAGTAAAACAGTGTAAGCAACAAAGGAGAGAAGAATCACAACACAAACACAGTGTGTGTCTTCCCTGCTCCCAGTTCAGAGTTCCTCCACACCTCACCACTGGAATCCCGCACTGGTGATGGCTGTTTCTAGGAAGGTGTGAAAATCTATAGTTCTAGAGGGATAGCCTAAAGAGATAGAGGTGGGCAGGACTTCACCTCCCAATGCCTAGCTGCTGACGTTATGTGACCTAGCAGTGTTCCCTTTTTGGGCCTGCGTCATCCTGTCTCTCTCCCTTCTGTGCAACCATAAGTGCGCATCATCACAGATGCCAAAGGAAGGTCTTACATCATAGAATCATGAAGAAACCTGTGGAATAAGAAATATCTCTGAGTCTCCAAATTCTCCAAATTTGCTTTGCTTTAGGGAGCCTTGACTAGACCTACTTCACACGAGTCTTCCTTGTGGTTGCATGTCTAAGAAAACTTGCAAAGAAAGTTGTATTTGCTGGTATGGAAAACGGATGCAAGGGCCTAAGTATTTTTTTGTTTCTATCTAATGGGAACCTACTGAAACCAGCTAAAGGGCATTGCAAGCTGTCCTTGACTCTCCAGAGCACAAATAGCATTTATCTCTGGGCAGCGGGCAGCGCCAACGTGGGTTTTTGTCAACCTGTCAATTTTTTTTTTCTTAAACAGAAAGCAGAGTTCAGTAAATAAAGATAAATGATTGTGCTCCTTGTCTGCGGACCCTGGAGCTAAACTGAACAGGCCTCTTATGGTTTGGCCCTGCTTCATTGACTGTTCAGACAGCCCAGTAATGCGACAGATGTACCCAGCCGTTCCCTCTTCCCCGCTGTCCATTACATTATGTTCATTTTGTCTGAGATGCCATTAGAAGTCTCAAGGTCAAAGAAGTCACCAGGAAGAAAAAAGGATGACTAATTTTTTCTTGCAGCCCTTCATTGCTCAAAGAGCCTCCAGACAGGTGGGCTCCTGCTTTGCGAGGGGCACAGAGAGGGGGTGGGTTGCAATTTACTTGAAATAAAATGCAGGTGTGCAATTAACCTAGACACACTTCTGGCAACCTGCACAGCTTGGCACTGGAAATTTTATTTGAATCAGGGGAGAATATATTATTTGTGATATTTTCCTAAATGACAAATGAATGATTTACCTGCAGCAATGTGTTGAGGAACAAAGATTGGGGTGCATAAAAGAATTTGTTTTCTGTATTTACTTTCTTCCTTTCTTCTTTCCTTCCTTCCTTTTCTTCCTTCCTGCCTTACTAAAGAAGTAAAAGGTAATGGCCTTCTGATCCAAAATAGTGTTTCCCTTGAGGTTTCTGGAGGACATCATGCAAATAGGGAATTTGTCCCTGCTTAGCAGCTGTGATTCTGCACGTAATGGTCCTTGAATTTATATAGTATGTTACTCCTGAGCTCAAAGCACTCACTGCACATGGACACATCATTAACACTTAAGAGTCAGAGATTGTGAAACCTGGAAGAGTGTGTGGACCACCTGCTTCATCTCCTCCACAGACAGAAAGACACCCTGATCTTTTACAGAGCACCCTCCTCCTGCTTTGTCCATGGCTTCCTCTTACAAAAAGTAGCAGTGGCCATGTTTTCTTCGTTTCTAAAAAGCCCTAGTTCAGTATATGAAATAAGGCAGTTAAAATGATAGACCTGGAACCTCTTCACCTCCAAAATCCAGAGTTTTGTCCAAATATCCAGAAAGAAGAGGCACAAAGAGGGTCAGGTTTCTATCACTATTACAATGAGACCCGTATATATTTGCTTTATATTTTTAAGATGTGAGATTACGATTGGAAGAAAAATTCTTCTCTACTTAAAATTATCTGAGCGAAGCTCTCATATAGATAAAACATAAGAAAGTTGGCATCTAACATAGAACTAGTCCGAACAAACAAGAAGTCTGAGTGCCTTCCTCACTAAACATTGTAGAATTGAGGATGCACAAAAGCAAAACAGGTGAATAAACAAATGTGTGTTGGTGAGACTTTTGTTTCTATCTGACTGCATCCAGTGAGGATTTAGTTTATTATTATAGTAGATAGGAAACTAAGATACAAATTTTTCAATCTGAATAAAACAAACTCATAATAAAATAACCACATATTTGTGGATTGTAGCATCAATAGGTAAAGTTCATTAACAGAGCAAAAATATAACTTAGACGAAGAAACAAAAAGTCAAATTAGAGTCTATACAAGATCTGGAGAACTTTTGTTTCTATTTTGAGCTGTATTTATATGCAAATAATATTTTCATATGTAGGGCCACATATTTTGTAGTTGCATGTGCACATGTGTTTTGGAACATGTGAAGGAATAAAATTAATGTTGGAAATTATCCTCTATCTCTTTGCCTTACCCACTGAAATAGGGTCTCCCAATCAACCCAGTCCTGGTCAGTATGGTTTGTCTACCTAGTCAGCTTGCTCTAAAATTACGGTCTCTATACTCCAAAACCTAAAATTCTGCGAAGCACCATGCCCATCCAGAATGTACTCAATTTTTGAATACCTTAAGTTGGGTCCCCAGTTTTGCACAGCAAGCACTTTAAACACTGAGACACCTTCCCATTCTGAGAACACTGGTTTAGGTAGCTAAGAAATTGCTCATCCAGAATTGCCCACCTCTGAAGAAAATAACAAGCCGTTCATTCCATATTCTTCCCACCTTTAGGCCATAATTCTTTTGCATTCCATTCTGCCTCTCTAGACCAAACAGGGCAGGGATATAAGAAGAAAACATCATTTAAGGCAAATAAATAAATAAATAAGAGATTTTCTAAGACACAGAGCTTGGTCAACCATAACCATGAGAATTGGTGAAGGATGACCATAGAAAGAAACTTCATTCGATAAGCGGTACTGAGTACGGTCTCATTGTAGAGCTCACTGTGTTAAACCCTGAGGAAGTGACAGTGGAAGTGACAGTGGGATAACAGAAAATGCAGGGTCTCTCCTGTAGAATCCTTTCTAAAGGAGAACTGTGCCAAGTACACATAGACACTTTGCATAATTCAGAGTAATCTAAGCTTCCTGGAAGAGGAGCATGATGCTGCCAAGGCTGGGGACATCCAAAGATGGCCACACCTTATCCAAACTTAGTTCCTTCATTTCAGACCTCATGGTACCTGCATATTGGTATGTCTATCTGGAAGTTCTTCCTGGTTTCAGTTAAGGTTTCTATTGCTGTAATAAGACAGCATGACTAAAAATCAAGTTAGGGAGGAAAGCGTTTATATGAATTATACTTCCACGCTTCTACATTACTGTTTATCCCTGGAGAAATCCAGGACAGGAATTCAAAAGGACGGGATCCTGAAGATGAGCTAATGCAGAGCTTGGAGAGATGTTGGTTACTGACTTTTATCCTATGTTTACTCAGCCTGTTTTCTTATAGAATCCAGGACTACCAGCCCAGGAATTGTCCCAGTCACAATGTCATAATGTGCTGGGATCTCCCCCTGCCATTATAAAAAGATGCCTTACAGCTGGATCTTACAAAGGAGTTTTCTGAATTGAAGTTTCTTCCTTTCAGATAACTCAATTTAAAGGTCTAAAACAGAATCCATACCTCCCATTCTCTCAAGTCTCTGATCCACTGTCATCTTCTTGGTAAGAAAGAGCACCATGCTTCCCGACACTTCTCATACTAGAGCCATGGAGGTATCTTCAACCCTCTCTCCTTCACTTCTTATATCTAGCCATTCCTTAAATAACCTTAAACATTATAAGTTCACTCTATGTATCAGTGACTGAGACCAAGCTCTCTCCCTCTCTCTCTCTCCCCCCTCCTCTCTCCCTCCCTCCCTTTGGGCCCCCACAACTGGATGACTGTAGCCCATGTTCTCTTCTCACTTTCTGGGCTGTTGATTTACTGTTCACTAGAAAAGATATGTTCCTTCTCTAATACCCATGTAATTATCACTTTCTTTTTACTCTTGACCTTAAGATTAAGAGCAGAATTGCTTTGTTTGTTGCAGTTTTCCCTACTGACCTCTTGGGTTTCACCTCCCAATCATTTTCCTCCCCTTTACAGGAAGTATTCTACTTTGTTAATATTGAGCACTACTGGATTCCTTAATATCACCTTGCTTTCTTCCCCCTAAGTATATTGTTCTCATACCTGAATCCATGCTGTGACAAGTCACTAAGGCACACAAGACATAAATAAGCCTGTGTTCCACTTAGCTAGTTCAACTAATCCTTAGGTTTCACAGAAAACTTCGCTTCTTCCAACATTTCCCTGTTCCTATATCACGTTGACTGTGCTGTCATAGTATGTAGCATACTTAGTTTGCTTAAAACATGCTTAGGCTGGGTTTTGTGTTTCTATAGTAGGTTCCACAGAGTGCCCATCTAGCATTTGTAAATAAGTACATAAATCCAGTCCCAAGAACCTAAAATGAAAGAGAGAGCAGAAGTAAGAAGGAAAAGCAGAAAAAAAAAAAAAAAGAAAGGAAGAAAGAAAGGAAGGAAGGAAGAAAGAAAAAAGAAAAGAAGGAAAGAAAGAAAGAAAAGAGGGAAAGAAAGAAAGATTGATTTAGGGAGGGTGGGAGGAAGGGAAATAAAGGAAATAAATACATGTTACTCAGAGGACAGCAGGCAGGTCTGACTTGTGCCCAGATTAATTCAGTTCAGCGAGTACTGAATGAGTGAGTGAATAAATGGTTATGGGGTGAGTTACAGAGCATTTAATCTCAGGTAAGCAAGTCTCTAAAGACATAAAAGATACCCCTTAAGTGAAAATGAGGTACATTGGAGGCACTTTAAAAGGTTCTTATCCCAGCAGGGTGCAACAGGGCTGGATCAGACTGGGCTGAGATTGTCATTTTCCTGAGCATTAAATTCATTCACAATTGTTAGCAGGTCTTAGAAAAACAATTATAATGGTAACAAATTAGGGGTCTGTTACACTAACTAACTTTTCTCTATTAACGCAGAATCTTCTCTGAAGAGCAGAAAGAGCAAAGTGGGCAGAATCCATAATTGCAGAACTTGGGTTTCACTTTGCTTTAACTTTCCCAGTGAAACACAATGCCACAGAAAGCTTTTCTCAAATGGGTCATTACCCACAGCAGCACAGCATTAGGAGATACTGCATAACCTTGCCTCTTGTATCATGTGCCTGGGGGTCATTGTGGTGGCAATTCTGCCCTGATGAGGGAAAGAGTCTTGGACTTTGTGTTTATTAACACACGGCCCTGTTTTTTTTTTTTTTTTTTTTTTTGTTTTGTTTTTTTTTTGTTTTTTGGTTTTTTTTTTTGTTTTTTTTTTTTTAATTTACAAGCTTTGGTCTTAGTGCTGAAAAAGATCATTTGGATGAGCTGATTCTAACTTATAGTTCACAAGGGTGAAGCTAAGGGCAAGAAGAGTTAAGTGCCTCCTTCTGACATGAAGATCTGGAACAAGAGAAACCTTGGTCTAATGAACACAAAGATGGGAAGCAGAGAGTCACCTTGAGGTACAGAAAAGAAGGTGAGATGGCTGTCAAACCAAATGCAGGGCAGACATTTGCTCGTTTAGATGAACTACTAAGGTAGCTGTGGATATCACATGGTTCCCTGAACTCTGGAAGCCAATATGTAGAATGGCCCGAATTTCCCTCCATTTGCTGAGGAATTCCTATAGCCTCACGACAGTAGACAACAAACCTGCCTGATGTTCAGGACCATCACTAGCACAGTGTGTTTGGCCTCCCTTAGAAGCTCCATCCATCCTACTTAGCTATCAGTTTATGGAATCTTTGTGCAGGTACCAGTGTCCTGGAGAACTCTACAAGGTCAGTCTTCTGAATGCTTCCACTCATCTCATTCAAGTGTTACAAATAATCTGAGCCACTTTAAGCCTAATACCTAGGTTTTGGCTGCTAGGATCATGGGAGGCAAACAAGTAGTTTAGTTGGCTCTTTGAATATGACTTATCTGTGTATGGAAGTTCATCCATTTGAAAAGTTTCTCACAGCTAACAAAATTAGCTCATATATCTTATTAAGCTAAAAAAAACTAAATAATAAATAATCAAAGCAAGAAAAGATTCAGGAGTGAACTGAAGTCTTATATATCTCATTCACCTGTGTATGAATGTAACATGTAAGCTTCCAAGTAAAATTTTGACTTTCAAGTATTCAGTAAAGCGTCTGCTTTAAAATCAGCAATGAGAAAAAAAGAAAATCAGTGATCCCTATTCAGGACTACTGCCGATAATTAAATTTTAAGTTCTCTCTGGTGCCTCCCATCAGCATAATTTGATATACCCTTTGTAGCTTCTTTTCTTAATATTATGATAAACTATTTTGAGTAAAACAACGTCAAAGAAAGGGGGCTTATTGTGGCTCACCATTCCATGATACATCAGAGCAGATATGTCAAGGTGGCACTAGCTGGAAACATTTGGTTCCCTCACATCTACAGTCAGGCAATGTAGAGAGGGGAACGCCTACTGCTGCTCATTTTGCTTCTCCTCCCATACAGTCCAGGATTCCAGATCCTATTTCCAGCCTAAGAGTGGCATCTCCAACAGTGGAGTCCTCCCTCCTCAGTACAAATGAGCAGGGAAATCCTTCATGGGGTGTGCTCATTGGCCTTTTACTTGATTTCCAATTCAGAGAGGTCAAAAACTCAAGTTAATCGTGATAACACATAATAACTTCATCTCTTTAAAAATCTTTCCTTCTTGTAGCCAGTGCGACACTACTCTTATTTCTCTTCCTTTTATATAGACATCTCATTCTCTCACTCCTAATTATTCTTCATTTCAACAAATTTATATCAGGTTGCTCAAATACTGAGCCATAGATTTTTTTTGTTGTATGCACAAATGCATTACCTGGACTCACCTACTCTGTTTCATGCTTGAATAAATGGAAGAATGAAAGGTGGTTATGTTAAATAAATATTAAACCTAAAAAGAACATAGCTAAAAAGAACATAGCTATTCTATATAAATGTTGCTAACAGAGGAATTGAGTCTCTTAGTCAAGACACCAGAGCTAGTAAAACAGTAAGATGCACCCCCTCCAAAAAAAAAAAAAAAAACAACCAATATTAAACACAAAGAATCATTGAGACTAGAAGTTTGTCTCTGAATATTAACAGTCTTATGGGAAGGGGGAATAACCCCATTTGTAGAGGTAATACATTGTCTGAATCCTGTTTGACTTAACATAATACGGATCACTGTCAGAAATAAAATCCTTTCCCCAAATGCCCAAAATGTTCAACATTTATAATAACATTGACCCTCTGGAAATTTCTGCTTTGCTTATGCAAAGCTATATCCTGTTTATTGTGAACATGATAATCGGGGTTGGACAATGGCTGAGTCTTCAACTATCTTTCCAAATCCAACATGAAGAAAGCATTTTGTTTTTCCTTCTACATTGCTGTAGCTTCTTATTTGGGAGCTGATTCTTACATGTCTTGTTGTTTGCGGCCATTCCCATGGCTGAGTTTTGCGTGATGCCAGTATTTTCATCTACCTTCCTCCAAAAGTGTCAGCATTCTGGATACTTACACACAGTAGAAGGCCTCTGTGTATGTGGTGGCTCAGGTGGCTGAGAGTTTGCTTGCACTGTAACTCTAAAACATTATTTTCTACTATACATCTGTCAGTGTGTATTTCCCATCACACAATAAACAGATAATAAATACTGGCAAGTTTACACACACTACATATTCTTTAGGAATTTCTATACTTATAAGTTAATGCAACTTTGTACCTAGGAGAATTTCTTAGATTTTTTTTTTTTAAGTTGGAAAACCAAAAACAGCTTAATCTTGTTGCATTGAGCCCTAATGTGTAAAAGCTAACGACCTTTCTTCTTGACAGGGCTATCTTAAATACCTGTGATAAGTACCTGTACCTTGAACTCTGAAAACATCTCTAGTGTTAGCAGAAACCCAATCAGACCTAATTGTTCCTTAAGAGGCAAAGCTTCGGGGCTGATGGGATGGCTCACAGGTGAAAGTGCTTTCGGAGAAGTCTCATCTGAGGGAGAAAACCAGAACTCACAGAGTAGAGAGAGAACTAATGTGATTCCCTGCACCATTTGGAAAATGTCCTTCAGGATGAAATGTGGTGTTGTAATGAAAACTAAGTTTACAAATGAAATCAAACTAACCCTGTTCCAGGAGAGTCTGCCTTAAGTTCACTTCTCACATATGTGAATTCCTGTATCTAGTGTAAGTTTCATCATTCTTTTAAAAGTCTTTCAAGGTGTTTTAGGATTCAAATGGTATCTCAGCACAATCCAGTTTCCAGTCACAGAATGGACAGAACAGTCAGAAATGTATATGGCAAGACACAAACTTGGAAGAAAAATAAAAAAAACAGTGAAGTAGAAAGAGACATAGGAGAGCAAGAGCAAGCAAGCCATTGTTCTGACCTTGGCTGCTGCAGTAGGCAGACCACAAGGATTAGGGGTTAACATATTTAAATTACAAAGAAAAGGAATATGAAAGAAACTGTCAAGATAAGAGACCACATCTACAGGGAATGGAAAACCTGGAATATCCTTGGTAGCAAGACTAGGTTGGGCATCCTGTTAAATAAGCAGGACAACATTCTTGAGGTGGAGCTGGGGGAGGGGTGTATCACAGCACGGAATGGGAGTAGCTGCCCTACTTAATGAATCCTTGGGTTCCTTGGTCGCACATTGTAGGAGGAAAGAATGAACTTCCACTAACTGTTCTGACTTTCACACATAAGCCTGGAAATAAGAATGTGCGTGTGCATATGTACACACACACACACACACACACACACACACACACACACACAGAGAGAGAGAGAGAGAGAGAGAGAGAGAGAGAGAGAGAGAGAGAGAGAGAGAGAGAGAGATGCACACACACACAGGGATGAGGGCATGGAAACAGTAAGCAAAGGAATAAATATAACCTAAGAAATATTAAAAACAAAACTCATGGAGATGAAGGCTTCAATCTTCAGGGAAAAAATTATCAAGGAAGATGAGCCAGCCCGTGGCAAAATGCTTTCTTCACTCCATAAGCATTTTACCAGCTCACAGCATTTTTCTGACTCCCATTTATTTTCTGGAGACAGTTCCAAGAAAAAAAGTGCCAAATAATTATGTTCTTTCCACACTCTAGAATATTCATTTGCTTTTCAATATAAAAACTAATCTGAAGAAGTAAAAAATAATTTCTCTTTACCTTTCTAACACAGTTTACTTTTATTATCTAAGCTTTTTGCCTGAGAATTCAATAAGCTATTGTGATCTACTTCTTAAGGCATGACCTTTGTGTTCTCTTCCCACTCTGGCTGCACAACATGAAAAAAGAGTGTCTTAATAAATAAGCATGCAGTAACAGTACCTAAGACAATGTACATTGCTCTGTTTTCTCACATTTTAAATTGGAGAAAAAGAAAAACCACGATGCTTGGTAGATTACCGTAATGAGAATAATTATTTCCAACATATTTAATAAAGTGCCTTAGATTTAACTATTTCTATTAAACTAACCAGATGGTGGCAGCACGTAATCTTACCCAGAAATATACATTAATTATTAACAATAAATGCAGGGTAAAGCAACAGACTTCAGTGACACGGCAGCACATCTGCAGAAGAGATTGCTGGCAATTTGAAAATGCTAATTCTGTGATTAATCTTCCATTTGGCTACTGAGGAACAGAAGTGCCACAAAATGGAGTTAAGATGAATAATGGCATACTCAGGCTTCAAACCACCTTCCGATTCCATGGAGCAGAAGGACACTTTGGGAGGCAGCAAGAACTTTCGTCACAAACCACTTTAGAAGATTTATTCTGTTGTCTTTATTTGACGCGCTCGCTTTTGAGAAGACAACTTATATTTTTCTTTTATTCCAAAGACCTTTTGGTAACATTTATTGTTTAATGTTTTTTGAAATTATTGTGTGATTACATCATTTCTCCCTCATTCTCTCTCTCTCCTTCCCTCCCTCCTCCACCCCCCACCTCTCCCTCAAAGTTTTCCTCTATAACCTCAGTTGCTCTCCCTCAAATAATTGGACACCCATTTGACACCCACAAAGAATCATAAATTTTATATGAACGATTGTATATGAACAAACAGCCTATGTAAAATGAACATTTTCTGCAAGAAACTAAATAGCAAAAGAGACTTAGAAGTAAAATTTCTTACCTGACCTATCTCAAGATATTGAATTAATGGTAATTTGACAAATATTCCTATGAGTTAAAAATAGGTACTTACTTTCCTTATAAATCCTATCAGACATTTTTTTAATTCCAGAAAAAACTCATAGAACTTGGCAAATTAGAATGGCATAAATATATCAATGTATTCTGAGAGAGCAGTGCTATTCTTATAACAAAGATACAGACTATAAACCAATACTCACTATAATTATGAGTACACAATTTTCAACAAGATATTATCAACAAAAATATGCTAATAAATAAAAACTCTTACAACTTAACAAGGAAGTTTTATCCTCAGAACACAGGATTACTTTGCCATACAGAAAGCATTTAAGATAGAATATGATGTTAGTGTACTGATACATCAATTAATGCTATAAGAGGCTTGACAATATCCGAGGTTTATTCATGATATAAAAAAAATTAAAAACCATTCAACCAAATAAGAGTACAATAACAGCATCAACCTGATAAAGAATATCTAGCAAAAAGTCACTTAATTTTGAAACAGTAAAAATTATCGCTGAGGACAAACACACATGCCTCTACGCAACGGTAATCCAGGAAAATTAAACAACAACCAAAAAAGAGATAACAGGTGTTACACAGAAAGTAAAGTTGTCACTTCTTGCAGATAATATAATCATATATAACTAATTCTAATGCCTCTCTAAGAAACTCTTAAAATTATAACTTCAGAAAAATGGTAATTTTGAATTTATTTTAATTTTTATTTATTTTTTTTGCAACCCACTCACTTCCCCTGCCCAATCACCTTCCTTCAGCATTCCTTCCTCCCAACCTTGTCCTCTGAAATGATCTCCCTGTGTATCCCCCACTCTGGCACATCCAGTCTCTGCTCAGCTTGTAATTTAGAATTTTAATATACAAGACTCAACTGTACTTTCAATTTGGTTGCAGAACAAAAAAAATTAATCAGGAACTGAGCAAAATAAAAATAAAATAAAAACTACAGCTGGCTAGTGTTCATAATGCCAGAAGGTTCTATGTAGACTCTCTGGGAAAAAAAAATAATGGTCTTAACTGAAGCTGAACCCTGTATGCTACAATACCAATCTGTTAGGCAAGATGTGCCCATGGGTGAATTAGTGGTATGACTGTTAGGGGAATAACCAAATGCATTCTGATTGGATTGAGTTCTACTACACAGTAGGAGATTCATGCCTGAACCGGAAAACCTAGTGAAAAATATGTGTCTGAGAAGGTCATAGGCCCTAGGGGGAAACTTTCTGTTGTTTTGCGAAATGGTTACGTTGTCAAATTACCTTCCAATATGTAGGTTTATAATAATAGATTTTCTTCTGCTCTTAGCCTTACATTGATTCTTAAAGCTCTTCAGCAGTAATGGCAAAGACATATTCCTCCATTGTTCAAATCAAGTTAATTTGGGCAATTTGATTTAAATGACAGGAATTGAGATGAATGATCACATTGCATCCTATCCAGAGTGCTCATAAAATTTCCTTGACTCTGTGTCGCCCAACAGTCTAAACTGAAGTCCTAGGTTTCCTCTGCGTTTTTATGGTTGGAAAATGTGTCTGCAACAACATAATGGGATAAAGGTGAGCACACAGTACACACTAAGGGATGACACAGCTACTGTCTCCAAGGTAATTTGTAAGGAGTGACCATTCCTTCCTGTTCTACTTCACACAACCCTTAATTGCAGTGAGACTTATAGCAGATATTAGCTGACTTAAAGTATCAAATGTGTTTCAGAGTGTGCCTAAATAATAACTTTTACCAAAGAAAAATAGCATGTCAACTGACACAAAGCATCAGTGTGCTTTCTCCTTTTTCTATTTTAGCCCACTGTATCCTCATAGACTGTGATATAAGCCTTATATTCAACATGAAAGAAGCATGGCAATTTATCACGATTAGGCAACTAGTGAATGGCAACTCAATTTAAAATTACTGGTTGCAAAAATCTGACTCCAATAGCTTTAATTTTGTAGGGTTCCATGTATGACATGAATCTAAGCTACAGAATAATCAGAGGTGATACCAGAAAAAAATGAATACTATGACAAATGAATATGCCACAATTTTATAGGTTACTAAAATAGAAGCTCATCAGAGGTCAAGTACCAGTAGTTGGCCAAAAGCATAGACATCATTAGCCTAAGGTGGTGTGGACATAAGGAATTAGACAATAGTAATCTTAATGACAGAAGGTCATCAATTATACCAGCTGAAAAAAATGTCTGGGATATAATTTGATATAATTCATTGGCATATTTTTGTATTTTTATTATAAACTAAGAATTATTTTTTTCTGAAATGTTTTCTATGAGCTAAACAAGTAAGACACCTATAGATATGCCAAAGAGGATGGTAAAAAGCCCCCCAAGCCTCATCCTAATTCAAAAACCTACAAATAACTAAGAAATGTTAGAAGTGGGAGAAATAATATTTCCCAGAGGGGATAGCACACTAAATGACTATCCAATAATAAAAGATTATTCTTGAAAATGTATATGCAGGTAACATTATACAAACTATTCAGGTTTTGTGTGTGTGTGTGTGTGTGTGTGTGTGTGTGTATTATATATATATATATTATATATATATATATATATATATATATATATATATATATATATATATATATATATATATGAATGAATGAAAATGAGCCAGGAATTTAAAAGAGAGCAAGAAGGAATATATAAGAGGCTTTGGAATGAAGAAAAGAGGAAAAAACATTTCATTTTATTAGAACCTCAAAAGTAAAGAAAGGAAGGAAGGAAGGAAGGAAGGAAGGAAGGAAGGAAGGAAGGAAGGAGGAAGGATGGATGGAAGGAAGAAGAAAAGGAAAGAAAAAAATGCCTAGTTTACTTCTTCAGGCTAGTAGGCAAAGAGTAAACTCAAAGGTATTTAAATTTATTTTCTAGACATTACTGTGAGAGCTCCTAATGAGGACAGAAAACACAAATGATACAGACCAACCATTGGGTTGAAAACTGAAATATCAACATAGGCACAATCTCCTAATTTTCTCATCTTTTTGTACATTAGTTGGTTAATGGACTTGAGCCAAGATATCTACACAGACAAAACAAAGTGGATAATTGAACAATTATCTGATGAATTTAAACACTAACAATAGTGACTTTGGATAATTGAGAATTTGTTCTAAACCTCTGGAGCATTTGTGTGTGTGTGTGTGTGTGTGTGTGTGTGTGTGTGTGTGTGTGTGAAAAATTCTGTACATGGTGGTGGATAAGCTTGCATACTGCTACATTCCTCCTGTGTATTAGAGCTACATAAACAGACCTAGTAATAGGAACAGTCAGACTCAGAACTATGATACCATCATTAGAAATATGATTCACAGGTAAAAGTATGATTTTTTTAAAGGATAATCCTATGGTGATGAAGAAATTGCATCTTTCTGGGTGTCACCTGGAGTCAAGCTTTGTCACTACAAATTCATGTGAGGTAGTGATAGAGACCATGATACCAACATTCTTACTTGAGAAGTACCTAAGAACGGATATATGAAGGTAAGAAAATCTTTTTTTTAGCACCTAAACACTTTCACATGGCACAGATTCGTGACTGGTTTCTGAGAATCTTTGCAGAAAGCCAACTGCTTTACAGGAAATAGGACATCTACATGCCAGTATTTGTTACTTATATATTATAAATGAGAAAACTGAAAAATGGAAAAACATAGTAGTCATTTAAAACATACATCATAGAACTAGTGGAACCAACACCAGGCCTTTGGTTTGTCTAGGTCCAAAACTATTGTATTAATTGACTTCAGTGTTACTTTTAAATAATGTGTATACACTGGGTGAAAACAAACTATTTCTTAACTTTCTCCAACTATAAGAACTTGCTTTCACCATGATATGCAAGAAAACACTGTTATTATTTTATTAGATAGCCTATTTGTTATGCCAAAACACCTGCTAGAAAGTATTCAGGAGTGAGATTGATTTCTTCTCATGATTTTAGAGGAGTCAGCCAGTAGTGACTTGTCCCCATGTACTTTGACAGAAGCATCGAGACTGTGGGAGTATTTCCACAAAAGACAAAAGGGGGCATCTAGGAAAGATTCAGAGGAAGATATTGCACCAAGGTCACATCCTTCGGAATTTATTTCTTCCACCTAGGTGCCACCTTATGACAGTATGAATCAATCAAAAGGTTCCGCCATTAATTGGGACACAGCTCCCATGAGTAAATGTATAAAAATTACATCATAGGAGTTTCTTAATTTAGTCATGTTAACCATCAACTTCAACCAGCACAGCTGCTATTATTATACAACTGAAATCCCTGTAGTCACATATTATAATACTCCTATTCATGATCAGTAAAATCATGATGATAATGACTCAATCTACGTAACAGTGAGGCAGAGAATGGTCCTTAAGGAATGAAGAATTAAGGAGAGTGGGTGCATTCCCTATGGACTCTGTCTCTTGATCAGAACCTAGCTTAGCTCTTTCCCACCAACATTCTCAGCCTCTGCTTCTAGCCCGTCTCCATTCCTTTCTGTCAACTGCCCAACTATAGAATCACATTCTACTTGAAAAGCTGAGTAACTAGACCAAGTTAGGCCTGGAGTAGCTGATTTCCACTAGCTTCCTGTCCTCCATTATCTTCTGTACAGATTTCCTCTCATTAGTCTGTAGCACCCTGTTTACAGGATACCGTTGTCCTTCCTTACCTCTAAACCCAGAGAACTTCAACTCTTGATATGTGAACCTAGATTATTCCTAGCCATTTTAGGCCTGTCTTTGAAAACTTACTCTTTGTCCAGTATGCAGCTTGATTGCAAGATTCCAACCTCTTACTATACCTGTATTCCCTGGAAACTCTGCCTTTAACCCAGTTTTTTCTAGCTATTTTCTATAACCCCTCTCAGACTTTTCTCATAGCTCATGTTCATTCCTTTCTCCCAATCACCAATGCATCCATTGACCTACAGAAGACCTTCCTACAATGTCCTATCCATGTCCACTACATTTGCTTAGAAAGCAGAGTGGTCAACAGCAACTGAAAAATAGAACACACATTCAACAAAGACAAGTTCAAATATCAACACCAAGAAAGACATTCATGAACCATAATTCTAGATTCTTAGACACTAACATGAACAGATAAGAGGACACTAAAGGCTATTTAAAAATCATACGGAAATCTACTAATGTAGAAGCTTCCTAAAATATACACATATATGAAATGAACCTAAATGGAGTCACCAATTCATAGGGTAGGAGTGCCTCAAATAGCCACTTTACTCGACTAAGCAAAACCTCCATGCCAGGAACAGGTTATATCTTGGCCAAAGGGGCCCCAGGGAAATGCCCAAATATCACAAGCTATCCTTATAACTTAATCTCCATGATCTAACAGGAAGTCTCTATAGCTGAAGACAACACTCACATATCCCATCGGACACCACGAAGTCAAAATGGTGCATTCATTATACCAGGAGGTACTGTGCATGTTACAAAAAGAGAGAGGTAATCATCAATATCTCCTTTCACCAAACCCTGTGATTGACAACAATGATCTGCCTATAAGTGATCTGATACAGTGGCACAAAAACTATGGGAGTACTCACCACTTTATGATTGGACTTAAGGTCTTTTCAGTGAGATGAAACCCATACCTGGCATTGCAAAATGTAGCCATTCCAAATAGGTCTTGGGCTTAGCAAAAAAAAAAAAAAAAAAAAAAAAAAAAACTACTGCTATTATTTTTGTAGAGAAAAACACTAGTAAAATGACTTCTAATGGCATTCTGCTCTAATCATAGTCACCAAATCATAATTTGCTTTAGTCACCAAAAAAATCTTTTTGCAATAGATGGGAACAAAAACAGAGAACACAACTGGAACATGTATAGAAAATAAAAGACTTTGGAGCACTTCAGTCCTAAGTAGGATGTCTTCAACTCACCCAACCCACCCAAGGCTTAGGAATCAATGAGAAAGAAAAGTCAGAAATATTATAAGAGCCATAGGTTATGGGTGGCTCAAAAAGAAAAAACCTCAATTATCTTTCAGACACAACATGAGTGATGTATATATGAACTCACAGAGCCTGTCGCAACAAGCCAGATGGTATCACAGAACTGAGAGGAGGAAGTGGACATGGACTTCCACCCTTAACCAAGAATTCATCTGCAACCAATACCTGCTGGTAAAAGAAAATTCCATCTTCTCCAATGCCCAGGGGCAGTTGACCAGTACAAGAACAAATCAAAGTGTTTTTGTTTGTTTGCTTGCTTGCTGACTGGTGTATAGACTATAATCTCATTTATCTTTGTTTGGATAGTTTTTCTCTTGTTGGTCTTTAGCTCTTAATTGTGGGTTTCCAATTTTGTGGCTGTGCTATTAATATCTGTGTTTCTTATTTTTTGTTCTGATTATTTTCATTTGTTGGTTGAGAGAAAGAGAAGATAAAATTGGGCTGTGTGGTAAGGAACTGGAAAAAAATCTAGATGAAGTTAGCAGAGCAAAAAAAAAAAAAGATCAAAATATATTGTAAGAAAAAAGAGTGCATTAAAAATTAGATTAAGAAATAAAGCCATAAAAGATTATGGATTATGTTATGTCCATGCTGAAAGAAAACAGTGCTAATTTTTCAAGTAAGAAAACTTTGTTTAAATATTAATTTAGATATTATAACTTGATCAATATTCATTGATCAATATACGTTTAACCATTTCTTTGAGATGATACAGATTAATGACTGAGAATTTTATGATTTTACCCTAAGCTTAGAAGGAGAATTCAAGCTTCATGTACACAAGGCAGTTTTCAAATGTGTTCTTCTCCACGGGGTAATAAATTCATCGATCCAGTCTATATATCTCAGTTTTCATACCATTCCCAAAATGTTAACCAAATCCTTAAATCAGAAGTTACAAAACATAACATTGTATTTCTGCAGAAACTTAATACAGACCGTTTTGCCCTCAATTACTGGGAAGCAATGAGACATAAGCATAAAAGAAAAAAATAGCCAGGGATAAATATCGAAACCAAGAAACAAATTTTTAGGTCCTCTAACCTCCTAGACAGGAAAATCTCATATCAATATGCCTGGTACCAAATGTAATAAATACTGAAGTACAAAGCATTTTCTTCTATGTGTGAAATGAGGAATTTTAAATGACTATATTCAAACACCTTTTTATGTGAAATGGGAGTGATATATTACTTTCATATTGAAATCTGTTTCAAATTGCTCAACGTTCTCTATTTCGTCAAATATGGGCAATGATTTTTAAAAATATTTAAATACCTCTATTTGAAAAGCAAAGCAAAAAATTAATCACACCTAAACTTCCAGAGAAAGAAGAAATTATAGATCATATGTAATATCAAGAAGCAATACACAGACATTAGACTGGGCAAGAATTACTATGAAAAATTGCTTGGTTTAAATAGCAATTAAAGATTTAATGGGGGAAAGTAATCAGGAATATGGGTGATCTCGCCAGTGAAAGAGCATTAAGTGAGCAATACAGTACTCAAAATATTTCCAATGAATATTCATGAGTTGATCTTTTTTGGACTTATTGAATAGTGATATTTTATAGTAGAAAAATATATGACTATAAAAATGGCTTTTGAGTTTCCCTACATTATGAAGTTCTTATTGTAAAGGGAGCAAAATTAAATGCTAGAAGTGAGTGGTGACCTGTCCATAAAGTTCCATGAAGAAGAAACCTCTGTGATCAGTGTAAATTTTCTACTTCCAGAAAACTCATGTGTGTTTTTATGTTCATCCTGATAAATGGATTTCAAAAAGGCTTGGTTCAAAATACAAAACTATCTTTCTGGTCTATCTTCTAACATTTCTGCTATTATGGTTGTTCACTTGATTGTGTTCATTAAAACTGAGCATGGGAGGGAAGGTGTTATTAGAAACATTTCAGAGAAGTTCATGCCTAAATTGAGAAAAGTGAGTCTTTAAGGTCTTCTGAAGCTTCCTGGAGGAAAGCTGGTAACAAGAATAGGGAAAAAGAGGTATCACACATTCTCAGGGCTTAGAAATGATCATGTTATGGAAAAGAACATGTGCAGAAAATGCTTTGAATTTTACCTTAATTAGCCAGACAGGCTCTCTGTTTGCCATCAAATGGCCTGAGAAAAATATGTAAATATATCTGCAGATTATTGCCAAAGGACTTCCTTGTGAACAAAGTGTCAACACCATTTCTTTTTACATCTTGTCTCAAAACAGGACTGTCAACAAAGTGAATGCTTCTTCCTTAGAGGGTAGCTGGCCAGAACTTCAGAATTAAGAGGAGGTAGACCCCATCTTAGGACACAGAAAAGCATAATTTCTTTCTGGAAAGGTTATCTTTCTATTAACTTCAGATAGCAGCTATTATAATAATTAATTCAGATACTATAACATGATTTGTAATTATAGATATAATCAGCACCCAAGATTTAAAACAAAAGAATATTTCTATATCTTAACAGAAAAATCATTGTTATACCCTAAGAAAATTTCTCCCCTTCAGTCAGCAAAGAAAAGTTTAATTTCTTCTATCCACATTGTATGACTTTGGGGTTTACTGTAAGTTCTAGGCAACCCATAAGCAAATGTATACCCCCCAACCATTTATTTTATGCAGAAGTTAGAGATCTGAGGCTCTCTAAAGTTAATGTGAAGATGAATTTAACTTAAAGCTGTTGAAACTTAACAAGAACTCCAAACATTCTTCATTTCCATCAAAAGTAAAATTCGTGTTCAGCTTGCTTCCTGGGGAGAAAAAGCACATGATCACCAGGGAGATGGATACTTATAATTAATACACGCTGTGAATGTCAGCTTCAGCATAACTTCTCCCTGTGCACTTGTCATAGTGTCGTGCTCATCCTTGAGGGATCCATCAATTCACACAGAGGCATCAGGAGGCCAGGAAAAAAGTTTATCTTCATTTCTTCCTTCTTTCCAAGGTTAACTACCTTCAGATCACTTTCAGACTAAAATAAAGTACTAAGGTTCTTTTTTTCCTTAGAGTTTTAGTTCTTCAGTTTAAAAAAGAAAAAGAAAAATCACACTTAAAATAAATGTGCTCCATATTCACGGACTAAAGTGATCAGGGCAGTATTAGTAACCTTGAGTTCTATTGAGGATGTTAACTTTGATCAGTAAAGGACCCAAAGGAATACACAATAGACATAATGATTGTCTCCAAATGCAATGGTATATCCATACATTTCTAAAGATAGAAAGGGGTTTCACCCATAAGATGATAGAACAGTGTATTACAAGGAAGGAAGGCTATGTCCTCATCCTGAAGACCTTAGTCTGTTGATGAAGAGGTACATGCTGATGAGAAAATGATCAGACAAAACAGAAGCAACACAAAAGTAACCGGTATTCCCTGTTTATCTGTTGTCTTTCTGCACGCTCAAGCATCAATCCAGCTATTCTCTGCAGAGTGTTGAAATTATCAGGTTTTTAAAAATATTGCTTTCTGAGCCATAGTTTAAATTGGATTCAGCTTTCTTAAAATCCTTTTATTTAAATATACTTTCCTGGTTGTTTTCCTTTTATTCATTCTAAATAAGTAGTTTTCTTTATCCAATTTTTTTTTTACCTTTAAGCTTGTTCTTATTTTGAAACAGGGTTGCCATATTTTCTCTAAGTTCTTCTTCAAAGCTCAGAATTCGTAAAGCAATGGCTGTACTTGCTGCACTGTCCCGTCTCTATTCTCAGCTATGTGAAATCCTCTCTGCTGGTTTTATGACTCTTTGGAGTTAGCATCTAGTTAGGTAGCCTACTGCTTTCTTTCCTACCATATATTTTCCCAGTTTTTCATCTCTCTTGGTCTAGACACTCCTCCAAACCACAAGAGCAACAATAATTATCCCTCAGTTCACCCTTGAACTTCATCAAAACTCCCTCCTCAGCAATACTGTCCAAATACTGACTAATTATTCAGTTATTCACTAACATCTTTATTCCAACATCAAGCTTAGCAACATAGTGACAACATTGGTTCCCTTTTCATATGATTACATTTCCTACCCTACTATCATAAACAAAGGATTCCAAAGTTGGGTAAGCCTACTGATGGCATTTCTACCAAGTAGTTTACATCAATCTTTGAGCACTGCAAAAGCTAATTAGTAGGAAGAAAACTGGGCCAGACCAAGTTGATTTTGCTATGCCTTACATGGAATTACATATATATATATAATATAATATATATATGTAATATATATATATATATATATATATATATATATATATATATATATATGTATTCCTAGTTTAGACATTCAGTGATCTGTGAAAAACGTGACTTCTATCTACATAAAATTGAAGGCATACATCTAGTTTATTATAAACTTTCTGATTTATCTTAGTTTACTTTATATGTCTGCCATCCTACCTCTGCTACATTTTCTTGATTTTTTGAGTCACATTTTAATTTATAAAAACTTTTCTATACTATGTATGTATTTAGCTATTTTTAACAATAAGTTTTATTTGTCAGTCAAGTATATTGCTCTGCTAGAACTCAAGAGAGATTGACAATTCCATAGTCTATTGCATTTGGTCTATTTAAGTATCATCTTCTTATCCTTATATCAAATAAAATTAATTTTGAATTCTTCACATTTTCTCTAGTACATCTTATCTCGGCTTGCCTTCATCAATGGTGAAAAATTAGTAACTATGTGTTGTCTTTTCCATACTGTGAGAAAGAGAGTCAGTCTCCAAGTTTTTAGTATTTCCAGTGGCAGAGCACGTAAATTCTTTTGTGATAGATCAAACAAGTAGTGAGTTTGGAGTGAGGCAGACATCATAATTGTATCCTGTATAAACTTCTACAAGAGTCTTTGTAGCTTCTGATACTGACTGAATTGTGAGACAAATTATATAACCTTGTTATTTCCCTTGCAGAACCACCTATGAATTCCATATACATTCTCCTTTTTCTGGGAGTGCACACGTAGGAGAACAAAGGAGGATGTTGCTGGGTAGATGCAATTTCTGGCTGAGATAACACAGTTTGCCCAGCTCTCTGGCCACAGCGTTTAGTCAAAGTGTTTACTTCAAGTTGTCAGAGGCAAGAGGTTACAGAAGAGATTCAATTTATATCACAGAGACACAGTTTTACATAATTTAACTAGTAATTCTTTGAAAGCAGACACATGTTGAAAATAGCCACCACTAAAAATACTAGGAAGTAGGTACTGTATCCTTTTTCAATCTCTTAATACTGTGTCTTCTCAACAAAATTATCAACTAACTATACCCACCACAGCTTTCAGGGACCAAAACACCAACCAATGAGTTTGCATGCAAAGACTCATGGCTCCAGGTGTGTAAGCAAGAGAGGATAGCATTGTCTGGCATCAATGGAAGGAGAGGCCTTTGGTCCACCAAAGGCTCATTTTCAAAGTGTAGGTGAATGCCAAGGCATTGAGTAGAAAGAGGGTTATTGGGAGACAGAGCACCTTCATGGAGATAATGGGAGGGGGAGGGGAATAGGATTGGGGGAAAGGGGATAATACACCTGAAATGTAAATACAGAGAACAGCCAATAAAAAAAATACTGTGTCTTCTCAGTGTGGATAAGACCATAAGCCACCTGTAATTAGCATCTGAGATACTTCATGACAGCAAATTAAGGATCTTTAAGCCAACATTAAATATAAAAAACTACTAGTTTTTAGAAGAAAATGTATCTTTAGTCTTAGGGTTTAACCCAGTGAGCAACAGAAGCAACCAAAAAAAAAAAAAAAAAAAAAAAAAAAAAAAAAAAAAAAGATGATTTTCATCCCAGGATAGGGTTGGTGCCCCTCTGACAACTGGTATCTGCATGTGTATAGTCACCCTACCTTAGAAGCCTCACTAAATAAAGGTGCCCAAATCATGAGAGACCTAAAGGCTGCTGCCCAATACACTATTGTCGCAACTCTATGACAACACATATTCTGTCTCTTATGAATGCTTGTATATGGCCCTAAATTGTTACTGTTTGGAAGAATAAAGTAGAATGTCTATGTTTTTAAATGCTGTTAAGGCCTGGCTTTGAGAAAGTCGAGAGAAGTGATAAATTTGGTTCAACATAGTTACAATATAAATAATAGTAGTATTATACAATAATTGATACTATACCACAGATGGAATATTTTTGCATCTCAGATTTTTAGCAATCTGAACATCATATTGCTTAGTTTAGATGTTATAAGAGGTTATATGAAGTTAAACAGATAGTAATTGTTGGCATAGAAACAGTAATTCTGAAAGGACTTATGTTCAACTTCAACTTTTAAAAAATGACAATCAATATCCAAGGACTACTTCCATTACACCCACAGAATGCTACTGAGCGAAATACACAATATTTCTGCAAGTTAGTAGATGAGGAATTCCTGGACCTGCTTCCTCCTTATGCAAGTAGCTGCTGAAAATAGAAAAGCAGCATTTGAATAATGAAGCAAGTGTGATGCTGGAGATGATGATACCCACAAACCAAGGAAGATAGACTCGGGTACACACTGCATATGCCAAACTTTCAATGCTCCCATTTAAACAGTGACCAATAAATAAAAAATGAAATTTTGCTCGCTTGTTCCAACTAAATTAGGGTGTTGCTCATGTCAGTAAGTCCTCTATAGGGAGAAATTTCAAAAATCAGTTCAGCGTAACAGCTCCTCTGTGTCTAACCACTTCTCCCTTCCAACAAATGAACTCACCTCCATGCTTCATCAAATATTACTCTCTTATCATTCTTCTTGTAAAACTCCCTTTAGTAACACTTAATAGAATCTGCCTTCCATTGAAAGCACTTGCTGAAAGTTAGATTTCCCCTTTATTCAGACTTTGTCTACCTTTGTTTCATGTTATTGCTTTTCATCTTTGAAGATGCAAATTTGACAAACACCCATTATATATACATATACTTTTTAGTGAATATATATGTATACATACCCCATAAATATATCTGTATATACATTCAAGATATGCAATGTGACGGTTTTACATATGTTTATTCTATAAAGTGACCATTACAAGTAACTGAATCTACATGCCTGTTGTCACATATCTGTATGTATATATGAGTATGCTGCGTACATATATGAACAGAAGATGGACAAAGAGTAGAAAGCATTTCATATGTTAACTGCACTTCTCAGTGTTACTGGTGCCCATTGCACATTGGGAGGACATCAGTGTAATTAAAGAAAGGTATCTAAGATGTAAATGATGAATACTTTCTTGGTCTTGCCATGATTATTACTTTCAGAAGGTAAGGTCAAAACATATAGGATATTTTCGATCATAGAGTACTGTATTTGAAGACCAAATTAGACTACAGTCAATGGAAATTAAATTCTTTCACACATTGGAAGGAAAAGAATATTTAAACAGTAAGAGAGAGCCATTGCAGGGATTCCTGGCAGTTTCACATGATGAATGATGGCAATCAAGAAGTTTGTTGTGAAGATAACCAGGTAGACAGAAACATTCTGATTTGTCATCTCAGCCCAGAACTTTCTTGTTTTGTATTAGATACTCTCTGTATTTACATTTGAAATGTTATTCCCTTCCCCCACCTCGAGCCCAGTCCCCCACCCCTTCCACTTGTCTTCACAAAGGTGCACTCACTCCTAATCACCCTCTCCACCCCATTGCCTTGGCATTCCTCTACACTGGGAAACATGCCTTTCCTGGTCCAAAGGCCCCTTCTCACATTGATGTCAGACACTGCTATCCTCAGCTACATATGCAACTGAAGCCATAGGTCTCTCAATGTGTGCTCAATAGTTGGTGTTTTAGTCCATGGGAGTTGTGGAGGGTTACGTTGGTTGATAAAGTTGTTCTTCCCATAAGCTTGCAACTACTTTCAGCTCCTTTAGGCCTTCTTTATCACCTTCATTAGGGGTCTCCATGTTCAGTCTAATGGTTAGTTGCAAGCATGCTCTGCTATATCCTGTATATGACTCTGGCAGTGCCCCTGAGGAGGCATCTCTATCTGGTTTCTGCCAGTAAGTACTTTTTGGCATCAGAAATAGTGCTTGGGTTTGGTGGCTGCATATGGGGTGGATCCCCAGGTGAGGCAGCCTCTAATTGATCTTTCCTTCAAACCCTGTTCTTTTATTTGACCTTGTATTTCCTCCCATGGGTGTTTTGTTCTCCCTTCTAAGATGGACTGAGGCATCCACATTTTGGCCTTCCTTGTTTTTGAGCTTCATAACGTATGTGAATTGTTTCTTGGGTGTTCAGAGCTTTCTGGGGCTAGTATCTGCTTATCAGTGAGTGCATACAATGAATGTTCTTTTGTGACTGGGTTACCTCACTCAGGATGATAGTTTCTAGTTCCATCTATTTGACTAGGAGTATTATAAATCATGGTTTCTTAGAGCTGAGTCGTTCTCCATTGTTTAAATATACCACAATTTCTGTATCCATTCCTCTGTTTAAGGAAATCTGGGTTCATTCCAGATGCTGGCTATTATAAATAACACTGCTATGAACATGGTGGAGCATGTGTCCTTGCTATTTGTTGGTGCATCTTTGAGGTATATGCCCAGGAGTTGAATAGCTGGGTCTTCAGGTCAATGTCAATGTTCTGAGGAACCACCAGAATGATTTCTAGAGTAGTTGGTTAAACCTGCTTACAACCCCACCAATACAATAGGGGTGTTCCTCTTTCTCCACATTTTTGCCACCATCTGTTGTCACCTAGGTTTTTTATCTTAGCCATTCTGACTGGTGTGGGATAGAATCTAAGAGTTTTTTTAGATTTACATTTCCCTGAGGATTAGGGATGTTGAGCATTTCTTTAGGTGCTTCTCAACCATTCAGTAATCCTCAGTTGAAAATTTTTTGTTTAGCTCTGTACCACATTTTAATAGAATTATTTGATTCTCTGGAGTCCAATTTCTTGAGTTCTTTGTATATATTAGATATTAGCCCTCTATCACATGTAGGATTGGTAAAAAATCATTTCATTAATATTAGGCCTTTTATGAAAGTCTGGTAGAATCTAGCACTGAACCCATCTGGCCCTGGGCTTTTTATGGTTGGGACACTTTTGAATATTGCTTCTATTTCTTTAGGGGTTATGTTTAGTTGGTTTACTTAATCCTGATTTAACTTTTGTACCTTGTATGTGCCTATAAATTTTTCCATTTCCTCTAGATTTTCCAGTTTTGTTGAGTATAAGCATTTGTAATAGAATCTGATGACTTCTTGGATTTCCTCAGTTTCTTTTTTTTAAAATTTCTTAGGGATTTTATTTTTTCTACTGAGAACACTGTTCTGATTCCTAACTCATTGTTCATTAGCATCATTTGTTTCCTTGACTTCAGTTTTTAAGTTCTTTGTATATTATCAGTCTTATTCCTCCATTAGATTGATACAGTCTTTCCCAATTCTGTGTGTTTTTACTTCACTCAATTTATTTCTTGTCTATAAAAAAGCTGTGTAGTTTTATTGTATCAGGATTCAAGTTGAGGTCTTTGATCTACTTGGAGTGATATACATGGGTTTAATTTTGTTTTTCTGCATGTAGACAACTTTTTTCTCCTTTCTTTTATTGGATCTTCTCTGCATTTACATTTCAGATGTTATCTCCTTCTCCTCTATTCCATCCCCCTCTCCCCCCTCCCAAATGCCTCCATGAAGGTGCTCCCTCTTCCAACCATTCTCTCCCACCTCATCACATTGGCATTCCTTTACACTGGGAAAATGAACATTCACTGGATCCAAGACTTCTCCTCCCATTGATGCTAGAGAATGTTATCCTCTGCTGCATCTGCACCTGGGGCCATGGGTCTCTCTGTGTGAACTCTTTGGTTGGTGTGTAAGTACCTAGGAGCTGTGGTGGGTTTGGAAATTGTGTTATTTCTATGGGGTTGCAGACCCTGTCAACTCCTTCATTCCTTTCTCTAGCTTTTTCATTGAAGTCCTCATGTTCAGACTGATGGTTAGCTGCAAGCATCCTTCTTTATATCAGTTCTGTTGTTATGTCTCCCCTTTCGTTTCTGATTTTGTTTATTTGGATACTCACTCTGTGCACTTTAGTTAGTCTAGCTAAGGGCTTATTGATTTTATTGATTTTCTCAAAGAGCCAACTCCTGCTGTTGTTGATTCTTTGTATAGTTCTTTTTGTTTCTATTTGGTTGATTTCTGCTCTGAGTTTGATGATTTCCTGCCATCTATTCCTCTTGGGTGTATCTGCTTCTTTTTGTTCTAGGGCTTTCGGGTATACTGTCAAACTAGCGTATGCTCTCTCCAATTTCTTTTTTCAGACACTCAGAGCCATGAGTTTTCCTCTTAGTGCTGCTTTCATTGCGTCCCATAGGTTTGGGTATGCTGTGCTTTCATTTTCATTAAATTTTAAGAAGTCCTTAATTTCTTTATTTCATGTTATCTGTTGAGGCCTGTTTTGTGACTTACAAAAGACGTAGACTATCAGACTGGAAACATAAACAAGATCCATCATTTTGCTGCATACAGGAAACTCATCTCAGCAACAGCACTGCCTCAGAATAAAAGGCTGGGAAAAAAAAAAACTTCCAAGCCAATGGTCCCAAGAAACAAGCTGGAGTAGCCATTCTAATATCAAATAAAATACATTTTCGACCAAAATTTATCAAAAAAGATAAGGAAGAACACTTTTTACTCATCACAGGAAAATATATGTCAAGATGAAATCTCTATCCTGAACATCTATGCTCCAAATACAAGGGCACTCATATTCATTAAAGAAACCCCACTAAAGCTCAAAGCCAATATTGCACCACAGACAATAATAGTGGGAGACTTCAGCACCCCACTCTCATCAATGGACAGATCAGGGAAGCAGAAACTGAACAGAGACACAGTGAAACTAGCAGAGGTAATGAACCAATTGGAATTAACAGATATCTATAGAACATTTCATCCTAAAACAAAAGAATACACCTTCTTCTCAGCACCTCACAGCACCTTCTCCAAAACTGACCATATAGCCCAGCACTTTCTAAGCACTGATAAAAAAAGATTCAAATGACAGCATTGAGAACTACTGGATAAAGATGTTTTTTTTTTCCACATGTGGCCTCCGTTCAAAAGCAAATACCTTCCAGGCTATAACCAATAAGCTGGGAGATACCACTGTGCAATGAACAACAAGGAGGCACTGGTCCTTTATAATCTTCCTCAACCAAAAGCTACCACACAGTTTGAGAGAATACTGAGCAACATGTCCCAGACCACTTAATCTATTTTAAACCAAAGCACTGGCACTCAAATGGAATGATTCAGTTACAAAGCTATATTCAAACCGATCAGATTTTCCATTCCACTGAACCTCACACTTCAAATCAACCAGAACATCATTGTATTACAATTCTCATCACTGTTAGTTAAGGAAATTATTGTCTGAAAGAAACTGTCAGGGATTCTAGAAGGGTTCTTGGGCTTCCTAACTTACATGGGACTCTCATACATCCTTCTAGCATGGTTCTGGAAACTGAAATACATTGCAAAAGATGTTGCACAGATATCTAGATTCATTTTATCTGCTGCTGTGTGCTTTGTGAAGTGCAAGCTGGGCATGATCTTGAGCAGGAGGCTATTGATTAAAAGAAGAGGATGTTAAAAGGACAAAGGAAAGGAAGGAAAGAAGGAAGGAAGGAAGGAAGGAAGAAAGAGAGAGAAGAAAGAAAGGACGAAAGAGAGAGAAGAAAGAAAGGAAGAAAGAGTAAAAAGAAAGAAAGAGAGAAAGAAAGAAAGAGAGAGAGAGAGAGAGAAAGAAAGAAAGAAAAAAAGAAAGAAAGGAAGAAAGAAAGAAAGAAGAAAATTGCAAACTGTTAGACCATCAAGTATCTGAGACAAGTCCAAATGGCTTCATTTTTCTTTCCTACCCTAGCCATTCTGCTTGAGTCTCTCCCACTGCTGATTTTGGGGCACCGTCCAGATGATTACAAACAGATTTAGCACTATGCAATGATCCTGAGGGTTGCAGAAAAGTTTGGGACTAGTTCAACCTACCCATCATTTATGTTCCTCACGGGAATGTGTGGCTTTGTCAGAAGTATATTTTGATTCACAGTAAGATGATTTGCAGTAACTCTTCTATTTGGATAAAACAGTTCATAGTAAATGCTTAACATTCTGTATTTTCTTTTAGTTGGATATTTTTTCTTCATTTTAACTGTAACTTACTTCTTTCCATAATCTATTCATTGCCTCTTTTGGGAGTCCTTTCTTCCAGATACAATGTTTTTTGGGAACCTTGTTCTATATTGGAATAATAGAGAAGTCTTTCTGTACTCAGACAAGTCATGTGTTAAATTTCTGATAGCCTAGGGACAGCTGAGTTAACCCCTTCCCCACCCCATATTCTAACATGTGAGTTCTTCACCTTTTGTTTGGGGCATTTAACTAAAACAATGACATCTGAAAACTGCTGGAGTTTCAAGTAATCATGAGGAACACAATTTAAGGCTAAGAGCTGGGTCTCTGAAAAATACTTGCCATTCAAGAGCAGCACCTGAATTTAACCGCCATAACCTATGTAAAATGAAGTAACATATGGTAAAACAGGATTGTAGTTCATATACTGTGGAGATGAACACAAGTGGATTTCTCGTGCGTGCTGACCAGCCAACCTAGCCTAGTTTAGATTTTCAGTCCAGCAAGAGATATTGTCTCAAAAACAAAATGGATGAGATTTCTGAATAGTTACATGGTTATGATCCCTGGCCTCCACCAATGTATGCCCACCTGCACACATATATGCATACATGAACATGCACATGCATGCACACAGGCACACATGCACACATGACCAGGTCTGCCACATTATAGAAAAGACCCTAAATCTAGAGCATAGCACACAGAAGACAAATTTGTGCCTTTGGTAACTGTGGATCTTGGAAGTCTAATTTGACTTAGCCTTAGTTTACTCATTTGTGAGACAAGGACATGGACTACTTCGTGTGAGGTTGTGTTGTACCTTAGGGCATGTCCTATCTCTTTTGTTTTTCTCTATTCATCTTTATTATATTGCCATCAAAATGTTCTTTCTGGAAACCTTTTACTGAGTTTCACCTTCATAAACTCTTGTCTAGTGAGTCCACAACATACTCTATTTCCCCTTCCAGCTCTTAACACCCTTACTGCGGCTCTCTACAATATTTTCAGTTTCTTCTTGGGTAAATTCCAGTCTCTCTTATGCAAATCTTTTGTGTTCCCTAGAGCACCATATATATGTGTATATATATATATATATATATATATATATATATATATATACATATATATATGTATGTATGTATGTATGTATATATAGTGCATTTTTTTAATTTTTATTTTTGAAATGCTCCTTTATGTACCTGGGTGAGACAAATCTTTCTACAAGTTTCAAATCTACCAATCAATATGCCACCAGGTCATATACATTGTAAAACATACTTTAAAGACTCTCTTGGATAAAATACCCATTACTGCTACTCTGCCATACACTGATAAATGTTTCATAACAGTTTCTTTGTAGGACAGATAGGACTCTTGACCAAAGCTTATTTGTATGTGAACAGAGTCTCATTATGGATGATTTGGAAACATAGAAGCTCGTTCTCCTGGGTCCCCATCTATGGAGCTCTTTTCTTATGAATATGTGATTTTAAGTGGACATTTACTATTTTTGTCACTTTGATCAAGCAAGTGATATATTGTGAGAGTCTCCTAACATTTCTATTGTCACCCCGTACATTGTTCATAATTATTCAGGTTCTTCCACGTAGGCAGATCTTATTACAATATTATGTCCAACAGCAACAAAATTTTTGAAGATATATTACTTGCATATCATGAGCTGAAACTTCAAGGCAAAAAAAAAAAAGGGAAAGAAACAACAAAGTTAAAACAAACAAACAACAACAACAACAAGCAAGCAGTCTTAATACTTTTTTCTAAAATATGTTCATAGTGACTCATAGCTCTAATGCTGAATGGGCTCATTGGTACACATATTATATTCAAGGCAATATTTCTAATAAATGGCGAACCAGGAGTTCATTTGAATAACATTCTGAGGTTTAACATTCTGGCCTTTATCTTCTGTAATTAGGTACAAGATGTGATTTTTTTTTCCCATTACCTTGTTTGGACACAGATGCTCTTCCTGTGAAAAAGTAATGGAAGCATATACTAGGTGCTTTCTTACATCTAAAGATGTAAAACGGCATTACAATGTAGTCAGACGACTAACATGGTTATGTGAAAGAGAATGTCCCTCCTATATTAAAATACTGGAACACTAGGTAACCAGTTCATGGTCCTATCTCGGGAGATTTAACGGTTACTGCATTGCTGGTAAAGGTGGTTTTTTGTGATTTTAAAAACTCAGCTCCTTCCACATTGCTCTCTCTGCTTCCTGCTTACAACTGGAAAATCTGAGCTCTCAGCTCCCTGTCCTTGCCAAATTGCTGTTGCAGTAAATATTAAATATGGATCTGCGGCCACTAGTCCCATTAATTCTCACTCTGCAGGGATCCACAGTAGGTGTGCCAGCAGGAAGCTCAGGGCCACCTTGCTGGATTTTCTAGGCCTGGCAGTTTCTCTACCAAGTGGTTCACAAGCTGCCCCCTCCTAGCTGATTCCCTGCAAGCCAAGAACTTTGCTCACATTTCATTCTTCACAGCCCAGTAAAATCATGACTCAACAATCAATAATTTATTAATTAGCTTTATATATTAAATTCTCAACCCACAATACATCAACACAATAAGCTTACAACCATTTGACAAAGATATAAACTGCCCATCTCGATAAGTCAAACTGACCTATAGAAACCCTTGAAAATATTCACATCTACCTATCACCAATTAAGATCACCTGAGTCTAAATCTTCTTTTGTCGGCTCCATGTTTATTCTCCTCCTTCCTTTCTCTCCCACCTTATCAAAACTTTGTCCCTGCCCCACTCTCTAACATCCAATCATATTTCACCTTGACCTAACTAGTGTCAGCCCTCACCTGCATATAGATATCTACCTACACACTGCTTGCTGTTTTTCCCATGTTTCTGCACCATGATGAACTCTTAACCCTCTGTAATCATAAGAAACAATAAGGAAAAAAATCTTATCTCCTGTAACGTAACTTGGTCATGATATTTTATCACAGCAACAACAACAAAAATAAAACCTAATACAACTGCTATTGGTATAGTAGTATCTTCAAAACACTCCATTAAAGGATAAACTTTACAGGTATGACTTAATCAATAAGCTTTGTAGAATCTATCTCTAATAATCAATAAGCTTTGTGGAATCTATCTCTAAATGGCCATGTACTCTCATCTCACTTCTCCACTTCTGCTTTAACACACAGACTGACAATTCAAACCCAGAGAAATGGGTTTAATTACCTGTCCATGTTCCCATGATTACGAATGAACTTAATCAAAGTTCATACTTCTATAACATGATTTGAAAAAAAAAGTCAAAATAAGATTGTTATCTGTGCCCTCAGTTTATAACACTCATATGCCTGTTCTTCCTGATAGGCCACTGAATTATTCAACCTATTAGATTCTAAGATTCTTGTATAACACAGGTTGATGTATCACTTGCCTGTAGATATTATAGAAAGTTAAAATGCTTGTTGTGAGCAGTGTTGATGCTGTTTTGCATGACCTCTACTTGCAATGAAACAAGCAGCAACTTTGAACTCGTGCAAATTAGGAATTCAGTCCTGGCTTCTAACCTCATGCTGTTCACATGTCAAATGTAAGTAGAAACAGCGGGAAACCGGCCTGCTCTTTCTAATTACAATTATGATAAGAGTTTACCACAAGTCTACTTTAAATTATATATAAAAAAATAACCTTTCTGCACAAGATTGGTGTTTTATCTCATTGTATATTCATATGATTGGCTCATTTGACTGCTCAGGAGGGAAAATGCCTCCTGTCCAACATATTCTTACTTAGGATGCTCTGAGGGGGAACCCATGTGCAATCACACATTGTCTCATTCTCATGCAAATGACACAAGCATAAAAAACAAGGTGATGGGAAAAGGCCTTTTTCTCTCCTCTCTGAAGCTAATCTCTCCCTCCCAGGGAGGCCACAAATCTTGGGTTCAAATGAAAGTCCTTTAATTGGGTGAAATCTCTATGCAAAAACTAATGTTATTTGGACCAGCAGGCAAAGACAGTTCTCCATCTCACCAGGGACATACAGGTTTTCAGCCAAGCTGGGTCCTTCTTTCTTAACACTGCAGAGACTAAACATGCTCCAATTAGTGAGGATTGACTCTCCCCTTGTTATCTTCTCATATAACAGTTTGGGGTAAGTAAGAATGTGCCAGGAAGTTGATTCAAGTCATTGATTGAAGAACCATCTGATTGATTGATAGTCAGCTGGAACAATCTTCTTATTCATGCGTTGGTGTGCCACTTATGAAGAAGCAGTGGCAGAGAAAGGAAGCCAAGACTGTCAAAGATGCCACTGAGAGCTCAGCTCTTTGCTGGATATTTTTGGAGGCCAGGTGCCAATCACTCATGGGACTTTGCTTTTCTGAAAGAATTTCAGATGTGGGCTTTAATTATAGTACAGCAAAGAATGAACAGTAGAGGCAACCAAAACAGCTATATTTTCAGCAAAGTCAACCCTTGGCCACCAAAAATGTTTTAAAACTATTTCAGGGGCTTTTCATTTCTGTCTAGTGGCTTACATCAATGCTGCGAGGAAGCATCAGGTTGACAGCTTCAAGAAGCTGGCTGTCATCATTCCAGGTAATTTAAGAGGTAGTGGCCATCTTCAGAAGAAGCCGAACAGTATTGTTCAACATTCACCCAACTGAGTCATGGCTAAACGATTCCACAAAACTTGACTATCAAGAGAAAGCAGACTGTGTTCACATTTGCCTATGAAAGGTAAAACAGAAAACTAGTCAGGAGTCAATAACTGAATGAGGGAATTAGATACAAGTTAAAAATCTCAGACCTCTCTTTTATTAATATTCTCTCCAAGGTCTACATGGACTTTTCATGAACTGGTTCATCAGTTGCCATGACAACTAGTAATGTGTTAACATTTATTGAGCATCTTAGGTAATGGCCCTTTCCAGGTCTTCACACTTGTATTTTAAGACCAACTTCTCAGAAAGAAGACACAGATAACATATGTAACAAAACAATCTAGTGTTATAACTTCAAGTTTCTCAGAAAATCTTGAGTTCAGTGAACTGAAAAGCAATATGAAGGTGGCACTTAACAATGTAGATTCAAAAGTCTGACTGAGGCATACCCATTCACAACCTGTACTAATGCACCCTAACTGTGGCTGTGATGCAAACCATCGGGAAGCCAAGGCTTTATTTTTGTGAATAACTTTCCCTTAGATTCCAAGGAACAGCTCAAGGTGCTAGAGATTTTATTTTATCATTTAAAAGTTATTTATTTGAAATAGGCCAACTAAACTGAAAATAAATAGAAGTGACTCATCATAAAATCTTCAAGATATCAACTCCAAGTTATTTATACTTAGCTTTAAAAAATCAAATTGACAAATATTAAATATAATCAATATATAATGATATGTAACTTTGTCTTGATTACCATAAACAAACCGGTTACCACCAATCACCATCTTGCCACGAATGACATCACAAAACTTGTTCTTCATTTCACAACTTCCTCATCCCCAACAATGGCTAAAAGATTCAGAAGACAGATTGGCATTCCCAATCTTAATTATTTAAAGAGACCCAAGGGTTGATTTCTGCAAAGGAGTTCACTGCCATCCATACTTCCAGTTCAGGTCATCTCTCGCCCTCTCTGGAATCTAGGGGTACTGCATTCACAAGGTGTGCTTACACAGACACCTAAGAGAAAATGAGTATTTTTTAAAAATGTATATTGAATATCTAAGATAATAAAATCTTTATACCATATTATGCACCAAAGGATAAGATGCACATTATTTGCCATATAGTATGATACATAGGTTAAAATTACACCAGATACATAAATATAATCTGCCCAGTTTGTGTAATGTTAAAGTGTGTGTGTGTGTGTGTGTGTGTGTGTGCGTGCGCGAGTGCATGTGTCTTTGTGTGTGCATGTAAAGCACAAAAGTTAAAATAATAAAAAGGGAGAGCATGTGTATATGGGGGATTTGGAGGGAGAAAATGGAAGGAAAAATGACATACTTACATCATAGTCTCAAAATTTTAAAGAAACAATTTTTAAAATACACCAGAGATGAAATTATGAAATACTCTAAAATAAAAACTCCAAGTAGTATAGAGTTAATGATATCAGATCAGAGAGATATGAGTATGGCTTCATGTGCTCTGTGTAGCTCTCAAAAATCTCCATCATGATATTTTCCAGTTGATAACATAATAATAGGTAAACAGATACCATATTTACTGATATGGTTTGAACAGTCACCAACACACTAGTAATCAAGTAAATTTAAAATTGTGGCTCTTTTACCATATAGTAACAAGAATTCTTGATACAATTGGTATGTGTATCCCACTTGATTTGAGGTCACAACAATAAAAGTTCTAAGTTCCCCTGACTTGTGTGATAACAGTGTGAGAGTTTCTGTTCTACTAAGCCCTTGTTAAGTCAGAAGAATTATAACATCAGGCCAAAGCATCAGGAAAGAAATCACGACAGTGAGTTCTACACCTGATAACCTGTCTTTATTTGTTTGTTTGTTTGTTTGTTTGTTTACTTAAAGTACACTGTAGCTGTCTTCAGACACACCAGAAGAGGGCATCAGATCTCATTACAGATGGTTGTGATAATCCATGTAGTTGTTGGGGTTTGAAGTCAGGACCTTTGGAAGAGCAGTCAGTTCGCTTAACCACTGAGCCATCTTTCCAGCCCTGGTAACCCGTCTTTATCAGTGTATCATAAGTCTTTCCTTGACATGTAGGACACAGTCTTCCTGGGTCATATGGGAAGCAAAGGAGATTTAGATTTCACTCTGCCCACCATGTACTTTAATACAGTAGTAGGGCAGGACTCACACACATTTGCTATAATTACTTGTAAGTGGAGTAGAAGATAATAAAGGCTAAATGAATATACACAACCTGGCATATTAATGTATACTATATACATGGTAAGGAGTTTTGGCTGTGTGGCTACTTGGAAGAAGCCCCCGCCCTTTGCCATTTACAATTATAGGCACACCTCATCACCTTTCCTGCACAAGTATCTAACAAGGTTCAGCAACAGACAGCAATCCTGGTAATTGCATTCGTTTGCTACCAGAATGCTTGCCTTCCTGGCCTTACGTGTTGGTTGTCAATATCCATTGCTAGCTCCTTCAGTTGCCAACATTTTTAGATTCTTTTCTCTGATTCAGTGAAATTGTTTCCTTTTGGACTTTTTATGCTGAACTGTCCCTTGGGTGTATGTGGAGGGGGGGTGTCAGCTTCAAAATGGGAATAGTTATTTCTCAGCTAAAGGGAATCTAAGAAGCCAGGTCAGCTTCTGCCTCTCCTTGACAAAGTGAGAAATGAGAGCTAAGGACGATGAAGGTGAGAATAACCTATAAAGACACCTGATGACCAAATTCAAGTCAAGCTCAGGTGATCCAGAGCTCAGAGCTAATGATGTGAAGGATACTGATCCTCTAGGGCGATCATTTCTAGAGGGACTAGTAAAAAATACTTCCCCTGACAATACTTTGTCAGGAAGGAAGATCAGTTTTGTGTTGAATAAATCCTTTAAATCTGCCTTATAGCCACTTGGGATATAACTCATGTGCTCAAAAGCCAAGCAGGTAGAATCATTAAGTAGTTCTAGTCTATATATGGACAGCTATGATAGCTGGGTTATCTACAGGGTTGGTGTTTTGGCCTAGTATCTTAAGGACAACAAAACTTTCAGCTACCTGAAAGCATACTCTGAAGGAAAAAAAAAAACCATGATCCATCTCACCTGGTATCATCATTATTATAGTGACTTCTATGTGCCCTTTGTTCATAAAGTAATACTTTAAATTAGGTAATATACATAAAGAGTTTGGAGCAGTGTCTTGAATGATGCTATGGATATTATTACATTCTGCAGAGTACACCTTGGTATGTCTTCTTGAAACACTGTTCAAGAAAATTACTCTTCCATTGTCTTTCAGTAAATTTCACATCTCCTTAGAGTTGATACCACTGATATTGAGGACACTGTGTGGAGTCTCTTTCTGTAAAAAGGGGGTTAAAAAAAGCAAACACAAATGTCTCCAAGATGCTACAACCCAAGTAGTATCCCATAGAGTTTCACAAGATGGAGATATTCTCCATGGTTGAAATGTATTAGTAACTTACACTCCACTCTTTGACATGCTTTTCTACAAAACACTAACGTCCACATACACATACAGACTAAGCAGATGTTAATCTGTGTAGAGAGCCCATAAATCTTGTGTGGTGGAACAAAAGTGAGTTGTTCAAAACAGAGGCTTATATGTTGGTATCAGTCATTTGCAGGGTATATAAAGAAAGATCAAACATATTAAGCCACATTTTGCCTGAAAAAAAAAAATCTTGACCATTTTTGCCTGTACAGCAATTTCCTGTATTTCCTGACTAAAAATCAATTATCTTAACATACAATTTTACAGAGAACAAAAGTACAGGAAAGAGTTTGAAGAATGTTTTGTTGCTATTGGTTTGAATTTTTTGAGACAGGATCTTACTGTGCAGACTTGTATGTCTTCAAACTTATGCTCCTCCTACTTTATCATTTTAAGTAATGGGATCTCAGATGTGCCGATCATGAAACATGAACTCTTTTTATAACATTTATTTAAGTAAGACAGAGAAAATGCTGAGATGTGAACTTGGGATACTTTGCATCTAGCATCCATGACTAGGTACTCCTCTACCAGGAGTGAGCAAGAAGTTTTAGCCTGTTGCAATTAATACCATTTCTTAAGTTTACATCCATTTTAAATAATTTAATGGTCAAATTCTACTAAGTATTAAGCATCCCTTAGTGTGTGACTACATAAGTTTTATTACATCCCCACTGCTTCTTGACTGATATTGTTCCCTTCTATTTTCAGTATCAGTTATGTTAACATAAATTGAGTTCTCCAAATTCATGGATGAGGTCAAATATTCTCAGGCCAATATTGTCCTCCTGTAGTCTTCCTCACTGACTACAGGTTTTTATTGATATGTAGAGGTGTAAAGAAGCAGAAACTGTGAAAGCAGATGCTATGAGATCAAGAACCTATAGTATCAGGAACAAACAGAGAGAGGAAGGATTCACATCATATCACCAGTCAAGGGCTAAATCACTAGGCAAACTGTGAACTCCTAAAGCTAACCCTCTGTAGTTAGTAAACTCCATCTCAGAGTACAGTCATCCTTTGTTCTTCTTAGATATGGGTAAAACTCATGACCCTTTGAGCCATGAGTGGCACTTATGAGTGACAGATATTCTGCCCTAGTCTTAGAAAAAAAGGTTAAGTTTATTTTTGGTATACTTCAGTACAGTTCCTCGAGGAGAAAAACAACACAAGGCTCTTACTGATTGGCTTTGGTGTTCCCAAATGTTTCCTTGACTTTTTGACTGTCTTCTACAACTATTACTTCCTGCTCTCTTTATCCAAAACATTTCCCATGGGGGAGGTAAGGAAGGCTGAGAGTCATTTACCCTAAAGGATAAATGGATGGAAAACAACACTAGATATTAGCATCCCAATAGAGCATATGTTTTACAGCAACATGGATCCTAGTCCATGTATGATTGGCAGATTGAGCTAAACTCTATGCTAGGCTGATTTCACTGAATCATCAGTGTAACTAAGGGTTAGAGGGGTAAAGTAATAAGGCTTTGCAACTACTATTCATTAGTCACTGTTTCAAAATCTCAAGACAGAGAAGTTGAAGCCATTGTCAAAGACGCTCATAATGAAAGACCACCTTACAACAATATTCTATCCACTGAGCTGGTGTCAACAGGACAGCATGTGAGCAAACATTCTTTTGGCCATCAGGAAGGCCAGTTAAAAGTGGAATTGTCACGTACACCGCTCTACATGAATCACCATAAAAACAGCTTCCTACTATCATAGAGCCCAGATGAGAGGGATGTAAAGAGAAAGGTATTAGGACCATCCTCGTACCTAAAGAAATTCCACATACTGACCACTGACACCTTGACTTTCACTTCATGAATATCATCAATAGTGAATGTACTGGCATGGGTGTGTGTACAAGTGTGTGTACAAGTCTGCGCATGCAGATGATATGTGTGTGCATGCATGTGTGTGTGTGTGCATGTGCACTTGTATACATATGTATACATGCATGTGTGTATACTCATGCAAGATTGTAGTCCCATGTCTGTCTTTGTTTTTATGTATATGGGTGCATTTTGATTAGTAAATGACTCACAAAACTAATCTTTCCTGAAAGACACCAAAAGAAGCTCTGTGCACATCAGGAAGATTGAGAGTTGATTTCTTCTGTGAGGTCTAGACTCTGGGTTTCTTTCTTGAATTTGTCCATACTCACCACGTCATTCAGTTGAGGTTATGAAACAGGGGCCCCAGTCATTTTCAAATAGCAGTTTCTCACCCCATAAAACCTATTTGGTGGTTCCACGGAACAAATGGCTTTTGCTGGGCTCTTCAATGATATGATTTGCATGCGTGAAGTGAGATCCCCACCGTAATTGTAGGATATTGCTTGCCATTACTGTCATTAGAAGCAGGCAGATGTAGGAGCACTCCCAGGGAAAATCTTCCCGCTGGGTTTTCATGGAGATAAGTGCATGAAATCCACTTTTGAAAAGATGTTGAATGGAATGAATCTGCCATTCTCTGGCTGCCTGATGATGATTTGCTTGTTAATTGGAAGTTTAGGCTTTAGAAAAGCCTTAACAAATTTGATTGCTAAATTCAGGAGGTTTACTCCCTCTTTGCAAGCCACATTCAGAGGCATAAATCCTCCTCTGTGCATATTTGTCTACGTGCTCATTTAGAATCTCTGTGAAAAGAAACCAATCTCCAGCTCTTCTGTCAGCGACACGTTCCGGATAGCTTTACCGACAAACAAGAACAAAGCACCTTATTCTTCTGTCAGAGTCTCCAGGGTTGGGAGGAAGAGGACAGGATCCTGAGCTAAGCTGAGATCAAGGTTGTCTCCACATGTGCATGGAGAGCACCCCTGCCCTGTGTCCTCCACTGTTATCACTGCCTGAGTGGGCCCCACTTGTAAGCACTGCTGCCATTACATCCCAGACCAGCTTTCCTGCAGCTAATAAGCTCAAGTCAAATTCACAACCAAAACTAGGCAAACAATGAAAAAATAAATAAAACAGCATTTGTTTGGAAATCCTGCTGAATTTTGTTTTCCCAGACAGTGCTTTGTGTGTTCTGCTCTAAACAATACCCCTACCAGGCAAGACTGCCTGCCTTCCCAGAAAAGCCTTCCCTTATTTTTTGATAACTGCATTTGCAAAACTACAAAATGGCTTGACTCACCTATCCAGACTAGTTTTAAATTACAATAAGTGTCTCACCAGCTAAGGAGTGTCAACTTGCCTGTGTAGCTGTGTGAACAGCTATGCACATATTACACTTCAGGTGTAGTGAAGGGTACAGGAAGAACTTCCCAGACTGGACCTCAAGCAGAAAGGAATGGGAGCCTTCCCTCCTCATTCCCATCAATTCTGTGCCATGCACATCTGCAAATGAACTTGGGTTTGACCCTATTTGCATACTACATGAGACTGGCGTAAAGTTAGTTATCTTGTAAACACACCCTGGGATCAATTCCGGCAAAGCCTGACAGAACACACCAGCGTTTCCTGTTGGCGGTGGGTTAAAACTATCTCCACGCTCCACAGTCCTCTGCATCTATTTTGTCATCTCAGACAACACGCCCAGATATGCCTCATCAGTGTCAGGCAGGCCACAACAAATTCTCCCTTTCTTGCATTTTAAAACCGCAGCCTGCAGCCTTTCCTCAGCTGCTGAGAGAGCGATGAGAATCCCTTAGCCTATTTATGGATGTCTTCTATGTGCCAATGTCTTGGTTGATGACGAAGCTATCATGCTAACAAAGGCCTTCTCTTTATGGAATCAGGAATAGAAGACAGCTGAAGAACAGGTGCAGCAAAACTCAATAGCAGCATCCAATCTTGTCCGAAAGGTCTAGGTGAGGCTTCTTTGGATATGCATCTTTTAAAAACACCTAAGAAAGCACCAGGTATGAGTCGAGAGATGAGGAAGGACAAGGCCATTTGGGTAGAGAAGCGTTACGCAGGGAGGCTCTTATGCAAGAAATCTGATAAGGCATTCAAGGCCGGTAGCCTCTGGTGGAGCTATAATGTGCCGTGAGTTTAAGCAGATAACGTTTTGGAAAGAAGGTGAGATCTGTGTTGGAAATGGTGACGGGCAGGTTCATGAATGGTGTTGCATCACTAGCTCTCAGCCCAGAGTGGATGCTAATTAAATATGTATTTAATTATCATACAGATAGAAGAAAGAACAAAGAGAAAAAAGCAAAAGGAGGGATATAGAAAGAAAAACTGGAAATTTTAAGATACATCAGATATTAGTGGTATGTTATATGTAAACCAAGAATGAATTTCTACTTTGAAACATAAGCTTTTCTTCTGACTTACACTGAACAATCTCTGTAACGTGGTTCTACTAAATAACAGCCAGGTTAAGTATTCAAAGAAAACTGGGCACATCTACTCACTGTGCAGAAGCTGTAATCATCATCACTAATTATCTGCAGGAAAAGAAGTGACCTTTTAACAATAACTTTCTGAAGAAAATATCATTTTCTCAAAACATGTAAGACAAAAAAATAAGCTAGGATCAAATAAAAAACGATGAGCATGAAATGGGATCATCTGGTTACTGCTGCAAGCAGTTTCTCCTTGTGCCTCCTAACCGTCTCAAGTCACAGCCCACTGACCCATGCTGCTTCTAAAACAAGGAATACAGTCGCCTCTGGAGTCTGAGGGACACCTCCTGGTACAGGAGAGCTCTCTGTCACAGACAAAGATAATCGTTTTGATCATAAAACATTGCATTTTGCATAAAACAATGAACCAACAAAGTGGTCCGATAGAATGCCCGAAGACGCTTGGGGGGGGGGTGAAATTGAAGTTCTGGGGTTTGAAAGACATGCCTCTAACCATTTGAAAACATAGCCAGGCTCGATCCTATTATAGTAATTTAGTCTCACCACAGTACTTAGTTTGGACTTTGACAGTGAGAACAGAGAGCACACAGTTTTTACTCTTATGGACGAGAAGCACTCAGTCTCACAGAAGATAAGCAACCACAAACTCAAGCCATTCAACAACCTGGTCAGCCTGCTTTTTCGGGTTTGTCTCCATGGAGGATTTTGAAACAGATATATGTGACTTTCACAAACACACACATACTGCACCATAATACCATTTATTTAGGTAATGCTTGCAGCCTATGATGCTAAGATACATTAGTATGTTTCCTTTCATTCTACTTGGGAGTTGTTCTCCTATATCCTATGGGCCTAGGGTGCAAGACAAAGTGTTTCTTTCCACCCTTGAGGGGAATTAAATAGAGCAAGCAAAGGCAGCAAAGAGTTACAAAGTTGTCTCAAAGGTCAGTTTCTCTGTTAGCAGGAGGACTAGAAATAAAACCCAGCATCCCTTTCCCCTTCCTGCCCTGTGCCCATTGGACCAAATTGCTCTCAATCAATAGGCAGCCAGTTATGACAGATTCACATTTCACCTAGTGTCAATAAAAACAAAAATCAAGTTTTAATCAAAACACATAACCAAGATCTACATTTCTCTTGGTCTCAATAAATCTTCCCTAAAGGAAGCAGGCTAAAATTCTTTACATTTAAAAATGAGCTCTGCTGGGACTCCGAATTCTAGTTCGATTTTTGAACCAAGGCATTTTTTTTCTTTATCAGGCACTTGGTGCTGTGGTGTGATAAGAGCCCCATGCAGACCATAAAACTAATTTATCATCTGTAAGGTGTACAAAGAAAATGGTAGCTGCCTACTTGTCTGCTTGACATATTAGGTCATTTTTGCCGCTAGCTTTCTAATACTGAGCAATTTTATCAGCTATTTATATACATTAATTGTAGATACACATATGCTCAATGCTGTATTTAATAATGCATTGCATTGAATATGCATTCCTTAAGTCATAGCATGCAGTGAACATCTTGCGTTTGGCTATTTGGTTTGCCTATTAAAGACCATTATTCAGCTATGCCATGTTACCCGCTCTTTGGACTAAATTTATGTTTCTTTAAATCGGGCTCACCCTTCTGAAGCCCACTGAAGTGGACAAGGCCACCTCACATGTCCCAAGGGCTCCAAGCAAAAACTAACAGGGAAAATGCCATGGTCCACTTAATAATACTCAAGCAGAAGGATTATTTGATAGATCCTTTCCCCCAAAGGACAGCAGCATATTCACGCTTCACAGTGTAAATATAAATACAGTTCCCAGGCAACAGAGACACAGGATGCTAGATAAAGTGTGAAAAACACAGCCGCAAATAGCAATACCACCATGATTTCTTAACTAGCAAAGGAGAAACGGTGCAAACATTCAAAATAATCCCAGCCTCCACTCAGCGTGTACTTCTTACTGGCATCTCCAAGAAAAGAAAACAAGACCAATAGAATCTACATCAGACAGTAACTCTCCATATCCTCTGTGATGAAAATACTCACCCCCAGGAGACACCCCTGGTCACAAGTGTTAACATTTGCATCACAAAATTAACTGCTGTACAAAGTTTTAAATAGCCCTGATCAAAAGCAAACAATTTCTATGGGTTTAATATTCTATAATGTATTATCCCTTGAATCCCTTGGCTCAGGGCACATTTTCAGAGATGCTTTTGTTGCGCAGCAGAACAAAAGGAAGGTACAGTTTTGATCCTAGAGAAAGAAAAAACCCAAGGAGGCTGGAACTGGGTTAAACACAACAGATGTGGAACCAATGTAGGCAGAGCCAGCCTGGGACCAGAAGGTGTGCTAGGGAGGTGACAGGAAGAAAGGAAGATGCCGAACTTGTTGGAGGACATGTAGAGGACAAGTAAGTCCTTCTCTCATCCAAGTCCATGATCTGTGTTCTGGCACTGTGTAGTAAACGGTATACAGAAATTATTTGGCAGAAATTATTTCTGCCAGAACCTTTCTAAATCTCCATTTCAAGTATACATCCTATTCTCAACATGACTCTGATAGAAGAATAAAATGATCTACATTTAAATTCTAAAATTCCTTTCTCTTCCTGAAGATGCTTCACCTGTAATGTTAATGTAAGTAAACAAAATATGAAGATGCTGAAGGAGATTTCTAATACCCACTGGTATTTTAATATGGTCAATGGTTCCATTAATGAGCATTTGGCTTGACTTGATATCAGCTGTTCAAGTTCTCTGTGCTTGGACCACACAAGGATCAAAAAGGAATTCCTATCACTGCATCCGTTTCACATAGCGTCCCTCTTCACACCTCTGAATCCTCATTATATAGTTATCCAAATTAACATCTTCCCCACGCTTAAGGAGGAGGCTCAGTGCTGTCTTTCTAGCCTCTGGTCAGTCAGTTTTCCAGCTCTGTACAGTGGTTGTTCTCCATCCTAATCAAATATCCCTCAAATCCTGGATGCATCAAGATTCCCATTCAGAATATAGATGTGACACCCATTGAAAATATCTAACATTCAGATTTAGTTATCTCCTATCAAGAACTCTTACCTTGTCAACCAGTCTAATGTGCCCCATACACAGTGAACGATCTGGCACCACAGTTGTGTATAGTCTGAGCAACCTGTTTAGCACATTAGCACCATTACCGAGCTTATGAAAGCTTTCATTTCAGGTGCTTGATTTATGTACTTAAAACCCTGGCTAGGCCATTCTTCAGTCTATGGTCAATAGCTGATGCTCAGCTAGCTTTCTCCATTGTATATTGTCCATCATGCCAGTCCAGAGGACAGTCCCAGTCACAGTTAAAGAGAGTGGGTCTTCTCATGGGATCTTAAAGATTTAAATAAGAAGAACTTAAAGAGACAATTGTTGACTCACACATTTATCAACACTATTCCCAATAGCCAGCAGATGAATACAAGCTAAGTATCTTTAGTGATTATTCCTGGTTGTCAACTTGACTATATCTGGAATGAACCACAATTCAGAACTGGAAGACTCACTGTGATCCTGATCTTGAGGTTGGGAGATACAAGTTTCTTATCTGCATCTTGGCATGGAGATCTTGAGGCATAGTGGCTGTGAATCCCAGGACACTAAGGCAAGGAGATCTCTAAGCTCAAAGTCATCTGAGACAAAGCAAATCCCAGATCCAGGTGTGGTGGTACACAGCTTTAATCTGGAACACACCTTCTGTTAGAGACCTACATAAGGACATTGGAAGAAGGAAGGCTCTCTCTTTGCCTGCTTGCCTTTTTGGAGTGAGCATCTGCTAGATCCTTGGACTTCTATTCACAGCTTCTGCTAAACATTGTTAGGAACTTGGACTATAGACTGTAAGTCACCAACAGATTCCATTACTAAATGGAGACTATGCATAAGGTCTGTGACTCTAGATAACCCTGACTAATACAGCATCTGTCAACTGGTGGGTGGCCAACAAAAAGAAAGGTTCATGAAGAAAACAACACAGAGTCCATGATCTATCATGCATTTTGAGGAGGGGGATTTTGTCATTTGTTACATGACTGAATCTTGGTAGATATCATGCCTATTGCAACAAATCTGAACGGAGAGATAGAAACTGTATGCCTCCACTCATATGAGATCTAGTCATAAGATCCATGGACAGGAGGTATTACATGTTGCAGGGAATGGGGAGCTGTGTAATTCTAACAGGTAACATTTTCTCTCTCTCTCTTTCTCTCTCTCTCTCTCTCTCTCTCTCTCTCTCTCTCTCTCTCTTACAACTTTATTTTAAAAAAGAGGAATACATATACAGATTTTAAAGGCATTTTGGCATAACACTATATGAATATTTTTGTCAGTACTCAATTCTTTTAGAGGTTTTATAGCATGCATTGAAATCCCATTAGTTACCATAAGCATAAAGTACATGTAAGACAGAATGTAACATGAAAACAGTCAGTTTTCTTGGTGAGTATACATTAAGCATAACAATCTTTGAATACTAAAAATTGCCACAAGGCTATATTCTTAGCTCTTGGATTATTAGTGATTTAAGGTCTAGGTGTGCCACACTCTGAGAGGGTGCTATACATTTTTTTCCTAAGAAGAACTGAGGTTTTCTTTTTTTATTGAACAACTTTATTTTAAAAAACAAAGATAAATGTATACATTTTAAGCATTTTTGCATAAAAGTATATGAATACATTTTTGTCAGTGCTTGGCTTATTTTTTTAAAGGTTTGATAGTGTGCATTAAGATCTTACTAGTTACAATGAGCATAAAGTACATGTAAAACAGGATATAACTTGGAATTAGTCAAAGTTTTCTTGGTGTGTAAGGATTAAGCATAATGTTTTTTTTTTTTTTTTCTTTTCTTTTTTGTTTTTCTTTTCTTGAACTTCAGTCTGTGAGTTGTTTCTGGAGTGTTCAGAGCTTTCAAGGGTTAGTATCCAATTATCAGTGACTGCATATTATGTCTGTTCTTTTGTGACTGGGTTACCACACTCAAGATGATATTTTCTAGATGCATTCATTTCCTTAGAAATTTCATAAAGTCATTGTTTCTAATAGCTGAGTAGTACTCTATTGTGTAAATATACCACAATATTTGTATCCATTTTTATACTGAAGAACATCTGGGTTCTTTCCAGCTTCTGGCTATTATAAATAGGGCTGCTATGAACATTGTGGTGCATGTGCCCTTATTGTATGTTGGAGCATCTCTGGGGTATATGCCCAGAAGTAAAATAACTGGGTCTTCAGGTAGGACTATGTCCAATTTTCCAAGGAACTGACATTTTCTTTTTTATTAACTGTATATATTCATTCACTTTACAACCCCACATCATCCCTTCCTGTCCTTCCAGTACCTCCTTGCAAAAATTCTACCTATTTCTTCGTACCCCACCCTGTATATATCAAGGTGCCATCGTCTAGGTGCACACCCTCTTTCACTGAGGCCGGTCAAGACTGTCTATTTAGTGGTATGGAATCCATAAGCAAGCAGGTAGCAGCTTCAAAGACAACATTTTCTCCAGTTTTTTTGGAAACCCACATGAAGACCAAGCTGCTCTTCTACTATATCTGTACAAGGGACCTAGGTCCAGCCAGTGCTTACTTTTTGGATGATGATTCAGTCTGTAGGAGCCCCAAGGGGTCCAGGTTAATTTACTCTGTTGATCTGCTTGTCCTGTTTGAGTACCTCAGTCTTTCTTCTAATTTTTCATATAAACTTCCCAACTTCCATCTAATGTTTGGGTGTGAGTCTTTGTTTTTGTTTCCAATGGATGTTGGATGGAGCCTCTCAGGACAGTTATGCTAGGTCTCTGTCTATAAGTAAACTGGAGTTGCCTTAATAGTGTTAGGGATTGATTCTTGTCCATGGGATGGGTCTCAATTTGGGACAGTCACAGGTTGGCCATTTTCTCAGTATCTGCTCTAACTTTGTCTCTCAATATCTTGTGGACAGGATACATACTTGGTTGAAGGCTTTATGGGAAAGTTGCTGTCTTAACTTTCTACTTGGAGGTCTACATGGCTACAGGAAATGGCCAGTCACTTTAGGATCCATATTTCCCACTGCTGAAAATCTCAGCTAGAGTTGTCCCCATAGACCCTCTGGGTCTCCCCACATAAAAATTCTCTGGCACATCTGAGAGATTGCTCCCTTCCCAAAAAATGGCACATGTTGTTGGGGTTGTGGGGCAAGGGAAGCACACCTCTACTGCTGGTGAGAATGCAAACACATACAACTACTTTGAAAATTATGTGGCAGTTTCTCAGAATATTGCAAATAGTTCTACCTCAAGACCCAGCTATACTACTCCTGTATGTACTACTATACCCAAAAGAATTATCTACAATTCCACAAGGAAACATACTCAACTATGTTCATTTCAGTTTTATTGGTAATAGCCAGAAACTGAAGATAACCTAGATGTCTCTCAAATAACAAATTGATATAGAAAGTTTGATTTACTTACACAATGTAATATTACTCAGCCATTAAAAACAAGGACACTATGAGTTTTATAGGCAAATGGATATAACTAGAAAAGATCATCTTAATTGAGGTAATCCAGACACTAAAGGACATACATGATATGTATTCATTTATAAAAGGAATTAGCTTTAAAGTACAGGATAACCAGCTATAATCAAAGGACTCAAAAAGCCACATAACAAGAAGGGTCTAAGTAAGAATGGTTGAATCTTTCTCAGAAGGGAAACAATAACTATCAGAGGTCTATGGAAGGAGGTAACTGGGTGAAAGAGCAAAGGGAGAAGGAAACAGAGTGGGACAGGGAGGAGATCTTTTGTGAGGAGATCAGGAGAGAGAAAAGAGAGATCAGGAGAAAATTTCAATGTAAATATGTTCTAGCAATGGGTAGTAGCTATTATTATTGGGTTTTTATTGTGTGTCTTTCTGTGCATGGTTTGTGTGCATCTCTCTCTCTCTGTGTGTGTGTGTGTGTGTGTGTGTGTGTGTGTGCTCATGTGTCTGTAGGTGTGCAATTGCCTCCATGTATGTTTGAAGGTCATATGACTACCTCAGTTATCAATGCTCCCTTCCCTATTGCTTCACACAGAATCTTCTGTTGTTTACAATAATATTCACCAGACTAGCTAGCTTGCCAGCTGCTGAGGCTTCTATTGTCTCTATCTTGCCATAGGAGCATGGGTTTACAGATCCAGACTGAGCTTTTAATTCTTTCAGGAAAAAAAAAAAAAAAAAAAAACATTTTATCCACCGTCATAGCTAGAATAACTCTTGCTGCAAAGAAACAACATAACAAAAAGCAAACTGTGGAGGAAATCCTTTGATTGGCTTATGTATCCTGAATAATACCCATTATGAGGAGCCAAGCCCAAAACTCGAACTGGGCAGAAGTATAGAGGTAGGAGTTGATGCAGAGTCTATTAGAGAATATTTCTTATTACTCATGGAGTACTCTGTCTGCTTTCTTATAGAAAAAAAAAAAAAAAAAAAAAAAAAAACACTATCTTGGGAATGTCACCACCAGCAATTAATTTCGTATCAATCATTAATTAGGGAAATATCCAGCAGGCTTGTGTACACTCCCATCTTATGGAACATTTTCTCAGTTGAGGTTTACTCCTCTCTGATGACACTGCCTATGGTCAAATTGACATAAAAAACAAGCCTCCAACAACCCATGCACTCCCTCCCAACTTACCATCCTGGCACTCTCCTACACTGAGGCATTGAGCCTTCACATAGCCAAGTGCCTCTCCTCTCTCTGTTGATGCCTACTAAGGCCAACTTCTGCTACAAATGTGGCTGAGCCATGTGTGCTTTAGTCTCTGGGAACTCTAGGGGGTCTGGTTGGTTGACATTGTTGTTCTTCCTATGGGGTTGCAAATCCCTTCAGCTCCTTCAGTTCTTTTTCTTACTCCTCTATCGAGACCCCATTCTCAGTTCAGGGGTTGGTTGACAGCCTATGACTCTGTTTTTCTCAGGCTCTGTCAGAGTCTCTAAGGAGACAGCTATATCAGGCTCCTGTCAGCTTTTACTTCTTGGCATCCACAATATCATTTGGTGACTGTATATTGGACGAATCTCCAGGTGCTGTAGTTTCTGGATGACCTTTCCTTCAGCCTCTGTTCCATACTTTGTCTCTGTATTTTCTCCTGAAAATATTTTGTTTCCCTTTCTGAGAAGAACTGAAACATTCTTTCTTTGGTCTTCCATAATCTTGAGCTTCAAGTGGTCTGTGGAGCTTTTGGGCTGGTATCCACTTACCAGTGAGTGCATACCATGTGTGTTCTTTTGTGATTGGGTTACCTCACTCAGGATGATATTTTCTAGTTCCATTCATTTGCCTAAGAACATCATGAAGTCATTCTTTTTAACAGCTGAACACTACTCCACTATGAAAATGTACCACATTTTCTGTATCCATTCCTCTGTTGAAGAACATCTGGGTTCATTCCAGCTTCTGGCAATTATAAATAAGGCTGCTATGAACATAGTAGAACATGTGCTTTTGTTTTATGTTGGAGCACCTTTTGGGTATATGCTCAGGAGCAGTATAGCTTTGAGGAACCACCAGACTGATTTCCAAGTGGTTGTGCTAGCTTGCAATCCCACCAACAATGGAGGAATGTTTCTCTTTCTTCCTCACCAGCATCTGCTGTCACCTGAGTTTTTGATCTTAGCCATTCTGACTGGTATGGGGAATTCTAGAAAGAAAACCAGGAAAGGGGATGACATTTACAATGTAAGTAAAGAAAATACCTAATTTAAAAAAAAAAAGAAAGAAAATCTTTCAAAACAACATAGATTAACCTGTTGGCTTGGCCATTACACTATGTAAAATAAGTGGGGTGTGGCAAAATAAATACTGAATGATCTTAGCAATAAATAAATAAATAAGTAAAAAACAAGCCCTACTCACTGAGCATTCCTACTTCAGCCAGGTAGTGATTATTGTACATTCATATGAATATATTTAATGCCCCATGTAGTACCTTTGAAAAAAACAGAGTAACAGGAATATTTTATGTTTTGTATATATAATGTTTTAACATATTTTGTATTTTAAAACATATTTTATGACACATATATGCTACTTTTAATGATGAAGAAGTTTAGGAAGAATCTCAGAACTTTTGATTGTGAATCCATCTACACAGTCTGAAACATGAAGGCTAAAAATTATACTTATTTATTAAGTAAGCACGTAATCACTACAATTTTTCTTGTAATTAGATGCTGTGCACAAACACTGTTCATCTCCATGTTCCCATAGTATACCTACTTAGGAGTCTGACACTGCTCCTGGTCCTGCCAACACCTCTGTTCCCCTTTCTTCCCATCTGGTTTGCAGATGTCTGCAGATGGGAAGTGTGTATCTTATTGGTACTCTACCTCATTTTTTCCTTTAGAAATAATTTATATTTTGGGAGTACTTGATGTGGTAATAGTGTCTGTGATGAAGAAGACATACTAGAGCCCACAATTTTGATCCATAAATCTCTTGCCCAACCTCTTCCTGGATGAGTTGGAGCAGATGTGCTCCTGCTCCAGAAATGCCACATCTTATGCAGCTGGTTCTCACCAGTATCCATCTATCTATTCTATTCTATGAAAACTGTATCAGTACCCATGTAAGAAGAAAGCCAGGAATATCGATGCTGTCTCATTTTGAGTTTTTATAGTTTTCCATCATGAAGTTTAATGCTGATTTTGATTTTTAAAACACTGTGTTAAAATAATGCTTATATTGATTACTGGTGCCTTTAAGGTTTTGGGTTTTTTTTTTTTTTAATTTTTTCTTGTTTCTTTGCTGCATTCTTTAAACATGCTCTGGACAAGAATCCCATGCACACTTCATTATTGTTCCAGTGGCGTTTTTAAAAAGGGGGTAGGGGACAGAACAGTCATCCCTCTCATCAGGTATTCAACTATTGAAAAACAGTTAAGTCAGACGCCAGTCAAGATCTCTGTGCAGCGAAGACTTGAGAAAGCTCTGCTGTGACCCTGAGTAGAAAAGATCTAAGTGTGAATGTCTTTCATATACATTTTTGACAAGATCATTTCAACCTAGAATCAAACACTTTTATTTAAATACTGTAAATTACATATCTATAAAAAAAGAAAGTTCCTGCAGGCTAACTTTCTGCACTTCTGTTCTCTTTAAAGACGGTATTAGAACAGTTTTATCTTCTTAAAAGATTTTCATTGTTTCATGATAGGTAGCAAGAAGCTGTCAACAGAATATATGGCAAACAGGTCGGAGAGAAAGCAATGTGTCTGTGTCTGTGTCTGTGTGTGTGTGTGTGTGTGTGTGTGTGTGTGTGTGTGTGTGTGTTTGTGTGTCTGTGTCTGTGTGTGTGTGTGTTTGTGTGTCTGTGTCTGTGTCTGTGTGTGTGTGTGTGTCTGTGTGTGTGTGTGTGTGTGTGTGTGTCTGTGTTTTCTGTATTTCTCTCACTCCAGGCTTTGTTTATTAGCTCTCAAGCAATTATATAAGGCTTTGTCTTTTCAGCACCACAGAACTTTCCTCCTTGACCAGGAAATGGAACAGCATCTTCCTGGTGGATGACACCAGACCCAGACAGTCTGCTATCTTATTCCCAAGGACTGCATTTGGAATTAGCTTGACAACACACTGGTCAGATCTCTGTACAAGACTGTTGAGAGGAAAACCTGTCTGCTCTTTCCACAGGCGAGGCAGATGCCGTCACACCGAGGGCTCAGTGGGAGAGCCAGGATAATGAGGCATTTTGAAACCACAGACATTGTCAGAGAGACAGAAACTGGGAAAAGGGCTAAGGTGGTGAGTGATTATTTCTCAAAGGAGCAATGGAACACAAAATGAATCTCAGTTTGGGTGAAGCCAGTGATATGAGGAAAGGGGATGTGCTGAGAATTGTTTACCCCCAGATGCAGTTTAGTTTTGATGTCTGGCCTCATTGTGATGTGCTCTTGGTGTGTGTGAACTGAAATAGAAAAGATTTGCCAACTTTGCTACTGTGTATTCTGATGGACACTCATACACAGTAGTGTTTCTTAAGAGTTGTACAGAGGCCAGGCTTAGATTCACTGATTATATAACTCACCAAGGGTTTTGAATGTTGTCAACTACTAACTGTCTCCTATATTCTACTCTAAACTGTAGAAAGTTTTACTGCTGCAGATTCATCAGTTTGAGCCTTTTAGTCTTTTTATCGATAGACAAAAAGTGCTAGAACTACAGACAATGTTTACTAAGCACACTTGAGAGGATGTCTAAAAGTCTATAGGATGCCTTGATACCTTTGTTGATCATACATCCTCACTGGACCAAGTCATCCCCAGGTTAAGTCAATTGTCTTAAAACAATTAACACCAAATCTTTTCATTCTTAAAGTCATATTAAGTGATAAATTATACACTCCTCTTTCCATTTGGAATTGGCAGTGAACACCAAATATTCAAATCTCATTGTCAGAGAGACAGAAACTGAGAAAGGGGCTAAGGCTAATCCTGCTCTGTGTGCAGGACTTTAGAGAGAAAAGACCTATAATATTCATATTTCTAGTTAATTTGTTGGATTATTATCTTCAGTAACATAGTAGACCTATAGAGGCAGGATAGTGTGTCTTAACAACTTTGAAGGTTTCTCCTGGGAAGAATAACATGCAGTGTGGACAAATCTAACTCCCTTCCATTCCCTTCATGATGATATGCCAGTCAAAATCTCTGTTGACTACCCAGTGATAGAAGCATACAGCAACTCATCAACAACTTATCAAAAGGCTGTGTATATTGTTTGATAACCAACAGGAAAATGGAAAGGAAAATAGGAAAAACCAAGACCCTCACAAGAATAACATTTCCTTCGTGTGGCCTGCCTCACAATAAGTATGATTGCTTACACTCTCCTGACCCTTACTACGGGCAGAAAACTACATAGGATCCACAAAGAGGATTTACCCCTCACATATCCTTGTTGCTGTCCGTGTTTTTATGTTACCCATTCTTTAGATAGAATATAAACTTTGCAATCATTAGACTAACTAACATGTATAGTGTGATCAAAGTGCATTCTATTAATTTAGTGAATCCTCAAGTGTTTCTTACCAAAAAGCTCCATCTCTTTTCTGGTTGAAATCAATCAAGACTCCCGTAGTGCCCACCTTCCAGGTTATTCATATACTAAGCCTTTTCACTAGTGTTAAACTTGTTGGCTTCAAATCTACTCTATTTTGAATTGCAAGAAACAGACCGTCCAATTCTTAATCACTGTTACCCCAGAACCCTGCACACTTCAGGCACCATAATCAAGGCTCAAAAATAGTTATTAGATGGTTGAATACATGAATATGCTTTGTATGCTAGAATGAGCCAGGCATTTCAAAGATCTAAATAAGTCCTGATTCCTGCCTTTGAGGAACTCACTCTCTATCAAATCTCAATGAAACCAGCAAAACCTTGTCAACTCTAAGACTTCCAGTGAGTCTGCAGGTATTAATCTTACACCACATATATTAAAGCCAACATGTCTGTTAACTTTAAACTTAATGTATAACTATTGATCTTAAATGTGCTGTAGTGTTTTTCAAAAGACCATGTTGAAAAGAAAATACAGTAGAATAAGAGATGTACTGGACTCACATCTTGCCATGATTTTTATTACTGCTACCACACAATGTGGAGTAAGAAAGTCAATTGCTGAGCTGTTTTTCATTTCTCTTGAAGGTCTGAAATTGTCTTTCCAGAGCCACTGCTAAGCAAAGAGCACTGTAGACAAGAATAATCAGAACAGGTCTACAGAGATCATGAAGTCCAAACTCTTAGACATCAGTGTATATTTAAAATGTAACCTCCATGTGCTTATAAAGTGTGCATTCATGGAGATTTTTAAAATTCCAAATTGTGATTAATAACCAGAATGTCTAATAAGAATATTTCAAAAATACAAGAAACAATGTATGAAGATAGGATAATCATGTCTGTTGGGATTTCCGAGAAGGATAAAACAGATAGTCAATAGTGAAGTATTAAAGGGGAGAGAGAGGATGAGACACTACTGCTGGGCTTAAATGAATTAGAAATAAGAAGCCTCCAATTAGAGCTTGTCTGAAAAAGGCATTCAATATTACAGCACATGGTTATTCTTCCGTCGTTAGTGTAGTAACTTTCCAGTCATAAACGTGCCTGGAATGATTCACTGTGCCTTCAATCCTCCTGCTTGCCAATAGTCCGTAAGACGGATTCTCAACATTTAAAGAGACCTTTCATTTCTCCAGTCTCCAGCTACATGTCAACCCCATCTCCAGCACACTGACACCATGATGACTGACGTTGGTTTTGATTTGACATTTCAGCTGTTGAAATACACAGGCATCCTCACACTCACACACACGGAGCCTTCAACTTGAGATTTGATTGGCATCAGTCATTTCATAACCTGTCTCCTGGGGATCAGACCAATGGACCTTTTTAAAGCTTGCCTTACTGAACTGACCCTTCTGATCTCGACATATGATTCATACTTGCTAATCTTCCTGAGAGCCTTCCCTACTCTTAACAAGCCTGTCATATCTTCCTTCTTAGACATATTTTTTTCCTTAGGTACAAGATGATTTAAAATGTTATTTTTATATCTGCCCTTAACTTTCGTGAGGGGGGAAAACTGCAGAAATGTTTGAAGTAATTGTTAAAATTGATTAAAGAACTTCTATAAAAGATATAGATATTGTCATGTTTGTAGATTATATTTAAAGATGCACACAACTCTGATTCAACTCAGAAAATCTAACACCATAAAACACTAGATTTACAAAGGTCTTTGGAATTTAATACAACCTTCCACCAGACCAAAAAAAAAAAAAAAAAAAAAAAAAAAAAAAAAAAAGAATCTCTTTGCCTCCGATAATTAGTCTGTATTTGAACACTTTCTGTTAATTGAAGTTATTTTGAAAGCCAATCTCATTCCAAGTTTTTCTGTCCCTTGAAAGTGAATCTTCACTTAATAATATGACTCTTTAACTGTAACCTCCCAAGAGCTAACTGCCTTTTTATTGTGTTTGTTTATTTCTTCTTTATAATCTGGAACCACACAAAACTTGTCCCACATCTCTTCCCTTGATAGTGCTCTACTGACCTAATATAAATGACTCCAATTTCGAAGATTTATTAGTTCCTCAACCAAGTGCAGGATTTTCTATTCTCCTTCACTCCCTCATCTTGTCTATGGGCGCATAAGACAATCCTCAGAAGACCTCTACTCACAACTGTAGAGCTAATAAAAATCACTAAAACGGAGTCATCCCTTGTCCTTCTCATTCTTAGAGTATTTGACTTCCCCTGAATCACAATATGAGCTCACATTCATCAATAAGTAAGGTCACATACTAGGCACTATGCTAAATGAAAGTATAAAAATATGTTTAATGTAGAAACATTAAAATTCTTCTCTCTTGGAACAATAGAAACATTTAATACATAAGTGTTAAATTAAGTGGTGTGACATGTATTCTTTCAAATTATTTAAATCACTGAGGGTGACCATGTGGTTTCTTTTTTAAGAGAAGGGAGAAAAGAGAGGGCAATGTCATCTGGCACACCAAAGTCAGAAGGTAACCTACAAAAGTCACAACATAAAAAGGTAAAATCTTATGTCAAATAATATGTATTTATGTATACTGTTTATAGTTCATGAGAACTGTGCTGTTCTTGCTATGTCTAGGATCATAATTAACTCCTCTCTAGGATTCCAAGTCTATCCACTCCAACCATGCTGTAATTTAACCCTTGAAGTCATTTTTAAAATGCTACCAGTGACTATGCTACCAAGCCAAAACCTAGTTAGCATGCTCTTGTACCTTAACTTGAAAGATGCAATAATATAAACTACATTCATCTTCATCTAATACTATTTTCTTGATAAGACCCTATTCCAATGCTTTGAGTTACAATTTCAAGAGTCCCAGTTGTGGATTTCATACTTACTAACATGTAATAATTTTACATATTCATGAAGCAGAGGGTGAGAGTTTGACACTTTTTATGAGGTGTAATGATCAAATCAGAGTTGTTAACATCCATCTCATTATCAGGTACCATTTCTTAATGCTGGGCTTTCATCCTTTTGCTCTTCCAAATTGCTGTCTAATTTAACACATTCCCTTCTCAGAAAAGGCTTATCACCTCTAGAACCTAGAATTAAGGTGAACAACTCACCCTAATTTGATATGAAGCTCCAAGCTGAGTAGCTACATACTACTGGGCAATGAGACTTCATCTTGTCAGCATTTAAAACCTGTCAAAAAATATTGAGATCCCAAATTCAGCATCACCAAAACAGATAGGAAGACAGTACAGAACAAAATATGAGTTGTAGTAGAACCCAACTAACATGAAGATAAGAATAGCTCAGACAGGATATAAGCAAAGTTTTCCTTCATGTCAGCTTCTTCCAGGATTCCTTTCAGATGTCCTAGAAGGTTGTACTTGCACAGTCTTCCCAATCACAGTAACACCTGCTATGCCCTTACACTGAAATGGGTCTTTCTTTGTGCCTGGAGGGATGGACTTTGGTTTACTGTTCTACAGCAAGACTTGACTGAGAAACACATAATAACTCTATTCTACGTTTCCTAGATCTCAGGCTGTGAGAAACACTCTCTATTAGCACGAGCTCTGAAATAGTGGTTATGCAGAAAAAAATAAACTTGTGTACAATGAAACAAGTGTTAATACAGTGACTTTTAAACTTTTATTAATTCATAGGTAAGAAAGTGCATGTTACTTTCTTTATCTGACAAAGAAATAGAAGTGTTAAAAACAATGGAAAAACTGAGCTAAAATATTTACATACTTTGTTATTTGAAAACCTATTTTTATAAAGATGAAAGTTGAGGTGTGTGTGTGTGTGTGTGTGTGTGTGTGTGTGTGTGTGTGTAGATGTCAATAGTCAAATTACATTTGCATGTGGAGGCCAGAGGTCCTCATCAGTTGTCTTTCTCATTTGGTCATAATTTTTGATACAATGTCTATTGATAAGTCTGGAACTCACTGATTCACTACCGAGTCAATAATATTGAGATATTCTTCTGTCTAAACCTACCCAAAGTTGAGATTACACCCTGTGCCACTATCCCTAGCTTGTACCTGGAAGCTGAGAACTAACCTCAAGCCTCATACTTTTGTGGCACATACTTTACTGACCAAGCTGTAATCTCAGCCTCATGTGTTTTGATAGAAGAAAACTTCATGTTGAATTATCCTGAATGCAGACAGAATCGTCATGTGATCCACAGCTTATATAAAAGATAAATAATACAAATGGATTGCACCCACCACGGATGGATTTTCTCTTTCTATTACCATTGCTATTTGCCTACAGCAGACAGCTCATTTAAGTGCCAAGTAGAAAGAGCAATCACCATGGATCAGAAGAGAGGTCAAGAGAGGATTAGCATGGAACAAAAAATGGGATATTTTTCATCAGGAAATACAAACTTGAGTCCCATGACAATCTGTTCATACTTTTATATTTCTAGTATTAAAAATGCAGTGTACCAACAAACACTCATCAGAAATAAATATTCTAATAAAACATACACAGAAGTAAACAGGCATATAATCCTAAGACGTAGACACATCCCCCCATCTATAAAATATTGAGAAAGACCTGTATATCCTCTACATACAAGTTGGAATGGAAATCAAACATGAATGTGAAAGGATTTTGCAAACGTAAAGCAGGCTTCATGAATGCAAGATGGCTAAATGCTAGTTGCATACATTTTTGCAAACCTACCAAGAATACAAATGAGATAATGTGCTTCTTTTCTTCGACCTCCTCCCCACTGCATTTAAAAGTTTGAAAAGTAGTTATTTAAACTTTAACTGAATCCAAAGTTTACTCGTCTATATTGTCCTTTTTTGTTTCCTGGCTCTTTGAATGTCAATGAGTGTATTCCTCAAAATTACTGCTGTCAATTATGAAGGCCCTTATCTCAGCATTGATTTTTACATGTGCAAATCAATAGCAGGATATAGTCCAATAATTAATATTGGGAAACAGAATTGCTTCTTTTCCCAGGCATTAAGCTTTAGGCATAGAAGTATTCCTCCTTTACTAACATTATGTTTTTTTTCTTTATTTCATTTTGCTTCTAATTCTGAAACAAATTCTCCCACATAGCACAATGTATTTCAAATTCATATAAATTTAACACTTCCTGTATGTATTTTTATAAATAGTCAACAAAATATTTCATACAAAATGTATCTTAAATGTTATTAAACTCTCATGTCACATCATTTCAACATATATTTTGTAACACTGGTAAGGCATACTCTAAAATATTCAGTTTTCTGCATCCAACACAGTGTAAAACACCCAAGAAGCAAAGCCTAACACATTTTTCATTAATGACTTTTCAACCTATGGTGTGGAAACAAACCACCTTGTTAAACAAACCTCAATAAGACAGAATAAAGAAATATTGCATGCCCTTGGGTAGATGGACATTTCATTCAGGGTCTGTAAAACTACCTCACTCAGGCTGAGGGAGTAGTTTGCCCACTCCTCTTCCTAGCTACATTTAATGGCCATGAGAACCTGATGCTGGCTAAGACAGAGTGTTTATCTCTTGGAGTTAGGCAAATACCATAAGCCAAACCCCACTCCTTCACTTGTCTAGAAAACCAGTAACTAAGTTTCACCCACCAAACTCTCCAAATCCTGCCTAGTATATTAGAAAACAAACTAGGCTAAATGATAATACTGAACTTCAAACTCTTCATTTTTCTGGGTACGAAGCACTGAAAAATTTTTTATAAAGGCTTTGATCTCTCTCTCTCTCTCTCTCTCTCTCTCTCTCTCTCTCTCTGGGTGTGTGTGTGTGTGTGTGTGTGGTGTAGACTCTAGAATTGGAAGATAAATCAATCATTTCAAAAAAAATAAGTGTGTTATCCTTAATTCATTGGATAGTTGATCATACTGGCCAAGCAGCAGTTTGGATGGCCTTCACAGTAATCAGTTAAATATGGTAAAAATGCATTTGTTAATCTCTATCTCAGTACTGTTGAGAGGTACTACTGTTTTTTTTTTTTTTCTTTACTACTGTGAGAGCTAGGGAAATTATCAAGGGAAACTCAGAAATATTTGTTCTTTGAATAGTTACAGTTAGATGGTTAAATAACTGAGCAGTTGTTCAAATTTATATGATGTTGCCATAGGATAAAAAAATCAAATACAAATCAATAGACGGTAGACTTCTGTATCTGCCATAGGTCAGAAGTCACATACCATATGTGCATACCAAGAGAACCCAGAATGGAAACAGTGACCATGGAGACCTGTTACCTCCTGCCAGAGCTACAGCCTCTAACCCGACCAATGTCAAGTCATTTGTTTTATTCTAAAACTGTTTTCACTTATTACCAAACATAGGACTAGTACAGGAAGCCTCAGAAAGATACTTCAAAAGAAGCCAATTAGTAAGCAATAAAAACCTACCATGCATTTCCATTCATGTGTTTGTGTTCCTTATTTGCCTGTGTATGTCAAATTTCATAAAGATCACAGAGTATATGTAACTTTGAAAACACTTTTTGTGATGTTGTTGCTTTTCATATTATTTCTTGTGATCATTGTCTGACTTAAGAATTATATACATATAAATAGATTTATGTTATCTAATTAAAAATTTACCAACCTTGAACATTGAAGATATTTCTATTATTTTTCTATAAGTGATCTAGTGATTACTTTAGATAAGTTGACCCTCAAGTATTAAGTATTATTCCAGAATTAGTTATTTAAAGCAATTCATAAAAATGGTAGTTTTATGTTAAAGAGTAATCAGTTTCTAGACTTGCTTGGTAAATACTGACAATCTTCCACTAGTGGGCTATTTTCACATTGACCACAGTATTTGAAATTACCATTTTCCTCTATTCTTCAAAACATGTTTTTTTTTTTTTAATTTCTTTCTTTGTAATGATTGACAGTTACTTTCTAATTTATATTCCCTTGCTAATAAAATGAAGTAAATATGTTTATTAAACTTAGAAATTGATGTTTGTCAATACATTGAATTGATCTGTGCATTCTTTCTTCATGATACCTTACCATCGTCGGGATAAAGCCCTTTGTGTAGCGTCCTACTTTGCTCTTTGCTGGGTGAGTACCATGGCTAAAAGCAATTTTCAGGGTGTAAACAATTTGAGTTACTCTCCCATTCACAGTCCCCTATTGAGGAATGCCAGGGCAGGAGCTCAACTAGGAACTGAAGCAGAAACCATAAAAAAATGCTGGTCACTAGTCTCTGGCTTATGCTCAGTTGGCTTTCTTTACAACCCTGGACCATCTGCCCAGTAGTAGCACTGCCCATAGGAGAGTAGCCTTCCTGCATCAATCAATAATCAACATAATTGCTCACAGACACAGACATGGGCCAATCTGATCTCGACCATCCCTCATTTAAGTCTCCCTTTTTCAAGGAAACTCTTGGTTATGTCTACACTACAAATTAATCAGGTCGTGCAGCAAGCATAAGAAATTTTTCTTATCTGGACAATAGAAAGATGGCGTACTTATTAAAGGTATTTGCTGCTCTTGTAAAGGACTCAGGTTCATTTCCTAGCACTCATGTGACAGCTCACAAACATATGAAAATTCATTCTCAAAGTACCCTAGACTATTTTATGGCCTCTACATATCATATAAAAGTGTGTGTGTGTGTGTGTGTGTGTGTGTGTGTGTGTGTGTGAGTGTGTGTGCAAGTGTTCATATGGCAAGCCCACCATCAACTGTCACTTGCATAAAGAAATCACCCCTCAACTGACACATGTTATTAATGTTGATAACAGTGAGTGTTGATATATTTTCCTACATTTATATAGTACATGGAATTGGAGGTGCATTTATAGAGTTCTTTTAAGTACACAGGCCTATGTTAATAGTGTTTCTTCCTGGTGTCTTGCTCTGTCTTATACAAAAATTTCCAATAAGCTAAATGAGATTTTGTATTTAAAATGAATAATTATCTCCTAACAGTATTGTTTTGTCAAGGATGAGTAAGTTGAGACACAAAAAGCTCCAATAGTTGCCCAAATCCACAGGACAGAATTAAAAATAATTTCTTATGATTCTAAACACATTGTTATTTTTATAGTACTTTCTCCTAACTTAAGACATTTCATCAACTATACCAACTTTATATTGCAACATTATTTCTAGTTTTCCCAAATAACCCGTCTGGTCTCTCTCCTACTATGATTGGTGTACCTTTGTTTTTCTAATTTGCAGTAATAAGAAAATAGGCTATGACTTACCACAGATTTATTTTAATTTGATAATTGGACAATAGAGAGATATGTGAAAAAAGGCCTAGGAAGGTGAAAGAGGAGGAGAGGAGTAGGGATTCCAGGAGGAATTGAGATGGAGGCAGATATGTATGTTTCTCTCAGTGCATCTCTAGCTTGATGAGATTGTTATTATTTCTAAGGGTTTCTTTGAGTCTTTTAATCTCATATAGAAGGGTAGTTTGTATCTTTGTCCATTGGTTGTAAGCTTATTGTATAGAGGGTTTGTGGATTGAGAATTTAATGTATAAATCTGCTTGATAAGCTACTGGAGTCATGTTTGTTCCAGGTGGTGGATGAAAGGTGGAACATGCCAGGGCAGTTGTATCTGCCCGAGACAAAAACAACAAAAGGTCCATAAATTGAGCCGCACCATAGTTCCTAGAGGTGGCATGGAGCTCCAAGCAGAGTGAGACCACATGGTGAGTGAGACCAGGGGCCTGATATTAGGTCAAGCCATCTATTTAATATTTATTGCAACAGACCACCTCTCCAGCTCTGAATGATCCCTTTTTCTTCCATAGATAGCTACCAACCTTATTGTAAAGCAGCCTCAACTTGAAATAATTTTATAAAATTTCTTTTTATAGTTTAAGACCAGAACTAATTAGGCTTTACTATAATTCATCTTTCATACAGTAAATAATGATATAATGACATAATCTATTATTTTATCTAACAAAATTTTACATTGATTTATTGATTGGTTGATTGATTGATTGATTGATTGGAAAATATGCAAGCCAGGACATATATTTCAAAATCAGAGGACAGCTTTTGGGGGACATTTTCCCCCTTTCACTGTGTAGATCCTAGAGATTGAACTCAGGTTGTCAGGCTCTATGACATGACATCTGTTGAGCCATCTCTTCATCCAGTACTGCTCATTTTCAAACGACACACACACACACACACACACACACACACACACACACACACACACACACACACATGATTATTGGTGTATACTTTACATTATAATGATATGAACTATAATCTCATATAACTCAAGCTGGCTTTAAACTTGATATGTAGCTAAAAATTAACTTGAATTTATGATTCTCCTGCTTCCAGTCCCTAATACTTTGGTTTTAGGCTTTTACATCCATACTTTGTCTTATGAATTGCTGGAGACTGAATCCAGACCTTCTTCCTACAAAGTGAGCACTCTACCAACTGAGAAGTTTTCCTGGCCCTATGAAAGCATATCTTACTTCAATTATATTTCTCACAATAACAAATACAGTTTGTATGTATATATCCAAGATAGGTTATTAGCCCTATTCAGGAAACATTGCCCATTCTTTCTGTTATCAAATTATTATTTAGGAGAATTCTCTTCAATATAAATAGTTTATACATATGTGACTACAATTATAATTATAAATAGATAATTGAAAAACCTGTTACCATAACCTTCATCCAAATGAGGAATGTCCACTTGGGTTCACATGCAGTCATAGATTGGTTCAAAATTTCTCCTATTATTCCTGTTTCAACTGCTCTGGAAACTAGAATCACCATAAGTAAATATTTGTTCACATTAATTTTTTTGTTTCTTATCACAAACATGTCATAACTTTCCTGAATGTGTCACTATGCCCGTTTAAGTTCCCACTCAGGACCTTCTAATCACATACTTAAATTATATGCAGGTACAGATAATTGCATTATTGAAAATTAAACAAATTGAGTTCAAGATAAGGAAACATAATTGTATAATTTTAGGAAGGAGCAAATATTGACCAAAAAGTGAGTTTTTACAAGTAATGTTATCTCTGATCGGCCAGAAACATGTTCTTGATCAATATTTGCAGTTTGATTCATTTCCTAACACATAGAACTTGACGGACTTGTCAATATATTCCAAGGTTTGAGAGAGACAGAGAGTGGGAGAGAAAAGAGCAAGATCAACTAAGGTTGCAAAAAAAAAAAATAAAAAACCAAAACTTTTCCATAAGCTTTTCTTAATGCTCCTGTTTCATCTTTAACAGGTTTTCTGGACATCAACATCAACAGGGAAGATGGGGAAGCTGCATACTTCTGAATGGAAGCAACTTTTCAGGATCAGATCAGAAACTAAAACATGGCCATCGACCCCTGGGTAAAAGAGACAGCAAGACGGAGAATCTGAGATGATCAGATCCAGTCAAATATTCGTAGGTTTGCAGCAGTAGGAAAATAAAAGACAAGTTAGAAATAACCTGCCATCAAGTAGATGGTGACAATCTCTCAAATACCAGGCTTTTCACTGCATCATATTTTTTCTTGATACTTTTAGATTATCAAACTCAACATCAGACTGTCATCACTGTCGCTGTGAGTCTTTGGGAGGGTACTGCCACATACCCCTGGGAGTTTCAGTCATTTGCTGACCTTGTGTCTAATTATTCTTTCTCTTGCATTTCCAGCAGAATGAAGAAAGCTAAAATGTGGTTTGGTGGGTCACCTCGAAGCCACAAGGAGAACTAGGTTCTTTGTCTACAAGGACATTGTACCTTTAATAAGATATACAAGCAGATATCTAATGGTTGTGTAAATGACATAAAATATCATCACAAGACATCAGGAATACAGAAGAAGAGAGTCTCATCGCTATGACTGGGTTCCGTAAAGAATTCTGGTAAAAAGAAAATTCCAAGATATTAGATTAAAAATAATTCCAAGATTTACATTTTGGAAATAATATTTTGGGCTCCAACAGGAATTTGCAATTTTGCCTTGAAAATCCCTGACCTTATTATGAAACTGTGGATAGTTTGGAGATGTGCAGATCTAGAGAGTATAATACAGAAGGTACTACTCTGGCATGGGATGCCTTGAGATCTTTGACTATAATTCCTTGAAGATGAGTCATACATTTTATTCAACAAGAAAGCAAATGCAACATGGATAGGATTACCAACATTACAATGACCCTAGGTCTGCGGGCTTGTTTTGACTGACAAATGTTAGAACTGCACTAGAGAGTTATTAGACCAAGGTTAGCAAATGAATTAAAACTTAGGAGTATGTGCCAGTACCCTTCCAAAGCCTCATATTACCAGCGATTTTGCTGAGTCCAGACTTTCCAAATCACAGATCAATTTTGTGGCAAAGAAAGCAAACCTGATTACAAAGCAGTGCCTTCCAGGAGATGTATTCAGATAGTGACCCAGACATCTACTAGGATCCCATAATTTCATCTGAGTCAAGACCTGAAACAGTAGCAATTCCTTCATTGATATGGTGTCTTTCCAGAACTGGGGATTAGAGCAACTAACAGGAACTCAAGACAAAAGCAGCCGCTCTGATCATCCGCAAGCCGATGAAGTCCTCTGGACCCCACAGGCAGACAGTTCTGAGAATAAGAGGAGCTGAGCTATTTTTTTTTTAAGTCCCGCAATTCCTACAGGAATACAAATTCAACACCAGCAGAGTTTATGGAGAATCTTCAAAGCTCCAGTGCAGTGGACTAAAAAGGTGTGGCAGTTTCAGAGCTCTAGTGTCTAACTCTAGAGGCTGATAGCCCAATCACAGAACACCACGTGGTCGGAACGCAAAGGCCTGCTGAGGAGCACCGCGCCATCTACTTGAACATAAGGGCCTTAACCAGTCTCAGCGACTTTTTCTCGCAAAACAGGAACTACTTTAGGAGCAAACAATCCTTAACAGGAGCCAGGTAAGGGCCAATACGGGGGTTGTGACACCTGAATGTGAAAGACAAGGTGTCAGGGAAAATAAAGAAATGTGGAGCATTTCAATACAAACACCTTCCTCTTCACTTGAGACTTCTTTGCCTATAAGAATGTCTTTTGTGCTTGATTTTATTTTTGTATTTCTTTCCTCCTTCCTTTCTTTCTTTCCTTCCTTCCTTCTTTCTTTCTTTCTTTTTGCTTTAGTTTGATTTAAAAACCAGTGTACTCGCTTTTTTTCTTAATTGCAAAATGACTGAAAAACCGTAGAAATGGTTGATTAAATGTCTTTGGGTTTCATCATCCAGAAATAATCACAGCAAATATTATTAGTTATTTCTTCCATTCTTTTAACTAAACAAATTCAACTTCTAGCGGATTTGGAACCTGGCCTGCTCTGTCTTGGTTCTGCTCATTTAACAGTATAATGAGCATTCCCCCTCATCATTAGATAGCCTTCATAACAGTGAAAACAGAAATAAAATTACATAAATTTTCCATAAATGAATAAACAAGGTTGAGCCTGTGTTAGCACACCGCCAGTGCTTTGCCTGGGATGTCCTTCTTTCCTTAAGCACATGTGCTAGCAACCTGTCTCACAGCCACTGCTCATCTGACTCTGCAGATCCGGAAAGACCTGCACATCCTTTCTAAAGCCTCATCCCATCTCACTTTGCCAAGGAAAAATTATTTCTGAGGTCAGCACAGTCCTCAAGTCTTGATCATAGCAATGCACTAAGAGCTTTCTTCACAATGGCTGTCTCGTTCCTTCCTCATTACAGTCTCACTGTTGTGATGCATTGGTTTCCACCTTTCACAAGTGAAAATATAGAAAATGAGGGAGGCTCTCTTCTCTACAGGTAGGATCATGGTCAAACTCCAATCTCATCATTGCTAAGATTTCACGCTTTATATTTATTGGCTATTCACCAGCTTAGGATCCAGTTTTGGTTGATTATTATGCATTTTAGCCATGTCTGCATTTAAAAACACTCTGATACTTAATAGGTAACAAAAACCAAAAACAAACAAATAATGTATTTGTTTTGTGGTGGTATAGGTCAGGGATGTAGAGAGGGCTTAGTGGGGTTATTTTTGTGCTGACAGAACTTATTTGAAAGCTGTCATCGGAAAGTGTTCCTAACGTGTCTACTGGTCCGGGAATAGACTAAGGCAACCTGTACTTAACGACATCTATGTATCTACCTTCATGGCTTCCCAGAAGTCAGACAGCTTTCATAGAAACTCTAAGATTCCACAGTTCAGGTGATAGAAAGTAGATGCCACCAATTCAGTAATTCAATCATGAAGAATTTTTATACTATTCCACTGGTAGGAAAATCCCCCAAGTTGACTTGAAGAGCATAGGCTATAATTTGTAAGAGTTCTTAGGAAGTATGTGAATGTACCTTCAATATGTCATATCCTAGAGTTAGCTGGTAGTAGATTTGGGGGATGTTAATCTTCTCTAAAACAAACAAGGAATTAATCAGTAGCTCTACAATAGCACAGCTCAAAACAGTGTTCTGCTACCATGGCAACATGTTTGCACTGTCTAATGTAGTAGCTACTTTAGATTAAGTGTGGAGTGTGTCACTTAGAGCACCATGAGTGATGAAGGGGGAAAGCCAATTGCATGTCTCAAGGTCAAGCAATTGCTGCCTTTGAAAAGATTACTCATTGTCCAAGGTGAGGAGATCACAGTGGTGTCATAAGACCTTTGGCTGGGTCACTAAACTATCTCTGCTTCATGCCTTAGCCTTACCAAGGGACTCCCTTTTCCCACACATACTTCCATCATTATGACATCATATCTGAGAGTCCCCATTAGCACTGAACCAATGTCCATGGCTTGCTCCTGAATCTTTAGAATTGTGATATAGATAACCTTATTTCTTTATAAAGTTGACCTATCTCGGGAATTTTACTATAATAAAGACAAGATGCATGATCCAGTAGCTATGTAGTAACACATATATGCTTTGGGTACCACAGAGGCAACTAGACAGGTAAGACATTGAATTTCAATATCATAACATTTTATTTAATTAAGCATAAAAATGATTAAGTGACTAGGTGTTTGTATGGATAGTAGAGTTCCACAAATATAAATCATATTCCTAAAAATCAACAATAAAAAAGAGCAAACTAAAATTTACCAAAAAAAGTATAAAAAGACAATTCAAAAAAGCAAATGTTAAACTGATCGTCATAAATGTGAAAAGAGACTCAAGTTGAGCAATACATGGAAATTAAAACAATGAGATACCAATCCTAATAACCAGAGAAATCTGCCAATGTGGAGTCCTGCTGGGAAAATACAGAAAGTCAGTGCAGAGAGAAATTGGAACCATCACTGGTGAAAGCGTTGCAAACGTGTATCCAGTTATGTAAAACATGTAGTCTTCAGGTCAACACAGTCTTCACCACATGGAGGGTATTTAGAGAAAAGACGTGGATCAGCTTTGATGGCCACAATCAATGAAGAACAGAACTGAAAAGGGTCAGTGGCCATTACAGGATACACACAGCTGTTGGAAGCCATGACAATAAAAGTGTAATTTACAAAATGCTGATCTTAAAACCTTGGAAAATCAGTATCACTATGCAATGATTTTGTTCATAATAATTCTGCACACATACAAAGTCACAATGTACATATATAAGAATTAGCATAGATTTGTGAATATCCAACAAATGTATTTCGGTGAGTTCTAAGAGAGGGAAGAAAATGTAAATCATTAGCAAGGACAATGAACAGAAGAGACTAACAGGTAAATTTACATAAAAAGACCATGGCATCTAATGATAAAGCAATGGTTTTGCTACTGGACTTCTCTGAGATTGAGACCCCATGTATCTAGGTAAGTGTACCTGTATACACTTACATAACAACTTCATTACCCTTTCTTATAGTTAGTTACTCTTCCACAAGTATTTTCTGGGAAAGGAAAGATGATGGATAGATGTAAATTAAGAATAAAACCAATATTATAGGAAGCAAAATGAAGAGTATAAAAAATGGATTAAGATTGCCGGTCAAGAAAATCTCAAAAATAAAAGGTACTACTAGTTTGTTCTATTCTCTTCAACCATGCTACCTCACTGTTCAAGTCCTTCTAATACAGTCCCTACAGTTAATTCTATTAATTATGCAAAGTAGGAAGAAAGAGATAGTTTGGAGGGTGATGTTCCAAGGTGCTGGGAAGGCTTTTTTCTGAAAGAAGATGAAAAGCTTTTGTCTTAGAACCTTCTAGATTTGATCTCTCCAAAAGGCTGGATTCTTATCATAATGGATATTCTCATTTATCTATTTATCTGGTTAGAAAGATGTGTAATGATTCACATCTGCAGAAATTCACCATGGTTTGAATGTCCTCTTCCTGTCAAACTGAACCAAAAGACTATGTCTCTTCTTCTTCTAAGTCCTCTTGCCCAGTTCTTAATTGTTTTCCACTTGGACAGTAGCACAAGAAATTAAAAGTTCATAGACTTATAGTCTCTGTACAAAAATCTTCCTTTGTACCTATTGTGCCCCAGAGGAAGACATGAAGGTAAAGAATAACAAGATGAAGAAGAAAAAGGAGGAGGAGGAGAAGAAATGTATATTATATACAGGAACAGAGTGCTACTCTTTTCCAGACTCAACCCATCCGTCTAGTCCCTGTTACTTAATCACATCCCATGCCAGAAACCCGTGGATTATGCTGAAGTTTCCAGAAGTGTGAGTCTCATCCTCAAGAGATTCTAATCCTCTTTGTCTAAGTGCTTAAGCTGAGCAAAGCACATCCCAATGTGCCTCAGACATTCTCAGTGTCAGTCAAAACTACTGTTCTTCATAACCACCTCTTTTGGCACATGTCTGGTTCAGTGCACTGAAAAGTGGAAATACTTCACCATATTGCCAGAGGTGCCTGCAACCTAAGCTTACCCTTTGCTGGTTTCACAGCACTGAGTCTTCCTATAGGGAACATAGCACTAAGTGTGTTGTGAAGGATGGAGTCACCAACCAAGCAGGTGCTGCAGAGCCATCCCAAAGTCACACACAGCACCTGTGCTTGTATCACAGATTCTGACTACCCTCAACACAAGTCTGACCAGACAGTAACACTCAATCAGGTTCTAGTATCCTCTTCTTTCTCTTAACAATTCCATGGCAGTATGGCAGCCTGAAACCCAGCTCACTCCTTATCCTGTAACTGCCATGGCCTCAGCAAGTGTGTAAGGGCTGTGGGTTTTCACACACAGCCACACTTTCCATCCTATGCTCTAATTTCCTTTGCACACCTGTTACCCAGTTAGCACCCTGTAAGTCACACTCCCATAATTGTTTAACCCTAGCAATTAGCCCTCCCCCTTATCCTCCTCTACAAGAACCCTGGAGTAAAATCAACTGCTCAGTTATTCACCAAACACTGGAAAGAATCTCAATAGTCACCTAAGAAAATGATATTTTTCTTCTTAGCTTTTGAAATGTGACCAGTATTAGCCGACTTTTCCAGAACATCTTAGGACCTGATGGTAGAGAGAGGAAGCTGCTAGATCTGCTGGGCTAAGTGCTGTTGTAGTCAGCATCTGTCGTTTGAAGGAAATGGTATAGTGATATCAGAGTTTGCTGTCTTAAATTCAATAAATGATAGATATAAATTTCTTATTAATGAGCACATCAACATATAGGAGATATGTAAAGAGAAACAGTAGGAATGAAGAAAACTGTGTCTTAACCGGGAACTACAAAGGGGGACACTAGAGACAATATCTACCCAGCATCTTTAATGGCTGGGATATTAGAGCCAAGCATCATGTCTTCACATCTGAAAATTATCCACATACTGGACCTAGAGTCCTATTATTAGGAAGATGTAACAAAGAAACTCAAATTAAGCAGTATTATTTTTTCTTTAAGATCCATGGAAGAAATGAGAATATGTGCCTAATGTATATCACCACTATGAACATTAGTTTTGCAAAGTATAAAGTGGAGAATGGTGTTGAAAAATATCATATTTGTGTGGTTCTGGGATTGACACTAATAAGATGTATAACGTGACAGAGCACAAGATGACAGGGAAAGGGTTTTCTACAGGGGTCAATACTACATAAACACATATACAGATCATTATAACTGTGCATTATTGCCTACTCACTCTATATGACAATTTTAAAGGGGAAAAAAGCAGTTTTTAATCTAGATTGCCACTTACACATCATTACCTATTCTATTGTCTACATACATGTATTATTTGCAAGACAAAGAAGAAAGAAAAGGCCACACAGGCACACAACTCTATATATGTGCAGGAGAAGAATAATCAAGAGGTCGGCTTTAATTTTACTTCAAAAAAGGATGCACAAAGAGCTCTACTTTTAGACAAGACTTTGCCTGCTAAGCAACTGAGGCAGAGCTGCTCCCAAGAGTCTCACACCGGGAATGTAGCAGGATGGCCACTGCTTGTACATGTTTCCTGAAGCAATTTACCTGAAGAACACTGCCACGTCGGGCCTTTCTCTGCATGGATAAAGTCATTCTTTTCTCAGAACCTTCATTAACTGAAGTTCCAGTACTGCCAAACTTGAATTAAGATATATGATAGATAGCTAGGTAGATAGATAGATAGATAGATAGATAGATAGATAGATAGATAGATAGACAGACAGATGGAAGGAGAGGGAAAGGGGAGGAAGAAAAGAAGAATAGAGGGAGAGAAGGAAGGAAGGAAGGAAGGAAGGAAGGAAGGAAGGAAGGAAGGAAGGAAGGAAGGAAGACAGCCCTGCATCGTAAAGGTTTGTTGTGCATACAAGGAGAGTCTGCCAGCAGCTCGGGACTGTGGATCTTCTGCTCCTAGGAAAAGCAGTTTGCATACTGCAGTGGCCAGGAACAGTGAAAAGCTTTGTCCCAATTCCTTGTGAAATGTTAACAGTTCATTAACAGGGAAAGGCTGCATAAAGCGGGCGGGCACAGAAATCAGAGACATCTCCACAGGTCCAATTCTGAGAACTGGAGAACCAAAAACCAACGCTATGGGAATACAGCCTGGCCAGGGAGGAAAAAGACAGATGATAGAAATAAGAACAAAGGAAAGAGAAAGAATGGGAGAGATAAGAGGGAAAAGGATTTAAATAAAATTCAAATGTCTAATCTGGTTTTACTTTTAATAGTTTTGGAGAATATAAATGTAAAACTATGACTGCTACTGTTGATTTCCAGAGCCCCTTTAGACCAAACCACCAACGCCTAGTTAAAAACAGTTTCCCTAGTGGAAGGGGTTATGTCCTCGTTTCCTCCAGGCTTCAGAGTCTGGTGGTGTTTGCACTGGGGCAGGCCACAGCTGGGGTCCTCAGAGCAAGGGCTTTCATCCAAGTCTCTGAGGCTTGGGCGAGCTTTTTCTCTCAAGTTCTCTTACCTCGGACAGTGTTGACACATTTGTTTGTAAATAGGCACGTTAAGTATGTGTCCGTGTAAATAAATACGTTTAAGTTTAATTTTCAAATAAACAACAGGAGAAACATGGTCGATTTTTGAGTTTGTCGGAGACTGTAGAGGAGTGTTTTGCGGCCGGCCATGTACATCTCTGAGGTCACCCTGCCACCTAGCGGGGCGCTGCGGAAGTTAGGGTCCCAGCTCCACCGCCCTCATTTACCCTCTCAGCTGGAGACAGGGAAGCAGAGTCTCCTAGACTTATTACTTAGTGGTGCTATACACTAAAAACAAATTAATATATAACTATTCTGTGCTTAAGGTCATTACTGTCGAGGCATAAATTAATAGAGCTATTCTGGCTAATTCATTTTGGCATTTGTTTCTACATGTCTGAGCGCATATGTGAGAAAGTAGGCCTTCTCTCCATGCTGAGGGGAGGAAGAGGGCTTTCAGGACCTGGGCCAAAACAACCAGTCTGACCTAGAAGCAAGGCCAAATTGGCGCCTTTGGGGTGGATGGGGTGCTCTACCCTGTTCCCCTGCCTGAGCCTAGCCTAAAGCATTCTCTAAAAACAGCCAAGAAGAAGCAAGAGGAGCTGGGGGGGGGGGAGATTTGTGGGTCTAGAAGGAGGTCAGGGGAACCAATGCAATCTTGTTCAGCTTTCCGGGGGACAGGGCCAGCATAAGTGAAAAATCAAGGCTGGCCTTTTGACCCGGAAGTAGCCTGTATCTGACAAGCCTGGCAGAGGAAGAGGCTGTGAGGATGGTCCCCTGCCTGAGGATCCAAAGGTGGCCGACTTTATGCTTCCATGTCTGGGCTGCATGGTTACAGGGTACCTCCAGAGGTATGCAGTGCTGCCCTCTCTTCGCAAAAACAAGCCCCAGCTCAGTGGATGGGGGAGGGGGGACAAAAATGATCTTTCTTTTTCTCTTAAATAGACAGGGCAGAGAAATCTGCAAAGCAGACACCCTTGCCACTGCTATCGATCCCCTTTGGGTCTGGTCAGTAAGAGTCTAGAGCCCTGCGTTTTCCTGAACTAAATCCCCCCAAATAGCCGTGGTTAAATATGGATTACATCATCGGATCATCTCAGACTGATTTTCATATGGAGTCATTGTCATGCATATAAATTCTGGATTCTCAAAAACATTTCAAACTGCCTGTAGGCTGTTCTTTCTGCAAAATAATGTTCTCCTGATGTTAAAGTAGGGTGTGTGTGTGTGTGTGTGTGTGTGTGTGTGTGTGTGTGTGTGTGTGTACCTATGTGTCTATGTGTGCCTGTGCATGGGGAGATTCCAAGTTGCTCAAAGGAGGAGGAGAAAGGGTGGGGGAGATATTGTGGGAGGAGCTCACTGGGAGAGGGCAAAGTGAGTGAGATCTAAAGTAAATGAATAATTTTTAATTAAAAAATTACACAGATAGAAACAAACACACACATGCAGCACTAACCGGACTTACCAGGTTGTATTGAGACATTTACACACACACACACACACACACACACACACACACACACACACACGCGCACACACGCACACATGCACACACATACATGTACATAAAACAATACTAGTTAAAGATAACAAGTCGATAGATTTAAGAAGGAACAGGGTCACATGGGAAGGGTTGGAAGGAAGACAGGGAGAGACAAAGTGTTACAGCTACAGTTTAAAACAAAAGAGATGAACTAAGTTGGAGAAAAAAGGAGAAGGAAGATCTTAAGGGTTCTATAACCTTCTCAAACAGGACCACTAGCTGGAGACTAAGCCTATTAGGGACATTTCTCACTCAAGCCACTATATCTGCACTGCAAAATGAGTCCATAGCTTAATTATAAATGCTCTAGAAATACAACCAGTCTAGGTAGTATTTACTTTCAAGAGTAGCAGGTGCAAGATGTTCCTTGAAATAGTTGGAATTGGGCTCAATGTTGGCCCAGTTTTCAGTGCTGACAAGTTTCAGCATAGTCTCATAACATACGTCAGGACAGATTTAGTTACAACACTGGAAACTATGTACATGGAAATTCTCATGTAGCCCACAATAAACATAAACCAAAAGCAGTAACGTATTTCTCTTTCAATCTCTTAATAGCACGTTCAATTCCAAAAATGGATTTAACAAAGAAGGCATACACAAGATTTCCAGGTCTGGGAGTCCAGACCTTGGCTTAAAGAGCAGCTAGCTGTGCTTTAGAGGAGCCAGAAATGTAAAATTTGAAATCAAGAGGTTCCAGCTATATTTTCAGTCTCTAAAACAAAAAACAGCACCTGCCTGTTATCCCTTTTCTCTTTTCCCAGCCTCCCCAGCCTCTCTGCACAGTGAAAAGGAATTTGTAATGTTGCCAGGCTTACCACTTAACGATCTGGACACTTCTACATAATGGCCTCCTGATACTGGCCGTTACGGATGAGATTCACGTTATTTATAAATTAGCTCTCTTGCTCCTGCATATTCCTGAGTTTATCATCATTAAGACAGAGAAATGTTTCTCAACAAAAGGCCCAGGTGCTATGGTGGTACGTATAATAGTGATACATACGTATATACACAGGCAGGCAGACTTCCGTTCAGGGTATGTATCCGTCTTCACTGGTCCCAGAAATAACATTTTCTGATTTTCACAGTGTACAATGATTTGAAATAAATTAGTATATTCATGAATTTGCTGGCAGTATTCATACCTTTATATTTGGCTAATATTTAAATGTATTTAGGAAACAGGGCTCCATTTTGGTCTGCAAAGTGCTATGAGATATCATAGAGGGAAATCGCTTTCAGGCTGTGAGATACGATGCAGCTGGGGAGATCGAGAGGTGCAAAACATCTGTTAGCCTAGAACATTTTCACAGACCTTTCTATTCTCAACAACACTGAGTGCATTGGTAACTGACCCAGAAAACTCAAATACCATAGAAGCACTTACTTAGGATGAGAGGAGGAATCTAATTTTCAAATGTGTTATTTAAATTCTTATTACTGGCTTATCCACATTTTCGGGTGCAGAGTAACAACTTCCAAATGTATGGCTTGCATGTATGCCCCATTTTAAGAATGGTCTCATATATGCCTGAGAGAAAAATTTCACACAAGGAAGAAAATAGGAAGAAAGGACCGAAAAAGAAGCAGCTATTTTGAGAAGTAATCCAGCAGCAGCCTCCGCACCTAATACATCTAGTCTCCGTTCCTTATTTGTCTGGAGGTAATTAGCCAGTGAATTTCTGCAAAGAGGGACCAAGATCTAACCCATGTGAAGAGTGGGTCCTCACTTTACAGGTGTTACAGGCTTTGGCCTCAGGCTAAGCTCAGTTAGTCATCCTACAGAGAGCTATCCAGGAGCACAGCTGGCTTCCAGTGCCTGCCAGGATATATTGGTGTAGAGATACTATCTCTTCTCCAAAGGATTCTAAATGCATCTCTTTTTATAAAGAGTGAAGTGTCCGAACACAGTGCACTCCTTAATGGTAGAACTCTAGGAAGTACTAATACTGGTGGTGGTTCTATTAGTCAGACACCCCTTTGTTCTGAAGAGTATCAAAGAGAAACAGTTAAGGGAGAAAATATTCATTTTGACACATAGCTTTTGTGGCTTCATTGCATGGTTGGTGTGATGAGGCTGACCAGCTCACCTGATTGTGACCAGGAATCAAGCAGTATTCGAGGGAATGAGATACTTTTTACAAAAACACACTTCAGCTGACCCACTTTTTCCAAACCAGTTAAACACACTAATTTGTACAACCTCTAAATAGTGTCATCATATAATGAATCCATCAAAAATTAAATTCATTGAATAAGTTAGAACTCTAATGACTCACTCACTTTTCCAAAGCCCCACCTATGAGTTCTGCACTGGGTACTAAGACTTCTTTTGCATGTGAGCATTTTGGGGACACCTTCTGGTCTAATGGCGGTAGTAATAACAGGGAAGAAGAAAACCATTTTCAAGGTTTCTTAAGCAAAGGAACTAATTTCTTTCTGTCTCTTTCCTAAAATGTATCAAGCAACACACAAAACAAAAGCAAATAATTAATTTTATGTTATCTATACTGTCAACATTGGATTTGGGTGTAAATGCAGACATGGGTGTGCCTAACTGATAAGGAACTGAAATAACAGCTGAGACTTCCCAAAGAATTCAGATTCCAGCCTCAGTTGTTAACCAAGCGCTTCTTAGGCAACATCATCTCTTCATCCTGGTGCAGCTATTGACTTTCTAAGCCAGAAAGAGGAGGGAGATGCACAGATCTGACAATCTTTACAATGATTAAAGAAGTAATTGGTCAACAAACATTCTCGGCCAGTGCCCATGATCCTGGGGACTACAGTCTATAGTAACAAAGTGTTTAAGAACAATAATATCAACTTTAGGCCACGCCAGGGAACAAGTCATCATTGAGGCAAAGAGAAGACTATTTATTTAGATGGATGGACTACACAGTGAGTGGAAAGAAGGAACTTTGTAAGATTTACATCTATGTAAATTCTCTCCTCATTGCTTCTCTAAGAATGAGGAACACAACATATAAATGTACACATATGAATTCTTTGTTCTTGCCATATGATACCTGTGCTGAATCTAGATTCTGCCTACGAGATAGTCATCATCAGGTGAATCAGGTGTCCCTCTATAGCTGTACACAACATCAACCTACTTGCATTATAAAACCTAGATTACCTTAGATAATTTTATAGTAAGGAAATAGGCCAATACAGAACACTAATGTCATAATCAAGGCCACAACTATACTATGCAAGCATACTCTAACTATACTTGAAATTGTTCCAGTCTCTTTGAAATAGCTTAAGGAACAGACTGAAAAATATTTAGAATGTGATAAGCAGAATGTTATGGGCAGTTCTGGTGATCTATGAGAAGACAGCTAGATGAGAGAAAAGCAAGAATATCTTAAAGATTATTTAAGTGGCAATGGCAATAAAGGCCATGCTAATAACATCTTCGATAGCAGGTGGGATCCAGGTGGGAATTGGATAAAAGGCTGTCTTTGTTAAATCATTGAAAAATAACATAGTTGCATTCCAATCTTTACACTATGATGTTATGAGAGGTCAAACTTAATAATGATGAACAATGGGGAAATTTTTAAAGAAAGAGTTGAGAATGTGGCATAGTTATTACTTTCTTTTCAGTCAAGTTTATGGTGGGATTCGGGAACAAAAAAAAAAAAAAGGTGATTTGGGGGCTATAACCTGCCAGGCCACATAAAAAATGACAGTGAGTGTGTGCAGATGAGTCAATAAACTGAAAGTTGGAGAGAAGAGTTCTAATAAAAGGAGCCAGGAGCGTTGTACAGAGACAACTGGAAGAGGTCACAGAGGAATCTAAGAAAAGTTTAATGCTGCTCTTTCTATCATAATCCCAGAGAACTCTCGGGATAGAAGAGTGTTGTAGCCCTTAGGCACTCTAAATCCAGTTGCTACCCACATCTAGGCCACCTTGGGCCTCTGACTTTCCAACAAGTGTTTCATGATCTTTACAGCCATTGTTCAAGCAAACCTAAAATATCTCATGCAGACAATGGCCACATAGAGCATATTGTGAAAACATATATAAGTCAATTGTGAAATTAAAAAGCTGTCATAGAGAGTACAAAGGAAGACCGTAGAAATCAGGTGGTAGTTTGTTACTGATCCACATAGTCTGAGCCTCTGGAATGAGAAGAACTAACTAGTGGATCTGTGAAGTGATGTCACATTGAAGACCCTGAGAAGAAGATGGGTAGCAATGTGTCATACCCACTGGAAAAGCTGCCAATAACAGCCCAAATCCCAGACCACAACCATGTGTGTAAGTAACATGCCCAGACACATGGGCTAGGAACCCTAAGGACTAACGCCCTTCCTTCACTATGGTGTGCATAAAATACCAGATTTGAAAGCCTCCTTGGGTCTCAGATTTTCTTCGTGTTGATTATTTCTTTCTCTTTCCAGTCTCTCCCTTTTAGAGTGGAAATGTTTGCTCTATACCTAAGACACCACTGTATCTTGGACATATACAAGTTACTTTATTTTGTACCATTTATTACTGGGAAGGTTTTCTTCAGATGCGAATATTCACTTAGAATTTTGAATGGTATGGAAACAGGTTTTAGGGCCATTCAGATTGCAACTAAAGCCCAGCTTATGTTGTGAGAAAGACATAAAATATGGCTCACATATGGTTGACTATTTCCTCAAAGGGTCCCATATAGAAGATTTGGTTCTGCAAGGATTAGCTAATGCTATGAAACCTCAAAAGATGAGATCTGTTGGGAGTTGCTTGGATCATATATGGCTGTTGCCCTTCGATGGATTAGAGTAATGTTGTGGAGCCCTTAATTTAATTTTCAAAGAAATTTATTATAAAAGCCAGAATCTCAAACTGTGTTTCTTTCCCTTTATGTGATCAAATCACCCAGACCAGGTTCCTGAAAGTCACTGAAGTTGACCCTGTGATGAATCTAGGAGTGCATGAGAGACAGGGGTGTCATGCTTTGGGATCTTTTTAAAGTTCTAAACTCTTGACCTAAATAAACAAGTTTTCTTTACAGGGCTAGCTTGCTATAAACATTTACATAATAGTAGTACAAAATAGTGCAATATAATGGCCTACCATTGGTTTCACCCAGTATACCTTTTCTACTTATGTCCCACAGTTCCACACATTTCCTGCCTGATTTCTTTTCTTTTTATCTCATGGCTTCCCAGAACAACTGTTACTTCTCTCATGCAGCCTTACCTATTTCTCCCTGAGATCCCTAACTTGAAAAAGTTGCTGTCTTCCTGGAGCCTCCCTGGGGTTTTATACATCCGTCTTTCTCTCGTGGATTTACATGTTTTACAGAACCATCCTTAATGTATTTCCTATTCTCTCTGTGTATAAATTCCTTAAGGATATGATCTGTCCTGAAAGTTTGGTTCCTCTTTGAAAATCCTAAGGATCCTAACATCTTTGAAACCTTCAAGGCTCTTACAGAGAAAGGTTCCCAGTAAATGTTGTTGAATTAATTTTCTGTTAATTAGTCTATTTATAGATGAATTTTAAAAGCTCTGCTGTCTATCTGTCACTCTTCAAATGTACTGATGTAGTCCTGGACAAAGAAAACACAGCAAAAAGCAAGAGGAAGGACATGAATAAAGTGTGCCTGGAAAACAGTCTCAGAACAAAAAGGGCTTTATAAGTTTAAAGAAATACCTTTATTTGCACAGTGATTCATCCTATTTTAAATGTTACTTTCCACACATTTCATTTTCTATTGGATGTACTGATTTGGGGCAGAATAGCCAAAGGTAATGTTATTTCCTTACCATGTTGTAGCTTCATACAAATTGATACTGTAGTGATTTAAGTAACTAGGCAACTTACTGTCTATGGAGCACATCCCTCTCGTAGTTACAGATTTCCCTACTCTAATTATATGTATAACAAGGTTACAGCTTTCCTCATTCTCCTATGTACAGAGAAAACCTCACTATTAGTCATAGCTTACCTTATTCCAGAGTCCCAATGAATGCTTCAAATGAGATTATTTTTGAGGTATAGTTCTAATAATTGTCTGTTGTGTATATCTGGTTTCATATAGAATGCACTTGGTTCATACAATCTCCTTAGTTTCATAGACATGTGTTTCCTCATCTTCAGAGTAGTCTCTGTACACGTGTAAAGATAAAAGCAGGGAACAAAAGGCTTTCTATCCTCAATATCATTGATTTCATATTGTTAGGGTTAAATGGGAAGAAAAAGTACATCTCCAGAGTGAATAATTATTATATTATATCCGGGGCTTGGAAAACATAGGTTAAGAAAGTACTTTCCAGATTGACGAAAACGTCACTCAATAATGATTATCTTCACCTACAGAAGACTATCTACTATATTACGTAGCTTACAGCATATTATGTGACTCTTAATCTTCTCTACATTCTCAGCCTAGACAGATGAGGTTCCTAAACAGGAACTTGACAACTTGCCCTGACATCATCTATTTTTTTTCTAGGCAAGGTTCTAATCAGTTAGCCTGCGTGTCAGTTCCAAGGCAGTGACCCTCCACATTTACCCCTGTACTCTCATTCCCTGGGGCTTTTGTTAGAACTGACTAATTAAATCTACACTACAGTCCTGGAGAGAAGTTCTGTTCTGAAGCAGAGGAGGAAGTACTATTGAGAATGAAAGCTTGTAGCATGGCCGTTGTGTAATTTCCTTGGAACCAAGAGCCTAGAAAGTGCTTAGTTTAATTAGGCATAGATAACACCTGGTTACCCCAAGATTCCCACGTTCTCTCCTACATGGAATTTCTGAGGTACTCTCCTCAAATACGTTTGAAATAATATTTGCATAAGCTCTTTATAAATACACTGAAACTGATTCATGGATCAGCGATTCTGATTCCTGGCCTCAAAGCCCACTCTTAACACTTAACACTCTTAAAGCAAGTCACTGGCTTTAAGGTGGGAACATGGTCGAGGGAGATATGAGAACCTTTTAGCAGAGATTCAATAGCCCTGCTCTTGGACCTCAGTTCAGAATCCTGGAGCCTGGGGCTGTGCCATGAGGCTATGATGTCCCCTGTTGATCATCTTTGTACAAGCTATACACAGTTTATGAGACAGCCTTTTCTAGTTACCATTCTATACTTAAGGTAAACTCCAGAATTAAAAATATGTATACACTGAAGAGATTTTGATTCACATTTATCCATTTACATCACAAGTGACGTTCTCTGGAATCTGTGTATGTGCTGCCCCTGTTTACCCTGCTATGCTCTAGTTCCTCCATCCATCAGTAATGGTGCTCGTCTTCTTCCCCAGCATCCCTCTAGTTCCTCCATTCATCAGTAATGGTGTTTCTCCTCTTCCCCAGCATCCCTCTAGTTCCTCCATCATCAGTAATGGTGCTCCTTCTCTTCCTCATCATCACTCTAGTTCCTCCATTTATCAGTAATGGTGTTCCTCCTCTTCCCTGTCATCCCTCATTCTGCTTTACATCTTCTCCTTTTCTTCCCCTCCCTTGTCTTTTCTCTTTGAATTTCTTTCTTTAGAAAATTTCACTTATGAAAGAAAACAGAGCATTGAAATTATAAGTATAGAAGATTCTTCAGTGTTGTTTGCTACTCTGGTCCAAAACTCCTTTATCTTTGCTCATTTGAGCTATGTAACTAAAATTTTGTTAGTCTACCAGTTCTCCATTTTCTTCTCACTGCCTAGCACTTCTATTGCCTCAGAATGCTAAGGATCTTGCATGGCAAAGCTTAGGCCACTACCCTCAGCTATTTGTACTATAAACTAAGGTTGCATGGAGAAGTTTTATAGTGACAAATGCGTGATGATGATTTGGAATTGGTCAGAAAAAAATAAATATGCATAGAATTCCTGGAAAAAGCTACAGTCCACACAAATGATGGCTAACGGGTGTTTCCCTGCAGTCACATGCTTCAGAACCACAGTCCTAAGGAGAAGGTCTTCTAGGCCTCGCTTGATTCTTTATCCAGAAGGTAAAGCCACAGAGTTGATAGGCTTTGGTTGTGCCTGTAAAACTTTTCCTGAAAGTGCCTGACAGCCGAAGGAAGATGCAATTCTGACATCCAGCCTCAGTATTCTCCCTCTTCTTTTTCAGAACTTCTGTTTTGCTTTTTTTTTTTCTTTCCAAGATAAAGTTGTGTGTAAAATTAAAAAACTCCAAATCCAGAGGTGTAAAGAAAGACCAGGTGGATAAAATGATAAAATCTGTAATGAAAAAAATCTAAGTAAGAAAAGGTCATCCAGAGAAATCTTGTCTTAAAAAGATGAAGATAGAGAAAGAGAGGGGAGGGAGGGAAGTAGAGAGGGAAGGAGGAAGGGTAGTGTAGGCACAAGGGTAGTGAGAGGCGAGATAGTTGTAATGACAGAGGGAGAGAAAGGAAAAACCAGGGGAGGGATGAAAGTGAGGAGGAAGAGAGGATGAATAAATGATGAAGAAAGAGAAGGATGTGAAAGAAGAAAAAAGATGAAGTGGAAGAAAATACACTTGGAGCCTGTGATGCTTAATTTTACTACAAAGGTGAGTTGCCACTGCAAATACTGGATGTGTTCATTCGATTTAAAAGGCAGGAAGTCAATTTAGTTGTTCTATACTCTAATAAAAAATATGTTTTGTACCAATGAAAAAACGTATTTCTTTCTGCCAATAAGTGCCAGCATCTAATCTGAAGTCTTCAATAAAACAATGACATTAAATAATTTAACCTGGGAAAAGCTTCTCACATCGGCAAAACAATATATGGATTTCAGATGGATCAAACTTAAAAAAACAGTAGGGAAATAAAGGGAGTAGAAAATACACTTTGGGAAACAAAGAGATTTCCACAATCCCATATAAGGAATTGCTTTAGTCTAGAGGAACTGAAACACCATGGCAGACATTCGCACTGACGAACTTGTGTTCAAATGCATTGCATGCTTCTTCTACCGTTATAAGACAATGGAATCAATAGTAAACTAAGATGCATCATTTCTCCCTCCTGACTACAGATTTATATTATCAGAGGGTTGCTCATCTAGGGCAGAGCCAGGAAGCTCCCCTGGGTTTTTCCTGATCACAAGGAAAGAATATGGACCATGTTTTCACCAACCTAAAGTCAAATTCAAGCTTTTTCCACAAATTAAAATGATGACTCCTTAAAGTATTTATTCCAAAAAGCACTCAAGTGTTTTTCACTGTTAATTTGGTAATGGTACCTTTAAAAGTATAAAAGCATCATAGGAACAGAATAAAGTAATTATCTGTGTATAATTTCTCTCAGTCATTTTCATACCCTTATGCTCATTGGTATCTCATCAAAAGCAATGCAATTATCTCTGCTAATTCTGAAGAGACCTATTTCCTTCTACACACCCATAAAATGCTCTATAGACCAAAAGTTCTGAGGACCACTCACTCGAGGCTCTCTTTCTTTCTCTCCATTAGCACCTCTATTAATCATCTAGGCCAGTGGGTTTCTATTCAAGCTGAACATTAAAATCACTCAGGGAGCTAAAAAACAAAGCAGAAAGAAAGCACAGGCTTGAGAAAAATAACCCTGGGCCCCACTCTTCAGCAATTAAATTTGAATCGCTGTGGACTGGTACAGCCTTTCATGTGCTTCAAGTTTCCAAGGTGATCCCAAAGTGTAAACAGTATGGAGAACCAGATATCAGCTGGATGTTCCCTGAAGAATCATAGCTGGCCAGTCTCCTTCCCACAAGACTCAAATCAAAGACTGACATACAGAGTCCCATCAGCAGCAGAAACTACCTCCAAAATGAAGCAGCTGGAAACAGTAACAAGGGAGAACCTAAAGGTCAACACAAGTCTAATTGTCATCGTATTTCTAATGGTTGAAGCAAGATTCACATAGCACAGCTCCACAGTTCGTGATCCTTGAAGTTGTGCCATTACATTTTTATACCAGATAACCATTGCCCAATTTAAATTGCAATGGGATTGGCACTGATTTCATCATAGCGATTATATAGATTGGATCAGGGAATTATATAGATGGGTACACAGAGATATCGGCACAGCATTGTGCACGCAAAAGAGGATGTAAAATGTACATATACAGTATTGAACTGACTCTGCCACCTTTAAGCCAAGTATCCTTGAGAACCTTAGTTTAACAGTTTGAGTCGGTGACTTTCTCCAAAGATTCATGATTTTAACACTTATTCTCCACGGTTGTCATTGTGAGAGGTGCTAGTGGCTTTGGGAAGTAGGCTCACCCAGAATGGGTAGATCATGGGCAGCTCCATGGGATACTCTATTCTAGGTCACTTCTTGGCTCACTCTGTCTTCGGTCTGCTAGGATGTGAACAGTTAACTTCAATAAATACTCCAACTGTCATAAGGTTCTACACAAGAACTAGAACATGAGCTTGAGGAGAATATCATGAACCAGACCCTCTGAGACCATGGGCCAAAATGAATCTTTCTTTCCTTAAAACATTCTATCAGGTACTTGTCACTAGGAAGAACAAACAAAGGAGAAGAAAGAAAGGAGAAGAGGAGGAGGAGAAGGTGAAAATAGAAGAAGAAGAAGAAGAAGAAGAAGAAGAAGAAGAAGAAGAAGAAGAAGAAGAAGAAGAAGAAGAAGAAGAAGAAGATGATGAAGAAGAAGAAGAAGAAACTCATATCTTTAGTTTCTTTATTTGCTAAAAAGATAAAAGCACAAACAGCCTTGAAATATCTTGAAAACTAGAGACACATATAAAGACACCACGAATGAAGAAGGAAATCAGTGCTGACAGGAAAGCACTTAGGCAGATGATGATGTGTGGACAAGCCGCTTCTTGGAAGGGCTCTAATATTTGGCTTTGTAGTTTTAACTAGAAAATGGATTCTCAAAGAAAAGGTGGTTATTACTTATAAATTTATCTGAGAAAATAAATTATGAAAGAAAATAGAAAAAGATAGTTTCAATACAGTATGAATCTCAGGCACCTGACACCTACCACGCACTTTGTGTACGGATACATTCACCTGGGTATTCTTGATTTAAAGTTGCAACCAAAGAGCATCACTAGGAAAACTGTCAAATGATTGTGGCAAGAAAATACCATCCCCATTTCTGTTCTCCTCACCATGTTTCACAGAATGGAAAGAGAAAGCCAAGAAGCAGCTGTCACAGCTTTGCCTTTGACAAAGAAGAGCTCGCTCCTTTCTTCTCTTCTACTTACCTGATTATGAATATGATAGCCATGGCTATCTTGAGACAATTCGAGTAAATTAAGAGAATAACTAAATTCAGCCCTGATATCATTAAACCACTGAACTGAGCTCAGTCCCTGTTCACCTCTAAACAGGCTATGAGAAGAATCCAGCCCTGTTGCATAATCAGCATCTGTAATCAAGTTTTGTATTACTTACTGCTGGATGCTCTGCTCACTGATAGATCAGAATTGGCTGCCTTTACAAAAATGCACAAATTTGAGTCTGAGAAGCCATTGCCTTCAGATCTCAAAACAATGCAGTGAAACGTGTAATGGTGATCTATACACCAAGAAATGAACCTTTTTCTCCACAACCAAAGCAGACTTGTGCTGACATGCGGTTTTGTTAAGATAAAAGGCTGTTTTCAGGAAGAAAATGGGATTCCACAGTGTGAAGTCACAGCTACTGGTATCCCAACAGCTCAGCCCAGTAGTAAAGTTTTGCCTTTAGAGATGGTTTTCTCCTTTTCTATGTAATCTGGGTTTCCTAACCCTCACCAGTATTTGGCAAGGCTTCCAAATGCCCGGTGTTTGGTTCTCACCTTTCCTTCAGGAGTAACATTCTCACCGAATGTCCTCCATCCATAAAACCTTTCATATCATCCCACCCTCTTCCTTCCTCCTGAAGGTGCTCCTGATTTCTTCAGACTATAATTTTTCTCCTTCGAGTTTTAAAGCTTTCTGAAAATTTTTAGTTATATGTGCCTATGTGAGCATACTCTCAAACAGAGATATACACTAAAGTCACATCCATAAATTCAAATATATACACTCCTATATGCACACTTATATCTTCTTATGAATTCACAAACTATCACACACATATACATGTGCACACATATATTCTTTATTTTAATTAAACAACTTTATTTTTAAAAACAGAGATAAATGTACAGGTTATAAAAACATTTCTGCATAAAACTATATGATTATATTTTTGTCAGTACTTGATTTTAAAGGTTTGATAGTGTGCATTGAAATCTTACCACTTACAATGAGCATAAAGTACAAATAAAACAAAATATAACCTGAATATACTCAGTTTTCTTGGTGTGTAAAGATTAAACATAATGATTTTTAAATACCAAGGATTGCCACAGGACTGCATTATTAGCTCTTAAATTATTAATGATGTAAGGTCTAGGTGTACCACACTCTGAGTGGGTGTTATATGCTTATTTTTTTTCTAAGAAGGACTGAGGCTTCTACATTTTGGTCTTCCTTCTTTCTGAGCTTCATATGGCCTGTGAGTTGTTTCTGGGGTATTCAGAGCTTTCTGAGGCTCATATCCAATTATCAATGACTGCATATTATGTCTGTTCTTTTGTGATTGGGTTACCTCACTCAGGATGATATACTCTAGCTCCATTCATTTGCCTAGGAATTTCAGTAAGTCATTGTTTCTAATATCTGAGTAGTACTCCATTGTGTAAATGTACCACAATTTCTGTATCCATTCATCTACTGAAGGACATCTAGGTTCTTTCCAGCTTCTGGCTATTATAAATAAGGCTGCTATAAACATGGTGGAGCATTTGTCCTTATTACATGTTGGAACATCATGGGGCATATGTCCAGAAGTGGAATAACTGGGTCTTCAGGTAGTAGTACACATAGAGTCTTATGTAATTTCACACGTACACATATTGTCACATTCACACACTTAGATATTACCTCATATGTCATGCGTATAGCTTTGCTTTTCTCAGATAATATCCATAAAGTCTAAACCTGCCAGATATTTACCTTCTGTATTTTACTATTCCAGAATTGTTGCTGCATCTACACCAGTAAGAACAGGAAAACACAGAACATCCCCAGTTCACTGAGAAAAATCTCCCTGGAGTCTTTCTGAGGTATACCTGTGTCTTTAAACAGTACCTCTGCTCACAGTGTGAGAAATTATGGGGGGGGGGTCTCTGATGAGAAATCTTAAAAAATGTTCTTGGCAACTTCCTCCTTCTCAGAGCCACAAAGAAACCAGTGACTGCAATCTAAGGAAAGATAAACTTGTCTGAAAGTGCAGGACACACTGGCTAGGGAGAGAGGCGTACCAGTGGTAAACAAGTCCCTCCAGTAGGAGTTTTTGCAGTTAGATGCCTCTGCACCTCTCTGCTCCCACTACAACTACCTTTTCTCCTTTGTCTCCTAGTATCTTGCCCTCTCCTTTTTCTTTTCCATTTCCCATACACTTAGTATTCATTCGTTCTCTCTGAACTTCTACTCGTGGATCATGGTTTGAAATATGTTCTGAACTCCCTGCCTGCTCATTTATTTAAAACCCTCCAAGTTTATTTATCAGTCTCCTCTTTGCCTGTTAGGAGGATTAAGGACAAAGTGGGCATTTTACGGTAAAGGCTAGAGCAGAAACAACACTTGCCCATACCCACAGCATGCTATTGCTAAGGAGGATATCAAGCCCTGGGAGATTCATGCATTGACTGGCCCCTTGCACTACATCAGATGGGCAAATCAATTCTCTGACAGCAACTAGACATGACAAATTTCAGAAGAGTGACAGAACACCTGAATAATTTGTTCTACAGAGGAATGACAATAAAAAGTGGAGAAACAGAAAAGATGCAAAAATGAAGAAGAAATGCCACCTTTCTCAAAACACTGTTAGCCAGATATTAGATTTAGTAGTGAATTTTAGTGTCCTTTTCTACCCAGGCCTACCGTGCCCTTCTGTAGGCTGGGAATTTATTTCAAGGCCTTACCAATCATATGCTAAAGCCCACATCACTAAAACATCTTCTGGGAGGACAGGAAGAAATCCAATCTAGGATTGAAAGCTGCAACTGTCATAGATAAAATATACTGTCTGAAGAACGCTATTGAGTCAGACACGTAGAAGAATTATTGCAGAGTTGTCTGAACTTCACATAAGTTACTGACTACCACTCAGGCCCTTGGAAGTGGTGCTGTTTCTAGGGACCCCCTAGAAGAATTTGACCACAGGCTCCTCCCATAACTACTCCCCCATGTTGCTGGGATGCTATTGGCAAGAGCCTCCTGCAACTGATAGGCTAAATGATTTCCACTGGGAATGGCTGGTGCAAAAAATTGAATCTTTTTTTTTTTCTTCTGAATTGTCCATTAAGCAAACTTTCAACATTGATTAAGTATGCTCTAGGCACAGAAGTAGTTCTCAAGGAAGAAAACTATCCCATATCCTGGCATGAAAAGACAGGCATCAAATGTATAACACTGTAGCCATCAATAAGCACCTACAGAGGCTCTGGTCAATACATACTCACTTGTTCATTTGTGCTCCACCAGCAGGAAGCTAGTTGCTTTCAGTCAGATAACCTCATGCTCCTCATTAGACTCCCACCTGCCAGCCAACACTGTGGGTGTCACCAGGAGCTTCATGACCATAGAGCCTCATGGGTAATACTTACGTGAGCACAACCCTGTAATCATGATCCAAGAAGTATGTGTTGTTTCGAAACATCCAGACCTCACAATTGTCTAGGGCTATGGATAGTTGAAAACATGTGGTTACAAATACCATTATATTATGATTAGTATATATTTCTCCTTTTATTAAAAATTATGATCTCATACATTTAACAAGAAGCAAAATAGACTATCCTTGCAGGGATATATGAGTTAAAAGTCATACTGCTCATTTAGGGTTATAGTCTCTGAACCACAATACCCCGTGTACAATTATAAAATTGATCTTCAGGAAATTTTATCATAAAACAGTGACACCATGCAAATGAAGACTCAATAGAAAGCTTTCTGTAACCAGGATTATAGTTTGTTGGAATTATTAGAAAAACCAGAGTAGCTTTCATCTTCACATAAGGTTATCTGGATCAGTTATTAACCAGAAAAAATATTCTGGATTCTTTGAAAGATACCACATTAAAATATTTAACTCACCTTCACCTCACTAACTTGAAAATACAACAACCTTTGCCTTGCCTATGCAAAAGTCTATCAAACAAATAACACTTTTTGATATATGTAAGTCCCTTCACTTTGGAAAAATGACATGACTGCTTTGCTACACTGGAGGTCTCAAGATCTATTGAATCACACAGACAGTCTCATAAATAACTAACATTCATATCACCAGGAAAATAATAAAGTTAGGATGGGTTAAGTGGCTTTGTTCATAGGAAATAGACCTATAGGCACACAGTACTGATGGCTATGAAATAATTGATACCTGTGTATCTGGAAATCAAACTCAAGAACATAGAGCTTGATAAACAACAATATCAGTAAAGTATTTGCCAGGCAAACGTGAGGACCCAATTTTTATCTCTGATACGAATGTATCCTGGGGAGGGAGGTCTTTTTTATTGTTGGTTCTTCTTGAGGCAGCAGAGAGGGAAAGAGTGTCGGCAGAGGGTAAGACTTGGTCTTAAGATATACAGGGGTAAGATATCTAGGTGTGCTGTATAAAAATAAAGATTTTACTATCTAAGCCTAAGTTACTATGCTACTGTAAGTGACCTGCCTTCTGTGTTCCTTGGAGGGCAGAAACTGCCCTCTCTGGCACTTAGCACCTCTTCCTAAAACATCAGGAGATAAAGTAAAAGATTAATTGCTAGGGTCTTTTCCCTTTGTCCAGATGCCTCTTTCTATTCAGGCTAGGGAGAAATTTGGAAAAATAAACTTCTATTGAACCAAGTGAATAGAATAAGGCTTGCAGAAGGAAAAAAAAAGTTTACATAGGCAAATATGCATAAACACACATAAGTACTTCTACAGATTCACGCCTGCTCATTTATGCATCTCGTTCCAAACCAGTTGGGCACAGCTTGCGTGCATTCACAGTTACATGCTTACACAAACACATGAATACATTCTCACAATTTTATACTTACATTCACACATCCATACTCACATATGCACATGGAACAAAAGGCCAAGCACTGGTGCAGAAAAAAAAAAAAAAAAAAAAAAAAACTTATTCTGGATGAAAAAAAAAATGAGCTCCAATCTTTATTGTATAGAAAATAAAAAGCTTCCACCCTTTTATTGCTAAATGAATCAAACCCAGGTTTGTAAGACAAAAATACATTGTTCCTTTTAATAACACTGATCGTGCCTTGCTATTAAGAAAGGAGCTGTTCTGTCCCATGGTAAGGAAAAGTCTGCCTATTCCTTCTGCTCTCCGCAGCTGCTTCTCTTTTCCTCTTTCCCTCTGCATTCTGGACATTACTCTATCTTCTTATGTTACCTATAGTTTCGAAGTTATTCCACTCTAGGTTCTCCTTCTAATGTTGCTCTCTCTTCCTGCTCTGAAGTCACAACAATGCTCTTACTTTCAATGTCTTTCCTCCCAATGTCACACATATACTTCTAAGTTCTTCTTGAGTTAAGTTCTGTTTAAAAAGTGTTCTATCTAAAAACTTCTCAGCTCAGTTGCCTCTCACAGCTCAATTTTTTTAACCCTGAAAGTTGACTCGTCTTTTTATATATTGTTTTGCACATTTAATGTTACTTTAAGTTTTTTTTAAATATTTTTACTTTTTAAATTTTTATTGAATGTTCTTTACTTACATTTCAAATCTCATGCCCTTTCCCCCTAGGGCTCACTGGCCAGCCGAGGTAGCCTACTTGACAAGGCTCAGGTCAATGAGAGAACATGTCTCAAAAGACAAGGTCTTTTGACCCTCATAAAAGAAGATAACTGAGATTGATCTCTGGCTTCTATATGCCATCATGCATCCCCTACATATATGTGAACGTACACACACACAAATATACACATACATGCACATAGAAATATACTTGATGATTTCCTATACTCGGTTTACTAATTGCATGTCTACCTAAGCATCCCTAGGTAGTGACACATTGACTAAGAGTTAATATAAATCAGTAAAATTATTTTACTTATTGCAGTTGTTCTCATTTTTGTCTTCATCAAACACTATAACTTCTTGTACTTTGTGTATAACCATGTTTCCTTTCAATACACCTAAATACCCAGCTGCAGGAAATGGCCTCTGCTATGAGTATTCTGCATCGATCAGTTGAGGTCAATCAAGAACACAGCTGGAATCAGATGGACAGTATTGCATTCCAGTGTGCCTGCTGGGAACAACTGCTTAAGGAGCTGGCAGAGGATTTAAAGAAGAAATTTCACCTTCAAACCCAGAACATGCTGAGCTCTTCTTCATGTTCATCGCATAAACAAGAGAACTCTCTATTTAGACATTGTGCCCATAGCACAAGTCAAGACATTGCTCCACAAAAGAGGTCATCAGGCACTCTTGCAGCTAACCATCTGTCTGAACTCAGGGATCCCAGTGACGTTTTTGAAGAAAGGACCTAAGGAGCTGAAAGGGGTTGCAACCTCATGGGAAGATAACAACATTATCAGCCAACCAAACCCTCCAAAACTCCCATGGAGTCAAACACCGAACTTTGAGAGACCTATTGATCTAGGTGCATATGTAGCTGAAGGTAGCAGTGTCTGGCATCAATGTGAGAAGAGTCTTTTGTTCCAGAGAGGGCACATTTTCCCAATGTAGGAGAATACCAAGGCAATGGGGTGGAGAGGGTTATCAGAAGGGAGTGCAATGTTGTGAAGGCAAATGGGGGTTGGGGGGGGGGAGATGGGAGGGGGTAGGGTAAAGGGATAACATCTCAAATGTAGATAAAGAGAATCTAATTTTAAAAAGAGAGAAACAGAGAGAGAAAAGGGGGTCATCAGTGTGGCTCCTAAATCTCTTGTCCTCATCTCTGCTATCCCCTTGCATCTAGTCTACTTAAAACAAAATACAACATACAGTTGATTTTGGAAAAGATGGTCATTTAACAGACAGCACATGAGCCACTCAAAAGGACCATTACTCGTTCTCAGATGGTTCTTTATCTTCCTAGAGTTCAGAACTCACAGGAACCCACTTTATGCATATACTCTCCTTTTACTTGAGATCCTGACAAGCATAATTTAGGAAGGTGGTGTATGTCAGGTGCATACCTAAAATTCCAGTGCTCAAAGGCTGAGTAAGAAGGATTGCCATGAGCTAAAGGCCAACCTGAGGTACATAATAACAAGTGTCAGGCCAAGGCTGCATAAGTTACTGTCACATAAACTCTCAAGGGACAAAGGAGGCCTGGGAGAGGACAAGAAGTAATGAAATCATCCACAGAAACTTTAGAAAATGTAAAGAAAACACATTGAAAAGAATTAGACCTCTGTCTTGATAATCATCCACAAGCAGATGATTAAAGCATTGGGTTCTAAATCCTACCCTGAAGGATTTGCTTAGGAAGCCTGGACAGTAAGTAATGCTAATCTGCTCAGTGTGTGATATTTAAAAAAAAAAGAAAAAATGAAACCAGAAAAAGTAGATGAGGAGAGGGACACCTGTGTGGGTTGTGGGAAAGGGAACTGAGAGTAAGTGTGAAGAAAGATACATTGTATGTATGTACAAAATTGCAAAAAAAATATATATATATATAGGATAAAAGGTTTTCATAAAAGAAGTTGCCATGTCCTCTGCATCAGCCAGGATACAAAGAGTAACATATGCAAGGCCTCTCTCTACAGACTTAGTATACCCACTTGTGATGCTTTGAAAATTCTTGGCCCAGGGAATGATACTATTTGGAAGTATGGCTTTGTTAGAGTAGGTGTGGTCTTGTTAGAAGAAGTGTGTCACCATGGGCTTGGGCTTTAAGACCCTCATCCTAACTCCCTGGAAGCCAGTTTTGGAACAAGCTGCCTTTGAAACAAGAGGTGGGACTCTCAGCTTCCCCAGCCTCATATCTGCCTGGATGCTGTCATGCTCCAACCTTGATGATAATGGACTGAACCTTTGAATCTATAAGTCAGCCCCAATGAAATATTGTCGAAGAGTTGTGTTGGTTATGATGTCTGTTCACAGCAAACCCTAACTGAGACACCACTCACCTCAAATTTACAAATGCATCCCATGGTCAACTGTCCCAGGGACTACATACCTAGAGACCATAGATGAATGAGTTCACGTGCCTAGTCTTAAAATTCTCAAGCACAGTTATATGAACTATCTCTACCGAACATATCCAAATCACTATTTACCCCATGTTTAGCTATTAGAAGAAAAGAAGTGGAGTTTTACTTTACGTAGAAAGATCTATGAAATCTATAAATTTCTTCCTCAGGTGTAGCCTAACTAGCCCGAGCTTTGGAAAAATCAAATAAAATCATTGTATTGAGGTGAAGAGTTTGAACAACAGACAAGAGAACAAGGAAGGGACTCAGAGCCCCGTCAATGGATTTGGAAGAATAAACATAGCAGTGGTCACATAACAGTGAAAAGTCCTCTGAGGATGTGACTGTGTCCTCATCCTTCATTTTAATTTGGTAAGGATGGAGTTGCTAGTCTCTAAGAGGGCCACAGTGGCCTACAGAAACAAAACTAAGAACCAGCCCATACAGCCTCTGTGAAATGCCATGACCATGTCGTACAAAGGCAGCCACACAGACAGAAAGGCAAGCAGGAAGCAGCTGGAGAAGCAAGATTAATGAGGAAGCACAAAATGAGAGAGAGCAACAACTGGAAACCCTTGTGGTGACATCAGGAACGCAGCCAGAGAAGACAACCTTGTTATCACATCTGTTCTGTCATTATAATTAAACGGTAATGTGCTTCTCTTGTTGGGTTACCAAGGGTAGAATTCCAAGCGGGGGAGCCCCTCACTGCATGTCTGGCCCCCAGCCACTGCCCTTCTCCAGGAAGCTGAAACATCATTGTGCTAATAGGCTGGGTGTCTGGACCAAGTGTTAATTTTGGATTACATCTGAGTGGAAATAAGATGAAGGTCTGGGGAACGCTTTGCCTTCACTCGGATGTTTCATTTCCATTTGCCGGGATTGCAGAATACCCGGGGAGATGTTCTCACTCCAATTTGGAAGATTTCATAAGCCTCCAAACTTTTAGCTATTGATCCAAGCTCTTGAGCTTTGGAAGCTGCACATATACTCCACAGAAGAACAGGAAGGCTGTGTGAGCCCCCCTGAGGACAACCACTGCTCTCATGCGGACACCCCTCTGCTCTTGCCACGATCTGCCCTGCCTGACCCCAAGGCCCATTAGAGGCACTCAGAACCATTAGCTCAGACTGGCTCTGGGCTCAGTAAATACTCTTGTGTCCTGCTTGAAACTAGGGCAGCTGCCTGGTTACATTTTTTTTTCCTTTTTTTTTTTCTTTCAAAATCAGCAAACCAAAGTTCTCAACCCCAAATGGCTCAAATCTGCCTCTTAATAAGCATGCTGTTTTATGTATTCAGCAAGTGGAGATCAGCGTGAACTCGAGTTTGCTGGACTCTCAGGCCTTTTTCATTAGGTTTTAAATAGCTCAGATGGTGTTTGATTTTGGACAGGGCCATTTGCTCGAAGGATGCCAATAATCAGATTTCCTCCATCAGAAGATTAGTACGAGAAGGCACTGACTCTCATCTTTGGAATCTGTGAGCAAAATAGTGGTTGTTTGTAAAGCTTCCCAGTGACTTTGGAAAACAAAGCACTTGGCTCTGCAGGAATAGGAAGGGAAGGGAGGATAGGGAAATCTGAGGATGCTGTGCATTATTTAGTTCAGTTCTGCTCCCACCAGAGGTGTTTGGTTATAGCAATGCCCTAGGATCTGGACATTACTTGGCTATGCCTTCCTCAGCACAAGAAAAAGAGTGAGAGATCAGCCTTCAAGAGATTTATCTATATAGTATTAGCTTTTTTTTCTTACACTCGAGGTGATTAGCCTAGTGAATCGGAGAATAACATAGACCATCTAGTGTAGAAGCTTCCTTAACCTCTTAAAAGTGTCTTAGAATTAAGAAATGGAACCTTGAGTAGTGTTCATGGGACAGTACCTAACTTTATTCTCTATTCAGTGCACTGAGAGGCCCCTGTGACCATCTACACAGAGTTATGCAGGAGGCAGGTGTTGAGTAAACACTGATTATATTGAATCAAGACTGGTTCACTTATCAACTCTTTAGCCCTCACTGTATGTCTGCATTAGTTTTTATTTTCTTCAAAACTTACACAGGAAAAAATCACTTTCACAATAAATGAAACAAATGGCTGGACTACTAGATACATTCTGGCTGCTCAGCAAATATATTTGCTCTTTCTGAACTTGCTGATAAACTATGTCTCCCCAACCCTGTATGTGAGACAGCCATCTAAGCATAAGAAGAATGAGACGCATGCAGATCACATCTTTAAGAAGACAGTGAGAAAAGATGGAGCATCCTGTGTGACTAACCACCTGGAGCAGAGCCTGTACCTGTGTGTGTATATACATCTCTATAAATCATGAGTATGGAGTAGACTGAATGTGTGGATGTTAGTAGGTATTGGGTGATTAACCTTCTATGGTGTGAATTCCTTACTCTGGCAAGAAAATTTGTACTTTTGAAATGTAGTTTGGATGTAACCGAACTCAGAAACTTAAGACACTGACTTGGATGTTAGGTTCAAATAGCAGTGAGCCTGATACCAGACCGTGGAGCCACAGCCCTTGCACCATGGTCAGTGTTAGGGGGACAGCTATAACTGCCTGGACCTATCATATTAGGTGAAGTAATTAGAAGAAACCTGTTTATAGTTTTTGCTAAATGTGTTCCTCGTTTTATTGATACAAAGACAACTGGTTGAAGTGCAAAGAATAAGTGAAATGATTAGTCCCAAGTGCGGCATAACACCACACCCATGCACACACATTCACACACACATGCACACAAACATGCACACACATGCACACACACACACACACACAGACACACGTACCAGGATCATAGACCATCACAGATGAAGGGAGAAGAACGTTACAATAGTCATAGGTCAGGAAAGTAAAACAATGCTTTCCTGAACTCGCAGCTGCAGTTGCCTGGGAAAGACTTACACAGGATGGTGCTAGTCAACATTTCAGCTCATGAGCCCCAGCTCTCACAAAGAAGCTATTGACAGTTGATGGCTTCAAGAAGAGGGAGAACCATTTTTAAGAGTTTGTTTTCTAGTAGAACAAGCATAGTCTGGTCTAGGGCTCCATATCTATAAATACAAGAGCAGCAGATTAGACTTGGGAAGTTATTAAAAATAAAATTATGACACAAAATTGGACAGGTAGGAAATGCAATGAATCTTGAAGGAATTAAAAGGAGAAGTTGTGGCGAATGTGACTAAAAATACACTGTAAGAAATTCTCAAAGAATTAATAAAAATGTATTTTTAAAGTTGTCCACCTACTATAATAAAATGATACCCTCAAGAGAATACGTACTTTTATGTGGAAAAAAACAAAAGGTAATAGGAAGATTGTGGTGATCCAGGCCTCAAGTGTTCACAAACAGGAAGAACTACATAAGGAGGTGGTGCCCAAAGCAATGATGAAAAATAAAGCAAAGAAACATCTCAAGATATCAAAACCTACCTGCCCCCTTCCACTGGGGGAGAGGGGGGACATGCCATTTCATCCAGTAACATTGGTGAATTTTAGTTCATTTCCCCACAAATGTTAGTTTTAATTAACATAAGTATATTCTTTTTCCATAATTGTACATTGATGCATGAGAGTTAAGTTTGGACACATGCATACAGATGCAGAGAGAGAAAGAAAGCCATTTAGAGTAAGGCCCATGGCCTGAAATCATGTATCTGTATTCTGAACCACACCCAGACATGCCTCTGACACTCAGAGGCCGAATGTGACTATCTACATTTCAGGGCAAATGTGTTCCTGCTGAGACTCTGGCTTGAGATCTTCACATTTCTAATCCCCCAAACTAAAAGAAAATGTATTTATGTTGTTTTAAAATGCCCAGTCTGTGTCACTTGTTTATGGTTGACCTAGAAAACAAAAATGGTTAACCCATGGGGTGTTTGTGTGAAGATTATCCAAAGCCCTTAAAGAAGAATGATGTAAGGTAGAAACAATGGGCTTGATAAGAAGACCGGTAGCCAGAGGTTTGACTAAGACAATGCTGTGTTCCCCTGAACAACTGGGCATACAGAGGCTGTGCCTCTCAATCCCCTCCCACTCCTGTTTTTATGCAAATAATATATTTATAAGAGAAATGGGAAGAAGCATTGAGGGACATGGCAAAGCTCTTTTTTGTCCTCAGATTTGCAACAGAAGTTATACTGGGGGCAAAAGCAGATTTAGAATGGGAAATATTTTCAGCACATTTCCTGGAATGATGAGGAACAACACATCCTTCTGATCATGTTGGCCTGAGACATGAGCAGAAAGAAGCTTGGCTTACTTTATCCAGAGGACAACAGATTATCTTGGCTCAGAAAAGCCAGGTGTTCTCATCATCCTCAGTTCACCTTTCAATAGCGTGGCATTGTTAAGGCAATCAAAACCTCTCAACCATGGAAGAAATCTTTACACTACAAAAAGAGGCATATGCTACAAACCAAGTGTTCTTCTGCCTTTTTTAAGGGTAGTTGTTACATTTCAACCATTGCCCTACTGGTCAACACACCAAATAACAAAGCTGGTTTTTCTTACTTTATAGTATTAAACTAGTACTAAGCAAGATGCTTAATAAATACCAGTGGTTTTAGGGTTTTAGGATGCCGCAATAGCAAACATTCTCATAGCAGAACTATTATATCTAACAAAAACAATGTAAAGGGAGATATTATATTCAATCTCATTGTTTGAGAGTTCTGTCCTTGGTTGGTTCCATAGTTTGGTTAGCATCATAGTGCTAGGAGTATGTTCTATAAAAAATTCCTCACCTCATTGCCAGTGAGGAAATGTTCAACAAAAGAGACTGTGGGAGGAATTCTCTATTCAAACAAAAATGGTTGCTTTAGCATGGAATGAATGTTTGTTTCCCCTTAATTTTACACATTGAAGTTTACATAACAGTATTGGCCCATCAAAACTTCAGAAGTCACTAGGATCAGAAAGGCTCATTGGTCACCAGGTACTTTTATCCTCTTGGACATCCTTCTCAATAGTGAGTCAATCCAGTGATTTAACTTATGGCCAGGTTTATAACCTTCAACTTTCAGTATTTTTTTTGCTTACAAGTTATATACCTGGCTTACCCTTTCACACTAAGTAGATTTCTACTAACCCTTCACTATAAAAATACTGTTTGTGATGTTTAAAAATCAGAGGGAAAAGGTTACTCCCTATCTGCAAATGGTATAAGATTGGTCAAAAATTACGGGAAAATGGAAAACAAACAATGAAATACATATTAAACTGTGATTATGAAAGAGGACCAGAGTGCTTTCAGAGTATGATCTAATAGTGAAAAATATAGGTAGATAACCTTTGTAGTCATTAGTGGTTGGTTTGTAATATTCTCATATGTGATGACATATTTCACTAATTGTTTACTGTTATCTCATGTTAGTACTGAACAGCTGTATAGCATTAAATATTAAAAAATATAAAAAACATCATGCCATGCTACTGCCAGCTACTCTCTGGTCCCAGTGGCAATCTCGCCACCATGGCTAGCCCCAGCAGCAACCGGCCACCTAGTTCCCATGGCGTGTCACTGCCATGCCAGCCCCATGCAACGACCAGCCATCTCATGGCTAGCTGTCACAAATCCCTGTAACCTGGCAAAAATCAGAACTCTCGAGGCTTGTGATATATCAATCAGATTTATATCAGTAAATTCTCAGTCCATAAAACATCCATACAATAAACTGAGAGCTAATTGAAATTGATATAAATTGCCAACCTAGATAAGACTAATTGTCCGGTAATTATGCATCCCTTATAAAATGTACATAGCGACCTGTGGCTATTTCAATCCACACAGATCTGGGTCATCCTTCTGTTTCTCCATCTTCTTTTCTTCTCCCTTCTCTCCTATCTCTCCCACCTCTCAGGAACACTCTGCCTACCTGCCTTATCTAATTTCAGGCTCCAGCCTTGTCTTTACCTCCCCTCACCTGCTTACAGACAGCAATCTACATGGTTGTGTTTCCAAAGACACATAGATCCTGCTCACAATGACTCTAAAGTCTTTGGAAGGAAACAGAAGGTAACATTCCCATAAATAAACATGTAAATGTTGTTTGTGAACAATTAAGGATAGGGACAGTGTGGGCTGACTCAGTAAAGATTTGGGATGGGTGTAGCTCAGAATGCAAATTACTCGGTGTGCTACGGAGAGTGGGACGGGTGACAGCTAAGAAACAGGTGGGCCTGGGGTATCCACAGATGTGTTCTTGTCAGTATATTTTTGTAATGGAGAATTCTAGACAGCTTCAGCATGGGGATACAAGATTAATATCTAAATATGGGAGGATTCTGATGCTGGAGGGAAATATGATAGGGAGAACATGTAGGTAGGAATCTGGCTAGTAAGATATGGTGATGCAGAGGTGAGTGAGGTGCCATGCAGACCTCATGTGAGTGACACACTCACATGAAAGAAAGGAGAAGAGTCAGGTCTAAGATATATTTTGAAACAGCATTGATGCTTGTGATTTTTTTTCTCCAAGCTGGAGAGTGATGTTGGGAGTTGTCCAATCAGGATTCGGGATTCAACTAGACTTCTCCGCAAAAGCTACTATCATGAGCGATAAGCATTAAAGCCACCAAAGTACAGAAACCGTTTCATACCCAACACAAGCTAGGTCCTTTACTTCCACTACAAAGGTCCAAAAGTAAACACAACATCCCCATGTCAGAATTAAGAAAACAGATGCAGTAAATGAGATTTGTCCAAGGTTTGAAAGTGCCAATAGAACTAAGGTTCAACTCAGCCCTTCTTAATCCACACCCCCTCCCTCCAATATTGTACCAGCTCTATTCCTATGAGTTTCCACTTGGCTTAGGACTGAAGGCCACACATAAAACTGTACAAAAGAATTCTCCTAGAGATTTCTGTATTGAACAGAAGCAAGGGGAAAGGAGTATTGTTATAACAAACATAAATATAGCTCTTAAAATGTGTTATTGGGGTTCTTAAATTATTTTTCCACAAATGTCAACATATACATATGAACATCTTGTACATGGTGAATTTTCCTTAACTTTATTATTAGAAAAACAATTGAATACTAATTAATTATAAGTGTTGGCTATTCAGATTTGTTAATAAATAAATAAGATGCCTCCCTGTAATCTTATTTCTCTCAAACTATACAATATATCATTACAATCCCATTGAAACTGAAACTATCCGGGCAGTCTGCTGTGGCAGATGTCCAGGTACCCAGCAGCCTCCTGTCCTAAGGTAATGAGCTGTGGTCCATCTAGATATAGAGACAGGCACATCTGCAGCTGTAGGACTTGGAGACTACCCAGTAGAGTCACAATTCCCATTTATCAGTCAGGATGCTTTACTTTGACTCAAAGAGTGATGATGTCATGTACAGACAGATCTGCTGAGTGATGAATTTACAATCCAAGATTCTACAGACTTTACAGGTTTTTTTTTCCTTCTCCCAGGTTCTGCAAGTTACAGCCTATCTTCTCTGTTTTCACACATCAAGTGTTTGAATGTATGTGCAATTTGGCAATGTACCCTATCCTGGAGTACAGTCAGTAGAATTAGCCTAAGCTAAAAATGCCAGCTGTTTGTTTTGCTTTGCTTTGCTTTGTTTTGTTGTTTTCTTGTTTTTTGTTTGTTTTGAGTGTTCACACGGAGTCAGGAAGGCTAGTATTCTGATTCTTTTTTAAATGAGTTTCTTCAATTGATTCATGGAATTATTCCAGCTACTCAAAGCTTGTAGCATTCACAACTTTATTATATGAAGTTGGAAACCAAAAAGTAGATAAGTGAGCTTTCTTAAAAGCACCACACCTACTGAAAAGTGGCATCTGTCTCAGGGTTAAGGTGTCTAGACTCTAGCGCCTGAGCTTGGAGAAAGTTCAAGGGTCTCACACCCCAGGGCATAAGAACGAACCCACTGTTCTAAGTGTTCATTATCATAATAGAAAATGCTTGAGAACAAAATAAGAAAAGAAGAAATTGTTTTCGATCATGACTTCAAAGGTTTTTATTTATAAGAGTGGAGAGAATGTGGAGCCCATTGGAGAAAGGAGGTGAATAAAATTCTTAGGCTACCCAAGTTAATACTTTTCTCATTTTTCTCCCAGTTGGCACCCAGCCTATAGTATAGTACCACTTACATTCTGGTGGACCTTCTCCTATTGTCTGTGTTGATGCCCTCACTTAGACACCTTGAAGTATGCTTCATTAATTCCCCATGCATTTGTCAAGCCAGTTAAATTGACTGTCAAAAGAAATCACCGTGTGTTCTTTCTGAGGTTTGTGCTAAGTGCAGGGGAGAAAGAGGAGCCCACACTTATAAACTACAAAGAAGCCCAACACCCATTCCACCCCGTGTTTGTATGCCTCTCTGAAATCTTGGCAATGATGTGAGAAGTTTCTGAATGCTTTGGTAGGGATGATAAAAGAGGTTAGTGGATACATATTAGGAATGGCTAAGAAGGTCTAAGCATGTACCTTCAGGGGTGACCAAGCAGGTTCATTTTATCCTTTGCCTGGACAATACTGTCCATTCCATTTCCCACTGCCTGTGTTTCTGGCATTACTCCTTTCTGGTGTCTGCAAGCTTCTGGCTCTCAACAAATCTGAATTTTATCTCTGAAGTTTTTTCATTAAAACATAGACTCCAACATGGAAGCAGATTTATTGCTGTTCCTTTGGTAGACATTTTCCACCTGAGACTCTAAGAACAGCAGTAGTAGCTAGTTCTCAGAATCTCATCAGCAAGCATCCTATATTCATTGTAAGTCATGGGCAGCACTATTCATAGGCACAGGAGAAAGCCACAGGACTGTTCTGTAGAAACAGCATTGTCAGAAAAGGATTTGGAAAATTTATAGGAAGGGAGTATGGCATTAATAATAATTTAAACCAGGTGAGATTTGAGGGGTAATAAGGAATGTTTAGAAAGAAAACTTATTAAGAGACCTCTCTAGATCTTCAAGTCACACTATTAAAACAGTGTGTCTCTTTTTCCAAACGCAGACATCCTCTCTCTCTCTCCTTCGGTAGAAGAGAAAATTGGGCAGTTACACAGCACCACAAAATTTATTATTTATTTTAAACCTAGGAGCCTTTGAAAAACTTACAGGTTAAAAGAGCTATTTCATGTGTAGTTGCTCACAAAATACTTCTGATGAGTCCTTCCAGCCGCAAGATGCTTTCTGAAACATCTTTCAAACCCAGACATGTCCCAGTTTCCCAAATTACCCAGGAATGATTCTTTTGTTGGCTTTTTCTTGATCATGTACATTAAAGGCATGAAGATAAAGCATGCTCTCAAGCATTGCATGGTGGATAATTATATTTTTAAGGCGCTTCAGTTACATTATTTTAGCATCTGTGTAATTAAACTGAAGTGCGATTCTCAATTAGCAGGTTTTCCTTTCGTCTCTCAGATGTAATATCCTCATGGACAGGATAGTGCCTCCCTCTTTGAGTAGCTATCCTTATGCCCATTAAGCCTGCAGAACTGCCGTGTGGTCTGTAATGAAGAAGTCCATCCACGAGGCTGTGAGCCGGGGGAAGCATGTGGACGCCCATCAACTCCTATGGAGTGCTACAAAGTAATAATGCTTTCTGGGGAGAGACTGACAGGATACAGCAAAGGTAGGAAATGAGAGATGAGGTTTTCTTTGGAGTTTCTCCAGGTTTTGATACTCCTCTGCTCTTCTGACCTGCCTCTCTCTCCTACTGGCTTCTCCCCATCTGTAGACCGCAGCCTGGCCCGCCGGCCCCACTATCCCCCAGGAGCAGACCTGATGGTTAACCACCTGTGGCGAGCTGAGCTTTCTGAGTTTCTGACACATTTAGCTAAAAATTCCTTTCAACTATGCAAAAAAAAAAAATGAAGTCTGAATTTGATACCCACCGATAGATCCATCCTAGGAAGCACAACATTGCACTTTAATAAGCCTGTATCCATCTAGCCTGCTGCCTGTGGTTTTTATGAGGAAATCGTTGACTTCAGAATATACATCACTGATGAATAGTATTAAAGCTTATGAGAAAAATAGAGATGGGGAGTGTGGGTAATATTAGCCTAGACTTCATTGTTTCCATCTCACCCATAACTATCAGGGTCACTGTGCTAGGAAGCAGTCTGATATCAATGATTGTCTCACATACCTATCTTGTATTCTTTCTTGTTTAGCTAAAAGCAAAGTGGCACTGATATTCTTGCCCTTTAAAATGGTTAGTGTTATACAAATTGTGTAATGGGCTGAAGAATTAAAACTTTCTCTGTTCCATTCCATCCTGATTTCAGGATTGAGATTTGTTATCCTTAAAATGTGCCTTGAAGTGGCCTATAGTAACATCCCTATTGGTATATGATGATAATCTCTGAAATTAATCTAATGGAAAGAAAAAGTACCATGGAAAAAAATCACTGAGAAATTTGAAAACTTACATAAAATGTTTATATACTAAATACATAGAGTAAGTAAATCCAGTGTGTTTAATTCTTAAAATATTTGTCTGGCTCATTTTGTTTGTGTCCACAGGACTGAACATAGGTCCAAACTTGGTTTTTAAATGCTTTTCTCCTGAGCTTCAGGATCAGCCATTCACTGTGTTTATTTGTGTTTAAACGATCCTTTATATACTGTGAAAAATTATCTGACTTTTTCAGAAAATATAGAGTTTTATTGTTAGATAACTAAAGGGTAGCATTTTCCAATCTTGCCTTGGCTTCTATTGTATTCTCTATTCTGAGTTTGTTTCTTGATAAAGCTATATATTTGGGAAAGCTTAAGCAACTGCATTCAGTTACTAACAGAGTTACTTGCATAACGTTGCTGCTTTCTACAAAATAAAACAAAACAAAACAACCAAAAGACTGATCTGAAGCGAGGGTGAATGTGAAGGGAAGTATGCTATTGGCATTATGAGTTTCAAGAACAGATTATGGTCAGTGTTTGACACATCTACCTGGCACATATCTTAGCTCTTCCTCCTTCTCCTTTTACTGCCCAGAGCCTACATATAAGGACTCTAGGGTGAGTAAGAGGCAAAAATTCTGGTGAGATGTTTCCTGTTGCTCCCTATCTGCATCCACCTAGCCTGGATTTGATACACCATGAGCTTCTGTGCTCCTGATCATTATTCAAAAAACCATGATTGAACATGAGTCATATTCTAGATGCAGTGTAGCACTTGAAGGCAATGCCAAATTAAGACAAGACCATTTCTTATCAGTTAAGAGAGAAAATAATTAATATTCATAATGATTCCATATATCAGGCTTCCCAGTGCCCCCTCACTTTGTAGAAAGTCAAATCTCTTTGCAATAACATAAATAGCATTTCCCGCCTACAAGCTATTTCAGCAAATCTAATTTTCTTTCCCTTTAAAGTATCCATTCCTCAAAATACTAATAAAAGATAGAGCACAGTCTCTCTTAAGAAGATCATCTCTGTGTTGACTCACATGTTCAGAGTAAAAGGACACTCAGCACCATCCCCAGGGTGACAGGAGACCTAAGGGAACCATGAGAATTACTCAAGCATGCTGACGATGTTTATTAATACATTATTGCATCTGTTTATTAAAAAGAGACTTATGAAGTCCCACTTTGTATAAGCAGACTCTGCGGTCTCATAAAGATGACTTTATTGCTACCTCTGCAAAAGAACCTCACAGTAGACAATCCCAGGTAGATGAGCCAGGAGTGCTTAGTGACAAGCCAGTGTCCCTTCCATAAAGTCACATTCCTTTAAACAATCATTTCATGTTTGTTCAGTTTGCTAAATGTATTAGTTGATGTTATATTATGATAGAACAGGTAAGATTTAAAGAAAATAGGTTCATTTTGACTCATAGTTCTGGCTCCAGGTTGCAAACCACATCTAATGATAGCTGCATTCCAGACAGAGTACTGAAGAGAAAAATAAATCAGTTCACATCTCTATGCATCCTCTGTCTCTTTTTCCCTCCCTTCTTTCCTCTTCCATCCCTCCCTCCCTCCTTCTTAACCTTGTAAAGACATCAAGAGTCAATCATAGGAACTCAACACTAATGAGGATATCTAATTCTAATTGCTCCCCCAAACACCCTGCCTCAAAACAGAATACCAGAATTAAATCATCATCATCATCTCCATACTTAGTAAGAAAATCGAATACCAACACACAAATCTTGGAGACAATTAAGTCATATCCCACCCATAATATTAACATTGTGAGTTTGAATGGATGTTTGATGCTTTAGTAGACCATTAACAGGTGGATCCAGTCCCAGCTGATATTTTTACAACACAACTCCTACACGTAGGGTTCAGGGAACATCTTGGACAAAGTGGTGAAAAGATTCTAAGAGCTAGATGATATCTACTGTGAGACAATGTCTTTGAGATATGACAGAGAAGTTTCATCTATGAGATATCAAAAATATAGTCACTTAGCAAAGACATAAATAATGACAACACCTGCTGACATGCTAGTGTGGATGGGAGGGAAATCCCATAAAGCTGTATCTATAGGTGTAGAGCTGCAGGCAATCTGTGGCTGCTGAGAGAGAGTCTATTCCAGGGATGATCCTCCCCCCCAAGAACTTAGTACTAAGCAAATGTGCACATGAGCTATACTAAGTGGTCTGTCGCAGCAGGGTGTTTTTATGAATCTATATTCTAATACATATTTAGCAATAAAAATTCTTAAAACAAGTCATGAGTTTGAAAGTTGGGGTGATGCATTAGGGGAGTTGTTTGGAGGAGAAGGAGAAATGGAAATGATTCAAATACAGTATTTGTGGATAAAATTTGCCAAAACCCAAAAATGGAACAAAGAGAAGAAAGTGCACATCTGTTTTGAGAACAGAGATGTGCAAATAATTTTCTACACACTCCTTAAAGGGCTTCAACAACTCAAGGTATTATCCCATCAAGTCTAGTTTGGGAAAACGTAAGTGTTTACTGCATGTATTACATAGCTAGAGTTGAGATGTTACTTCCCTGACTGTGGGTGACCTCAAAGCAGCTTCCCCACCTGAAACATTTGCCCAACATGGATAATGACTTCTTGGCTGTATAGCCTAAATACCAATTTAGTTAGCTTTGCACAGTGTACGTACTCTAGCTCCTCCCATGACCAGAAGGTCATATGCAATTAGAGCAGAATTCCGTAGAGCTGGTGGGAACGTGTCAGAGGGCATGGCCAGAATCACCAGGTTCTCATCTAATGATGCTCCCATATTTCTGTCTTCCATGAGGCAATCTCAGTGGTCAACATCTGCTTTGATGAAGATGAGGACTGTTTATGCTCGAAAGTCCTTGCTCTACAGACACATCATTACTGAGTCAAACAACTCAAAGTTAGTGCTCAACGAGAAGAGTAGCAGTCAGGTAAGCATGGGCCGTGGGAACTCTCACACAAGATTGGACATGGAAAGTGAGAAGATTTCCTCTAGAACTTGAGAAATAAAGTCAATTTAAGGAAGAAATTTTAATAATTGATTCAGATTATCTGGCCAACTATCACAAAATTACTGCACTAAAAGCAGTTTTCATTTCTAGTTTGTTTTTCAAATGCAGCTAAGAAGGTTCTTGAGAACTTCCCGATGGCACAAAAGCCCTTCTTACTACCTTTCTAGACGAAGCTGAGCGAAGTCTCAGGGATAAAAGGAGCATCTGTGTTACACCACTCTCGGGAAGTCACATTGAGTAGAGACAAGATGACATCATTCCCAACCTTCCTACAATCGACACTGAAGGGTTTAGCAGGGTGTCATGAGCTAGTAAAGAGATGGAAAACAACAAGTTTAATGTGTGTGTGTGTGTGTGTGTGTGTGTGTGTGTGTGTGTGTGTGTGTGTGGTCCTTTTTTCTCTTCCCTGTTTCCTTTTTCTTTCCTTTCTTCTCATGAGTGTGTACATATCTTCTCTCCTTTTTGCTCAGTGCTAGCATTTTTTATATTCTCCAAAGAAAGTTTATTTCTCTGGAAGAGTGGTGTCAAAATTACTGTTAATTTTTGACAAGGAAACTATTTTTTGAGATCCATCGTACACCATTTTCCTTCCTTTCTCGCTTCTTTTCAAATGCTGACAGTGCGTTGGCTGTGAACACGTAAGTGTAGTTGCTTTTGAATGCTGCAAGGTAAATGGAGAAAATGACAGCTTAAATGGCATCATTAAGGTAGACGTAGGTAATATCCGAATGCCACCCAGCTTTCTGCACAGAGCTCAGCCTTGATTTTTGCTTCTGCTGCCTTGCACCTTCTCAGAAAACCTGACAGCCTATCATTTCTTACTTTCCCCCCATTTCTAGCATGAACTCAGGGGTCTCGTTTCTATCTGAAGTTATAACCTGTGGATTGGTGCAAAAGGGGAGAAATGTACACAGCTCTCCCCTAAACGGCTATTTCCCGGCAGTGAGGCAGTGAGCTATGTCAGCTCTCTCGACGACATTAAGCATGAGAAAGTCACAATAAAATTGCTACCTGTCCGTGTTCTGGGTGAGCACGAAGAGAGAGTCTCAGAGTGAGGCTAGGGACTATTCAGAAGGAATTATGCTTCTTAGTCCTAGAAATGGTCAGACTTGCATACAAAAGAGACGCAGTGATATTTTGCATTTCTTTATGTTAGGCTTTCAACCAAGCTCTCATTGTATTGTCCCACTGACATGATAAAGAAGCCAGAGTAGTTACTTTTGTCTACAATAAAGACACAGACATGAGCATGTACTCAGATAACATTTTTAATGCATTAAGCAGTTTTGTTGGCATGCAGAATATGTTATTGGTTACTGTTATTATCATTTTATGCAAAGATCTATATAACATTGCATGCTAGATACTTTCAAAGCTTTTTGTGGTACTAACACACTTAATTTTTGTAATAATTCACTATTTTATGCCTCATTTTATAAGAGAGGAAAGTGAACATCAGTGTCATCCAGATGAATGTGTGAGGATTGGGATAGACCTTCTGTCTCTAGAGTTCACTTTGCAACGCCTTCAAATCTGCCTTGCCAGCCTTGGAAGAAACAGTACAAAGAAAATAAGCTTGCTCTCTTTCTCTCTCTCTCTCTCTCTCTCTCTCTGTCTCTGATGTGTGTGTGTGTGTGTGTGTGTGTGTATGGGTGTGGTATATGCATATGTATGCATATACTTATACAGATGCACTCACCTGTGCATGCTGGACATATATCTCTTAGTCTCCACTTTCATTCCAGGAGAGACAAGGTCTCTCACTGAAACTAGAGCTAACTAAATCTAGAACTCACTGATTAGCTGGACTACATGGCTATTGTCTACTTCCCTGGAATCACTTTGGTTACAGAAGCTGCCAGGACCAGATTTTCATGTAAAGGTGAAGGATCAAGGATCAAATTGAGGCCCATGTTTAGACAGGAATCAAATGACTTAGCCTTTTCCCATCCTCCAACCTCATACTCTTCCATTGGAAATCTTTTGAATCATTCTTTCAACAAGCCTTTATGGAGTAATTATGACTAACAAAAGATTGAATTCCCCATTCAGGGCATCTAAAAAATGAAAAATAATCAGCCTCTGTATTATCCTTATTTATAGATTCTGTATTTGCAAGTTTACTTGCTGCTAAAACCTATTTGCATCCTCCAAGCTAGAGCTTGGAAACTTGTGCTTAGCATTTCAATTTCAACTAAGTTCCAGTAGCCTGGTACTCTGCCATCTTATCTGAAGACGTGACAGAAGACAAAGGAGAAGATGATTCTAGCAGTTCAAGACACACCTTGACTCACTTGGAGCAAAATAACATGAGTATTTTAAGCCATAAATATACACACAAACATGAGAGGGGCAGAGAACACAGTCATAGGGTCAGCTACAGCTAATCCTGTGACTGCCTGTGTGCTGAACAAAATAAGTCCCCTGAGTAGTTGAATTAATTCTTTACTAGTTGGTATGAATCTTTCTTTTGTTATTAACTACATAAAATATGAGCATGGGCTTTTCTAGTCCTAGCAGAGCCATCAAAATGCAAAAGAAGATGAGCCCATGTTAAAATAACATTATGCTCCAAACCAAAAGTCACATATTATCTTCTTATGACATACAATACCCTTTAGATGGCAGCTACTCATGGCACCCTGTCCACACCCATAGTGTGGGTCTTCCTTAGACCCTGTCCTCTAGAAGCTCATTTATTCACATTCCAATATTTATCACCAACCCACCCTCCACAGACCATCTTCTTCAATACCACCACCCACACTTGGCTGTCCTTTAATAGCTCTGTTTACCTGGCTGCTCACTCTTTCGTTAGCTTCGTTCCCCAGCAATTCTACTTCCTAAAAGTCTGGCTCAACAGATTGGGATAAGATCTTTACCAACCCCACATCTGATAGAGGCCTAATATCCAAGGTATACCAAGAATTCAAGAAGTTAGACACCAGAGAATCAAACAACCCTATTAAAAAATGGGGTCCAGAGCTAAAGAGAAATAGTTCTCAATTGAGGAATATCGAATGTCTGAGAAGCATCTAAGGAAGTGCTCGACATCCTTAGCCATCAGGGAAATGCAAATCAAAACAACCCTGAGATTCCAGCTCACACCAGTCAGAATGGCTAAGTTCAAAAATTCAGATGACAGCAGATGCTGGCAAGGATGTGGAGAAAGAGGAACACTCCTCCACTGTTGATGGGGTAGTAAAGTGGTACAACCACTCTGGAAATCAGTCTGGCGGTTTCTCAGAAAATTGGACATAGTACTACCTGAAGTACCAGTTATTCCACTTCTGGGCATATACCCCAGAGAAGCTCCAACATACAACAAGAACATATGCACCACAATGTTCATAGCAGCCCTATTTATAATAGCCAGAAGCTGGAAAAAACCCAGATGTCCTTCAGTAGATGAATGGATACAAAAATTGTGGTATATTTACACAATGGAGTACTACTCAGCTATCAGAAACAATAACTTTATGAAATTCTTAAGAAAATGGATGCTTCTAGAGAATATCATCCTGAGTGAGATAACCCAGTCACAAAAGAACAGACATAATATGCAGTCACTGATAATTGGATACTAACCCCAGAAAGCTCTGAACACCCCAGAAACAACTTAAAGGCTATATGAAGTTCAAGAAAAACAAAGGCCAAATAAATAAATAAATAAATAAATAAATAAATATTATCAAAATAAATTTTTATAATTAAATTATACTAAGGTCACTTATAAAACAAAAACAAAAAGCAAACAAACAAACAAACAAAAAACCACGTCTGGCTCCCTGATAGCCCTTCTCTTCAGCACAACGCCAGCTCAGTAAACTGTTCTTCAGCAGCCACCGAGGGCACTCTGTTGTCTTCTATTCTGCTTACTTCCCATGAGGTGTTAGCACTGTCAGAGTACTCCAGAGATAAAATCAATTAAAATATAACTTAAATAAGACATTTATAAATATTGTAAAGGATAGTATTGACATATCTAAATATTAAGAAAAAGAATAAGGTTTGCAAAGTTAGGCAATCCATCTTAAGAGAGGATAGTCCTTGGAGCACTCAGAATATTAGCTGGCTCCAGCCCCTCTCATGTTCTGTCAATATACCTTCCCATAAACAACCCAGCAGTATAACACCTACTAAACAATACTAGTGTGTTCTCCTTTCTTAGAAACAGCATGAATAAAATCTTTTCACTCTTGTTTAATAGAATTTATTGGTGACAATCCTTTGCAGAGGGTATAATTAATTCTGGTAAAGCCCTAAGATGGCTATAGAAAGTCAACAGCCTTTGTTTTTTATTTGAAATGATCTATCACTTGAGAACATGATGAGGAGGCAGAAGGAAGAAGGCGTAGTGCTTGTTACATCATTCTGTGAGATGCAGCCCTGCTATCCCACACAGCTAATGTACGTACACACACTGTCACCCCCGTAACATAACTGTATTTTTCTTTATTCCTTTGCAGCTCTTTGGATGCAATGCTTCATGTGGAGAAAAGAAAGAGAGAAAGTGTGATTTCCACATTTGGATGACGATGTTAGTATAATGACTATTTAGAAAATGTACTAACTGACCATGAAAGCACTTGCTCTTACTAAAGCCAATGTTCATTGTCCAGGACATTTGGTAATGAAGGTAAGGTGACTTCAGAGTCATATAAGATAAAAATGAAACATGATTTTAGTAAGTCACCCAAGCAGTCAGTTGTGCATATACAATTGGTATCAAAGGAACCACTGGCCTTGTTGTGTTAAAGGTCCAGTACCTGTCAGTTCTGAAGCTCATCATCTGGATGTGGTTGGTGAAGAAAGCAAACAAGAAAGTTGATATTGTGGCCTTGTGACAAAAGCAGCCAACTAGCTGAATTGGGAAATAAGAAAAACCATAAGAGCGTGTTATGATATCAGTGTGGAGTCCATACATCAGGAAGTTCATTTGTTGCCTATACATTTGGAAAATGGAAGGTCAGAGAGAAACAGCTGGTGCTCAGCTAAGGCTTGTTTTGTTTGTTTTGTTTTTAAGAGAGGAAGGCTCACAGGAGGCAGAAGTGTCTTTGAGTTGCAATTCTTTCAAAATTATCTCAATTTCAGAAGCAAGCAAGAGAAGCAATGAAATGAGGGGAGCAGTAATGACGTCTCTGATAGGGGCCCATTACAGAGACAGAACAAGGAGAACATTTCAGCTCTTAGGCAGCAGAGATGAAAACAGGCTGCCTTCAGCAGCCCAGAAAGGGGGGTGAGCATTTAAGTTGTGTGTGTTCTCCAAAAGCTTCCTTTTGAGTTAAAGCGTCTACACTGTGAAATTATATAAAAATGGGCTTTTCATTCAATGTTTTTAAAGTGTTTTAGAGGGTTAGTGAGGCCAAACGATACAAACGGAAATGGAAATGTTGGGGTCCTGATTCCTGACTTAAAAACCACTGGGGCACGAAGCATCAGTCCTGTGCCCATCTGAGGGGACTGTGATTGTGGGTTTACTAGAGAGCAGGCTGCAGTCAGCAAGTTAAGCTTTTCAGGTGGCTATGTACTGCAGGGCAAACAAGAGTTCAGCCAGAACCCTTTTGCCTCAGATGCCAATATTAAAACTTCATAAATGAACAGCAGCAATATGTGCCCAGATACCTACCTACCTTGAAAACATCCATCCTCAGGTAAGAATGTCAACATGTCTGATAACAATTTTTAAAACTTGCCTTATATTCTTGTATGTGAGCGCTGTGTGCTTCCATGCAAGCCAGAGTTCACAAGTGAAAGTCAAATGAAATGTGTGGTTGTTTGTTTCCGATTGAACACAGGAAGTCAGTCTTGGCTGAAATCTTTGCTTGCTCAGCCATAGCAACCGCCCCTGTGATTCTTTGAATGAAAATGCCACCCATAGGTTCATGTATTTGCATGCTTAGAGTAAAGTTAATATACTGTTTAAAAGGCTTAGTGTCTTAGTTCAGGTTTCCATGTGATACGCCATGACCCTGGAAACTCTTATAAAGAAAAGCATTTAATTGGAGCGCCATTACAGTTTAGTCCGTTATCATGATGGGAAGCATTGGAACACACAGGCAGACAGTCCTGGATAGATAAGTGAGACTTCTACATCTCGGCAGGCAGGAAGAGGATAGAGACACTGGGTGGTGGCTTGAGCACTTAAAACTGCAAAGTCACTCTGCTTCCAACAAGGCCACACCTCCTCCAACAAGGCCACACCCTCTAATAATGTTACACCCTATGAGTCTATATGGGCCATTTTTGTCCAAATCATCACAATTAGAAAGTCTGGCTTTGTTGGAGCAGAAGCATCAATGGGAGTTGGCTTTAAAACCAAGCCCGATGTCTCCTTCTCTTCCTGTCCCCTATGTATCAGGATGTGAAACTCCCTGCTTCCTGTCATGATGAGCATTCCCAACCCTCTAAAACTCTAAGTAAGGTCCCAATCAAATGGTCCCTTGTATAGAAGCTCCTTGATCATTGTATCTCTTCCCTAGAACACTTACCAAGATGACCCTAAAAGAGAATTTTTAATGAATAAGCACTATGACTGAAGTATAAAAACTGCCAAATTTAATTCTTTATAAATTCACTTTTGAAAGTATGGATATTCTATTAATAAAGTAAACTTATACGTTTATCACACAAAAGGTATTAGCCTACCCTTATTTTAATATAATCACTCATGTTATTATTATTTTCTACATATAAGTTGGGTACTATTAGACATAAAAATGTATAATTTGAAATTAAAATATAATTGCTTTCCATGTGCATAATTACACTTTGATAAAGAAAGTTGCTACCATTTACAAGCACAAAGATAAAAACTTATGAATTTTAGATTTAATATGAAATATAAATTGTAATAAATGAATCAAGTTTTGAAACTATCAGTTTTATAACCTGACCCATGTAATAATTTAACAATTTAATATTACCAAAATGTTTTGTAAAAATTAAATTCAGCACAGTGTTGATACATGCATTTAATTCCCGTGCTAGGGAGGCAGAAGTAGGTGCATCTCTATGAGTTTGAGGCCAGTTTAGTTAACATAGAGAGTTCCAGGACAGCCAGGCCTATACAGAGAGACTCTGATCAAATGGCAAAAAAAAGTTAAAACTTTTACAAAGTTTCAATATCCACATAATTGTAAACATTTACAAACACAATTACCTCTTATGCATGTTACATTCAACAAAAGCTACACATTTAGTTTTACAAACATACACATATGTGTACAAATATACATTTGATAAAATGATGCTTGTTCTCTTGGCAGGTAAGGCTATTTGCAAAACTCCTATATTTAGCAAATAAAGACTTAAGTGCAAGACAAAATGGACTTCTATCTTACTGCAGAAACTGACCACACTCCTGCCTTCTGAAGGAAGGATTTGGTTGTTAATGTTTCTCATCTTAAGTATGTTCTGGTTTAGGAAGAACAGTCTTGATGAAAGAAGGAAGGAAGGGCTTTTGGAGTTTAAAGACTGACAACATCACTGGTCCTCTTTTTCTGCTTCCTGCTTCTAATCCTTTTTTAAATTAATTTGTTGCTTTTATGTATGTGAGTACAGTGTAGCTGTCTTCAGACACACTAGAAGAGGGCATCAGCTCCCATTACAGATGGTTGTGAGCCACCATGTGGCTGCTGGGAATTGGAACTCAGGACCTCTGGAAGAACAGTCAGTGCTCTTCAGCACTGAGCCATCTCTCCAGCCCACTGCTTACAATGAAAAAGATAAGCTCTCAGCTCCCTGCTTCAGCCACAATGCCTGCCACCTACTGCCCACATTTCACAACCACCAACCCTAGCCCTCTGGACTTTTACACCAAAATCAACTTTATTTGTCTATAAGCTGCTTGTCCATGATGTCTTATCACAACAATAGGAAAGCAATCAACGTGCTCCTTTAAATTATGTGCCTTGTTTGTGTAGTTTGTCATTTCCTGAAGCATGTTAGACAAACACAAAGGCTCATGTCAACTTGATGCAAGCTTCTTTTCTGAGAGACAAATGCCTCCATAAGATCCAGCTCTAAGGCTTTTTTTATAAGTCATGCTTGATTGGGGGGCAGGGAGGGGTAGCCCATTGTGGGTATTAACATTTCTGGACTTAGAGTTCTAGGTTCTAAAAAAAATACAGGGTGAGAAAGGGAGGGGAAGCAAGATTATAAGCAATACCCTTCCAAGGCCTCTGCATTGTCTTCAGCTTCCAGATTCCAGCCTTGCTGAGTTCCTGTTCTAACTTCCTTGGATGAGGAGGAGTGACATGTAGTGTAAGCCAACCTGCTGTCTGGTCATGGTGTTTCATCCCAGCAATAGAAATCCTGATTAAGACATCTCTCTTTCCTTATTTAATAGTAGTGCTAACTGGCAAGGCCAGTAGTTAAGTGAGAACCCATTTATAGGCCACATCAATCCTCTATAGTGGAGATATCCTTTTAGTAAAGACAGATAAATGGATTCCATTTAAAACTACATACAGAATCAGCGAGGGAATTTCTAATTTGAGCTGAAATATATGATGTCTGAGGCCCCTGGGATGCTGTAATCAGGGATAATTTAAGATGCCTCTTGCCTATCATCAGAGTGTAATGCTTATATAGCTCATGTTGAATGTGATTTAGATTAAAATTTTGGGCTGACTCAATGGTCAGCTCTAAGTTAGCACAATAGGCAAAATGGGGGTTCACTGTTTCCTTGGTCTATTAGTGAATAAATCAAACATCATTTTAAAAAAATGTCTAGGTCATAGAAAGACTCTTCTAGTTTCCTTAGTTATTTTATCAATGTGGAAAATTCTTACAGTCATTCAACTCAATGTGGTCAACGTGTTTAGGGTCTTACTGAAAAAATAGATAGAAATACTCCACCTAGAACCAGATCCCTAGAGCAGAAGCACCCAAAGACTCTGAGCAGTGTCTGTTGAAGTCAAACGTTTTACTGCTATCAGGCTCCATGATTTAAATAAAAGGGAGAGAGTAAAGTGCTCCCCCCCAAATTCTTGAAACTGGTTACAGTCCAAGAATACACTATCTGTAGTATGAGGTCAGGCAGGTCACCTAACCTCTCTGAGTTCCATTTTTACATCTTTATAATGAAAAGATAGAAGTGTCAGAATCATGCCACTGCCCAGGTCCATGTATGTTGCTGATTTTGTTTTTGATGTTGTTGTTCTTTGTTTTGTTTTGCTTGAGATTTATTTTATTTTCAATTCTATGAATTTGTGTGTTTGTGTTTGTGTGTATGGGTGTATGTGTGTGTGTGTTTGTGTGTATGGGTGTGTGCATATGAGTACAAGTTCTGGTTGATGATGGAGAAGGCATTAGATCCATTGGAGCCATTCAGCATAGGCGATAGAAACCAAACTAAAGTCCTCTACAAGGGCAAAACTAGCGATTATCTTTCAAACCATCTCCCCGGTTCCTGGTTCTGTGTTAATGGCCATTTGCTTTGCATATCTAGAGTGACTCCACAGAGAACTCAATATCGATTGCCGGGAAAGGTCATCATCACAGACATTGTCATCAGAGTTACATGAACTGAGCCTGGCACATCTTAAACACTCAGAACATTATTTTTATGGTGGATTTGGTACAAGGTTAAAGTATAAAGAACAGAGAATAGCAAGAAAACAACAAAATGTCACTAACTTTACCCTAATATTTAGAAAAAGACTACACAACTGCCAGTTGTTACTCTAATCTGATAAGTAGCAGTCTGCAAAAAGAACAGAAGGAAGTGTGGACTCCACCAGGAAAGAAGTGGGGACTCCACCAGGAAGTATGGACTCCCCCAGGAAGGAAGTGGGGACTCCACCAAGAAGGAAGTGGAGACTCTACCAAGAAGTGTGGACTTCACCAGGAAGTATGAACTCCACCAAGAAGGAAGTGGGGACTCCACCAGGAAGAAGTCACTTGGTGTTCTTAGATTATAAAAACATTGAACCACTAGGGAATTCTGAAGCTTCTTGCCTAAAGTGACCAAGCAGTGAAGCTCTTTTTCCATGTGTAACTGAAGAACTGGGAGGGAACTGACCACTGTAGCCAACATGAAGGATTTGTGGGGGGGTGTTGTTCCAGGTGTATTAATCACTGGCTGCCCACAGACCCAGCCCTTGACAGTGAGATGAGTGGAGATGGTGTCAGTCCCTGTTACTCAAGCTGTAAATCTTACACAGAGAAGGAAGCTGGCAAGTTGAGCCACAGCTGAATGTGGCTGTGATAGGAGGTCAGGAAAGAAAAAGGAATACTACAAAGCTAATGAAGGCTGCTGTGAATAAAGGGCTCTCTGCTGTCAAAGAACTCCACCTAAAATGTCTGACAGGCAATAGTAGAAAAAGGGAATGGCAGAACTGGCTTCAAACCTTGGCTCAACCACTTAATAAAGGCTTTGAGCAATAGAGTAACAAAAGGATCTAACCACAAGAGTCTCCAAATTCAGGCATTTAGAGGCCCTTAATTCTGACTCCATGAGCTACTGAAGTGGGGTGAGTAGGGAAGGGAGGATGGAAGGCATGGTGGAACACAATTAGATTAATAAGTTGCTTATCAGAATGCTAACAATAAGAGCAGAACCCCTGGAGAGAGCAGCAGTATGTTTTGTACAGATGCCTGTCAAGGGCTGGAGATACCAAGAAAAGCTAGAAATGTGTAAGGAAGTAATGCAGGCTCTGGAAGATGAAGGTCACATCATGTTGTCTCTCATCACAGATTATAATTTTCATGTTTATTTAAGCATGGATGAGTACATGCAGAAGCTGGGAAACAACATTAGGGGGCAGGATGGAAGCTTTAAACAAAGTGGGGAAGAGAGTAAGGAAAAGGATATACTGTGGGTATAAAGATGAAGAGGAGAAGGTAGATAGGAAAATGGGGAAGAGAGACATGAAGTGGAGCAATGAAATCTAAGTGCGTATAATACTTCCATAAGGAAATCTGTCCCGTTAATTTAAAAAAAAAAAAAAAGTCTAAAAGGTCTCTAAAAGGTGAATGGGAGCTATGAACTGGAAGGTCATGAGACCAAAGGGAATAAGGCAACTGGCCCATGGCAGAGTCTGAACATGAGCAGGAAGATGATGTCTTGGATTTTAGTCATACCTCTCAAACCTACTTCTTATCTTCACATGCATCTGGGCGACCTCTCTGTTGGCTCATCCAGTCATGGTAGAACCCAGTGCTGAGCATTTGCCCATCTCCCTCTCAGAATTCACTCTCATAGAGCCAAACAGAAGGAAGGATGGGTCCCACTGAAGGGCAGCAGCCTGGAGCAGCCTACTGTTGTGTGGAACAGCTCAGTGATTGCTAAGAGGACAGCATGAGAAAAGCAGGGGACTGGCCAGGTCTGCTCATGCTCAGCTTTTTTTAGAGTCAAACAGTGGGAACACGGCTCAGGAGCTCAGACTATAAGCAAATAATATTATAATTCTATTTCTACCGTGGTTACGCCTATACTTCCCCCCTCCATCTGCAACTTCAGAGGGGAGAAAGTACATGGGTGCGTGTTGCAGTAAATATTAAAAAATACAAGGGTTTATCCCTTTATCGGCCCTGAAGTCTCACTCCTCAGGCCCGATTTTAGTACGGAGCCACACACACCTCTGTCGCCCAGTCCGCACGATTCCCTTCCCTTGGCAGTTTTCCACCACCTGTTTTCTGCCTCCGTACCAGAGTGTTTGTTCACCCCAAAATCCATACAACCACAACTCTACAGTCCGATAGCTTTTTATGCAGGCTCATGAGTTCTATTCTCAATACACAAACCCACTACCCAGCAAGATTACATCAAATAGACAAAAATACAAACTACCCTTTTATATGAGATATTAGACCTATAAAATCCTTAATATTCATAGCTATTTAACGCCAATCAATCCCACCAGGTCTAGCTGATCTTTTTGGATATCCATGATGTGACCTCTCCCTTGTCCTCTGACCTCTCCTCCCAGCTCTTCTCTCTCCTCTCCTCTTTCCCTGCCCAGTCACTGACTTTATTTTACTAAATAAAATGGGAAGGTTAAGATGAAGTCATCTCTTGAGTATGTGACTAGGCAGGCAGTCATTCTTGGGGAAGTAGAATTAACATTAAAATATGAACAGCTTTAGGACAATCTATCTACAGGTACACATATTGAACCCAATATTAAAGTCCTCCCAGTGACTTGGATTTTTAAACTTAAGAAAAAAGAACCAAAGAGAGCAAAGACAAAGTACAGTTGGGAAAATTATCTATTTCCCAGAAATAGTTACAAGTAATGCTTTTTGTGATTAATTATATGTTAAGTTCATTTATTAGAAAAATAACATATTTATGTAAAATTGTGTAATGTCTGCAACTATTTAAAACTTATACAGAAGTTCATAATTGTGTGTGACATCTATTTTGACACTGCCTGTAAACTGGAGACCATTGAAACAACCAAATGGATATTTGGATACTGCATGTGCAAAGTATTGTACCAGAAATAAATTACAAAAAGAAGAAGGAGGAGGAGAAAAAGAAGGAGTGGTGAAAGGTGTAATGGGTATGTCTGGTATCTTAACTATCCAGGAGCCTGAGGCAGAAGGATCACTTCAGCCAGAGATTTTGAAACTTGCCTGAGAAACAAAATTCTGTCAGAGGAAGGATGGGGTGGCTAACTGTCTTTGGGAAACATTCAAATGGTCAGGAAAGGCTTGTTTTGAAATAAGAATATTTGCTTTGGAGCAAAAAGACATTTATTCAAATTTGTTGCTGTAAAATTTGTTTCCTCAAGATAGGAAGCAGACAGTGAGGTCAAATCACCCAAATGGCATTACAGTTAAAGAAGAGTCTATGTGCAGTTTCTTATTCTCTCTGGCAGGAGACAAAGACGAGAGATACTATATCACAAAACATACTGGGAGTGGTTTAAGATGGATGACACAATGTAATGGAAGAAATGGGGTGGGTGAATCTTGCATTCGGATGGCCAACATCTTACAGAAAAGATATGAACATAGTAGTTCTTAGATAAAGCTTACCCAAATTTAGAATGCTAGAATTCTACAACAGACTTTACATTCCTTGTTCTGGTTCATAGGAAAGAGAAAAAAAAGAAAAACCTTTGGAGGAATATAGTAGCCTGCTATGTGTTTTAGAAGAAAGTGCAGAGGAAGGTGAGAGACGAGAAAGTGGGTAGAAAGGAAAGGGAGAAAACTGAAGGAAAAGGGAAGAGAGGAGATGGGAAGAGATGAAAAGAGAAGAAGAAACGAGAAGAGGATGGACAGGAAGAAAATAATTAATGTCACAGACTCCAACAGTAGTTATAAGGGACAATGAGACCACTAAGTTAGATAATTCCATCACCAGTCAGCCACTAGACAGCTTTTGTGAGCATCATTTTGTCTTGCTAAGAACTGGATTAGGCTGATTAATTTAAACTCATGAGCATAAAACCCCAGCAAAGGTTGCTATTTAGAAGGAAAACATTGAGTTTAGGCCATTTTACAAAACGAATATTCTATGTAAAATAAATAAATAAATATGATAATGACAGAAGAAATTCTTGCTGTAATTATTGCTCCATATGTTACTGCCTTCGAGGAAAAACACACACGTAATGTGAGAATCTATGAGTTTTCAGACCTGTTTTACCAAGTGAGTAACCTCAAATTCAGGAAAGGTGAGGGATCAGCTCTGGGTATAGAACAAAGGTAGAGACAGAAGTCAATAGAGCTGGATGAGGGATGTAGTCTGTAGATTTCCTAAATTGGAAGGAAAATTCAGATAATTAGATAACCTAGCTTCCTGCCTTTTGATTAATAGGCTCCTCCCCTCTCTAAGGCACCTGACACACACTGTCTTGGAGCCATATTATCATTCAGCACAGAATAAGAGGTATTTAACTATGCTGGGAAGCTGGTTTGAAGACAGCAGGTAGAATGTAAATTTCATTCACTTGGAATCCTGGGAAACCAGCTTCATCTGTCTCCTCAGGAGTGAGTTTGTGTCTGAATTGTTTCAGATGCTTGTTGCTCTGAAAACCATAATTTGGATGGAAATGAAATGTAAATTGATAAGCAGCATACTCCTTGATAGGTACTTTTGGGCAAAAAAGGATAAAAAAAGTTTGAATGGAATTTCCACCAAATTTTTACTCATATATAGTTATTGTAAAATCTATTTAAACCAGGTTTATTTTAGTTGTTAGATTGTTTTTTTTTTTTTTTTTTTTTTTTAATTTTCAGATTAAATTGCCTTCTGGGCCATTCCTGTCCTGTGTCTGCTGTTGGAGATAATTAAGTAGGAATTCTGATGGTAATAGTACTCTAAGGAGAGACCTTCATGTTCTCTGCTGAGACATTTTAATCCCGTTCTCCGTCTTCATTCTTACTAGGTCTTAGATACACTGGAATATTTTTCTCTTCCAAGAAATAAACACCTCAAGAAATAATTTAAAAAGTTAAGTTGAAAAGAGCTAAAACTTTATTTGGCAAAATTAAAAGAAAAATCAACTGAAGAATTCCATCATTTTAATAACTTCCCAAACTACAAACATCAACTCTAGAGTCTTAGTAAAAACAAGTCACTGTAACCTAAAACTGCATTGTAGGAGGAAAATGTATTAGTGATTAAAGTTGACAGAACCTAATATTTTAGTCCAAGTTCTGATCTAAAGAGTCTTATTTAGTTTCTTATTCTTCACATGACCACCATAAATAAAAATTTAGATTATTTAAAAAATTATCATAAAAGTTTATATGGATGAGTAATGAATCAAATTCTAGTTGGAAATTTTATATAATACTAATTAGTCTTAATGAAAATGTTTTTGATTAAATAAAATAGAATTGCATAAAAATTAAGTCATTTAGCTATATTGTACAGAAATTTTCACAGGACGTTAAGTTGATCCTGAGATGATTACCAGAACAGATTTGTCAATGAAAGCTTATTGACTGAAATCTATTAGCATTCACTGAATTCTGATTTATTAACCTAGAATTTAAAGGTTATGATTTTTTATATGTTGAAGTCAAAATTCCCTGGGTTGTCTACAATGTCTTCAAAGAACAAATACTAAGAGTCCATATCCCATGAGGAGGCTTCTAAAGAAAAATAGAATCCTATATGATAAGTCCAATATTTACGCTTAAGAAAGAGTGTATATTAAACATGGTCATGTCTCTTGGAAAGATCATATTGAAAGGACATTCACCTTCACCTTTCTTTGTAGCAAACTACTGTGTTTTTCACATTGACTATAAGGAATTCTATTAACAGCTGTGCATGGTATACTATTCCATAGCAGATCCTGGATCAAACAGTGAGGGTGCAGAGCTAAGTCAAGCAGATGTAGAGTGCTGGGAGGTTGTTCAGAACTAGTTTAAGGAGCAGCTGAGAGAGACAATGGGGAGCAGCGGAGCTCAGCACTCCACTACCCATGGCATGCACTGTGAGTTACCTCCTGCCAACTCCTTCATATCAATAAAGCAGATAACAGAGCAATGAACATGAAATAGCTTCTACTGAACCCACTGAACGGTGACTCACACTGAGGTCTTATTAGACCCAAGCATCTTGAGAACAGAATTAGGAATAGCAGGATGTCTGAGCAAAGCCAGAGGTTTGGACGTTGTTTTACAAGATTCTTTTAATATTTTCATAATGTCAAAGCTAAAAGTGAGCACTAAACTGTGGGCTTAAACCAGTCTAGAAAACAAAAGGGTTAAGTGAAATTTCAATCTTTTAAAATGCAAGAATTTGAGGTTTTGTTTGATTTCAACAACTTCATAGATTAGAGGATACAATAAAACAAGCCCTTCCTTCCCTACCCAGCTCCCTAATCAGGAAGTGAATACCACCCAATTCCTGGGGGAAATCCTCACTGCCCACTCCCAGCATCACAAGTAATAGTGGCTGCTGAGGCCTAGAGACCCAAGAAGGGCACACAAGTCACTCCTTCAGAGTCTGAACTCTTTGTGCATTAACTAATGATTATAATTTGGTAGCCAGCGGACTATGGCCTGGAAAACAGCAGACTGGTTCCTGTGCCCTGGACAACCCTAGGGTTTCAAGCTGGTCTGAGTCTGGAACTAAGGCTGGATATGCTGTAGTGGCTGTGATCTGGTGGGGACTGGAGTAGGGTGAAGGAGATGGGATGAACAGAGTTTCCGATTCACTATTTTGGATCAAAATATTATATTTTGTATGTCTATTTGTATGTCTCACTGTTGAACAGTGAATTCTTTGCAGACATTTAACATTTGTTGTCTCACATAAAGAAAACGTGCTGGCTTAAACTTTTATTCTGTTAGAACCAACTGGTCACCATCAGTGCACCAGATAGCAAGTAATCCCTCACAGTCGATGGAAGCTTTCCAGAGAATTCATTTGATTTTGCCAAAGGGAATTCACCAAGGAAGAAATGCTTCATTTCATTTTTTTTAATTTAATGGGGCAGATTTATAGATTTGGTTGGTAAATCCAGCAAGGTCTCAGGAAAATTATCACTTATTGAGTGTAAGTACCTTTTAAAAAGTAGAAAATAGCTAACTAGTTCTAGCATATCATATTTTTTCTTGATAGCACAATTTACTTAAAAATGTGCTGTTTTAATTCAAAGTTTCTGAATACTTAAATTATTCTGTGCTCTATTAAGATTAAAATACTTCATAGAAATACTAAATTTTATTATATTTCATTTGATTTTTTGAGAGATCAAATAATAGTTCACAGCTATGACTTAAACATCAATATTTTAAGGTTGTGATTATTAGTGAATTGTTCACATTTCTTGTTGCTATGAAAAAGAATCTTACAAGAGCAAAGTAAAACAGGGGGAGTTCATTTTGGCTCACACTTTGAGGGTACCAGTCCAATGTGTTGAGGAATAATGCGAGTGGGGGTTGTCATGACTATTCTTACCACATCTGTGATCAGGAAGAAGAGAAGTGGGCAGAACCACTCAGCTACTTTCTTCCTATCTCTGTTTTTAATTTATTCCAGGTCTCCAACCTATGGGAGCATACTGCCCATATTCTAGATGGGTGCTCTGTCTTCAATTAAAGCTGACTGGATGAAACACCCTCACACACATGTCCAGAGCTGTGATTCAAAACAAGGTGATTCAAAACTCAAGTCAAGTTGGCAATAAAGATTAACCATCGAAATTGGAGTTCTATTTTTTTTTTTCTTTAAATGGAGAATAGAGTTTTCCCCTAGAGTACACATCTCTGCAAGTAGCTTGCTCGTTGCTTATTCAGCTCCTGATGAGTTCCTAGTCTGTTTTTTACCACCAATTTCTCTTTTTAATTTTGGAAATTCAAATGGCTCCCTTATAAAATGGGCTGTTGAAGTCCATGGTTTAAGAAAGGGACCTCAGAGTAGTGATTTTTGTCACTACACACATTTATCATTCCTCTTCCTTAAGAACTCACTGAAAGCCAGATGTCCACAGCTGGTGTTATCTCCCCAGCAGCAACAGCTGATACTGCTCCTCTGCAGTTTCTTCCACAAGTTGTGTTGACAGCAGTAATATTGCCTGAAGGGTGAGCCTTCCCCATGCTGAGTTAGTAATTAGGGTGTCTGAACCATCAACTAAAACTGGACATTACCTCTCCACGAATGAGGTTGTGTGTGCTCTTGGAACAGAAGGGCTGCTAGATTTCAAATCCCCCTCTCTGGTAGAGAAGTTGCTTTGCTCATCAATAATCTGCTGACCTCTAAGAAGCCTTTGCAGGGTGCTTTGCCTCTCCACATTTCAACAGGCTAGGGGAGGTTCTCTGCTGGGCCATGGCTATGTTTATCTGGTCACACTGAGAGGATCTGGTGGGTTAATTAGATCCACCAGGTGTGGTGAAAATCCTGCTGCTCAACATGAAGGAAATTCATGGGTGACTTAGCCAGACTACTCTGTTTAAGTTCTATGTTAAGTCCAACATTAATAATGCCTCTCTGGGCACACTGGCTCCATCAAGGCCAAGACCCGACCTCCAAGAATAGCCACACATAATATTTGGTAGGGACAGTGTGACAGTTTCAGTGCTCTAATATTGACTTAAGATCAGCATTCTGGTAACAATATTTTATAATGCTTAAATTGATGAATCAACGCAACCTATCAAAAGTTTTGATATTTTTGGACGCCGTATCTTTGGCATCCCCAATTCTTCAGCTTACAGACTGGAAGTCTATAATATGTAAAATACTTTATGACTGGTTCTTACCATGACAATAAAGGTAATAATAATTATCTCATGGTGGCACTGTACAAAGATTACAGTAGATTCCTTGGGAAATTACCTAATCTGTTAAGTACTTGCCACACATGCATAGGGGCCAGAACTTGGGTCCCCAGGACACACATAAAAAGTCATATGTCAGCATGTGGCTTACCAACAGCACTCTGAGGGCAGAGACAGGAATGGATCTAGGACTTTGTGGCCAGCCAATCTAGCCTAATTGACATCAGGTTCAAATGCTTCTCAAAGAGAAGCTAGGCAGATACCTGCCATATACCTCAGACTCCACATGTGCATATTCACACAAATAAACATGTACACACAGAGAAATAGATTAAAACACTGTACACAAAATGCTAACAACTGTACAATCAGTCAGTACTACATACTACTTTTCTTTATGAAAGGTAAAATAACAGTTTACAAGTTAGTGGGTATACTGATGATGGGATGATCTTGAAGGCTTCAAAGAGGAATCTGAATTTCAGTCTTGGGCTTAGCGCTTTCTTGTCTTATGACTTAGAACACGTTACTAAATGCCTCTGAGCCTCAGCAGTCAGAGTTGAAAATGGGTATATTAATGGTTACTTGAGAAAGTTGTCAAAAATGCAGATATGTGAAATATTATAAGAATACTTACAAAGATCTATGGTCATGATTTTCTCTTTCTCCTAAATGAGTCAGTCTAAGCTTCACTGAGAAATAGATCTGGAGGTGACTGCCTATCCTCTCATACTTTACAGTAGATGCTTTTAAAATTGACATTGTATTCCAATAAATCAGGCTTTCATTTTCTTTGATAGAAATATTTTAAAAGCATTCTCTGTGTCTTTATTTTTTTCTCTGTCTCTCTCTGTTTCTCTTGGTATCTCTGTACCTTTCTGTCTTTCTCTTTGTCTCTCTTTAACTCTTTACCTCTCTGTTATTGTCTGTCTTTGTCTCGGTCTCTCTTTGTCTCTCTCTTACACACACACACACACACACACACACACACACACAGAGAGAGAGAAGAGAGAGAGAGAGAGAGAGAGAGAGAGAGAAGGGGGAGAGAGAGAGAGAGAGAGAGCAAAAGTCTGTTTTGAAGAGGTACCAGGGCTCCTGTGTAGAGTTGAAGGGTCATTATGACCCCTGTACCTTCACTTAACTATGCTTTCAGCCTAAAACAGTTCTCAAAAATAACACTATCAGGTACGTAGGAAGATGAAAGCCCATCTAGAATAAGTGTGGGCAGAGTCACAGGTGACCTCCTAGAAAGGAAGGACTTAGGACTTGAGAGTGGGTAGACCTGACTTACTGGAAGCAGAAAAATGTGATGAGCAGTGCTCAGACATCAGGATGTTTGGATGGCATAGGAAATATGGATCCACTACATAGAACACTTAAGAGTGCTTAGAATAAATTAATAGGGGAATAACTTGTAATACCAGTCATAGCCTAATTCATACAATAACCTGCTCACTTCAAGGAGTCAAAATGAAGGGCTAATTCCTGATGCCACTGAGCCTTATAATCAAGATACATAATTTCAGGAAAATTGGTGGTGGCCTATACGAATTTCGCCTTCAATACTAGATGTCATAGCCTGAAAAAAAATGGGGCTATGGAATCTTAGATATTCAATTATTGAACATTTTCAGGAAAAAAATAAAGAAAGAAAAAAAAAGATAACAACAAAATGCCTCAATAATCTCATATCCTAAAGAGCACTTTGCTCAGGAAAATAAGGAGCTTAAAGAGAATTTGAGGCGGAGGAAGGTGTACCAACATTGTATAATGGGCATTTGAAGGAATACAGAATACCTTTTGCACTTAATTAGAATGATCACAGTTTTCCAGGAAAGGTAAATTAAGAGAAAGTTCTTAATCATTAACAATACCATCGCAGAAAAGTGACAGAGATGGGGGACAGGAGAGCTGCAGAGGAGGGCCTTTCAGCCCTGCTGCAGCATTAAAATCTCAGAAACATCGCCAGTGGACCCACCAGACACTTTCTCGCCACTGCATGTGTTATAAAGCGTCTGCACTGTGTGCACTAATGCTCCCCACGCCTCTGCTTCTGTCAAAGATCTTCCCCAAGTTCTGAGACAAATTGACAAGTCCCAATTTGCTACGTTGCATGGTTTCCTTTCTATGCCTTCTGCTCTCTTTTCTCCCCAAAGACTTTATTCATCTTCACAGTCTACTTCCTGGGGACCTGTTATTGGAAGCCAGTCGTGGGCTACAGTTCCGTTGCAGCATGCCCTTTATCCTTGACTTTTTGTGACTTCAGAATAGAAGCTTCTACACCAGTTGCATAGGTTGAGAGTTGAAGGCCAACTACCCAGCCTAGATATCCATATCCATGGCCCTTGCCAGCAAGGTCGGACTTTAATTGGTCTCTTGTTGACTCCTGCCACTTCATCCTCCTGGCAGGCAAGCAACATGGCAGGTGGGTCACAACATACACACACACAAGCCTATTAACTCTACCAGTTTGCAATATGCTCTTCCAAATCTGCAGCCATTTCCTGTTTCTCCCTCGATTCTTCCAGCACAGTTTACAAAGCAAAAACAAAAGCAATCCAAACTTCTAATGCTGGACCACTTAAATGGAAGCCCTTAGATTAACACTTGAGCTCAGATGTATAGATAAGGTGGCATTGTTGAGAAGTGAGCAATGGGCACATAGTGAAAGATCATAGAAGCCATGGATAGGGAGAGGAGTCTCCTGTATCACCCAAAGGTGAATTAGTCAGAACAATGAGAGGAAATTAAAAGGATGCAGATGTATGTTCTGCTGCTAAGAAACAGCTCCCAACCAAGGCTCACCTCAAGGGTGAAATACCTGCCCTGAGGAAAGAGAGTTGTAGTAACTGGAAGGGGGTCTGAATATGACCAGTTACATACAAATACTGAAAATTTTCAGTGAAGCCCATTATTTTTTCAGTAACACACTAACAATAAATAAATAAATAAATAAAGTCACAATTGCAGAGAATTGGAAACACACTCAGCAACTGCCCGACATGCTTTGTCAGCACACAGAGACGGCAGATTTCCCAGTCTGGGTCTCTGTCACTCTGGCTTTGACCAACTGGAAAACTGCTATCCATTTTCTAGGGATTTAAAGTAAATTCCTTAAACTGTGATTAGGAAAATGTTGCTAACTCTGACCTTCAGACACACATTTTTATGACATCTGCATTTACCACACGGTCTCAGGATTCATCTGGGTCTGTGCTTTGTCTGGATGACGGAGAACATCTGGCAATTGATAGTGTCCTCGGCCATTCTTGCTTGGCAGTGACTCTCATCCTATGCTACCTTTAGATCTTTATATACTGTTAGAAATTTTCATTTCCTACTGCTTTAACAAGTTGCTAAGATGGTTGAAGGCAGAAGATGGTATATTACTCAAGCTTTTTAGCTTGAGAATTTCTACATGGCAATCAACTGTAAATATAGCCCAAATCACAATTATCAAATGCAATTTAAATATCAATATAAGTACACGTTATTAATGAACTCAGTATCAGACACTACAATATTTTAATTCTGTATCCTCAGAACAATATAATAGATATTACTATTCTCATTCTATGGGGGGGAAGGTAAAAGCTTAGGAAGAAAAGAAAAAATAATGTCTGAATCACCTCATTAGTAAGTAATTGAGCCAGGAGTCAAATCTGTGGGCTCTCGTTGCCTCAGTTTGAAGGTCAGAGACTACAAGTGCTACTGTTTCATAGCACATGACAATAGCTAACTTTGGTGAATGTGATTAACCAGGCACTGAACTACAAGCTTCTTACATTAGCTACGGCATGATGCTAGAATTATTGTCCTAGGAAGAGAAGCAGCGCATGGGTATACAGACATGGAAACATGGGCCTTTCTGGCTAAGAAGGGATAGAACTGTGATTTCGCCTCAGTTGCCCATTCAAGAAACTATAATCTTCAATACTCCATTGAATCACCATTGTGGTACAAAAAAAAAAAAAAAAAAAAAAAAAAAAAAAGTTCAGGTGCTCAGCCCATTGCATTGTCCCCCGAGAATTAACTATGATTCAGTACCTGATTAGAGATAGTGTCCCCCAAGGTTTCATCGGCTATCTACCTCTTAGTTCTCCAGGTATAATTTAATTAACTTAGTTAGGATAGTTTCAAATGGCTGCTGTATCTTTCTAATTCCAAAATGGCATCACAAGTCTTTGTCCTTGAATGAATTTCTTGCAAACAGTCTGTGCAGCAGGGTGGGGAGGGGGTGATCAGAGCAGGGCTACTCTTGAAGACCTAAGGAGAAAGACAGAGTGTGTAAAATTGTGTTTAGAGATTTAAGCTGATGAACTACATCCATGGTTTAAAGAATTCTAATGCCCAGTTACCAATGGTTCTGATCAACCTTTGATTGAGCCATGGTGTTAGCTCACCTAACACAAATGATAACACAATATAGACAACACAGCCCAGTGAATGATAGGAAACCTGAAACTCATATCTGGATGGTGCCTTCCAGCTAGCTCTTGAGGCCAAAGCACTAGTGATAACGTCAGTAAGAACTACTATCCACAGACATTTGTGACAATTCTTCTTCAACACAGCACAGATGTAGAGAAGGGTGAACAACATTTAACAGCACTGCGTATACCATTCAAGAGCCAAATCTACAGGCATGAGCTACCATACTTGGTGTATGAAGTGGTGAAGACATGTATGTTAGGCAAACACTATACCAAGTGAATCATATCATCAGCCCCATCATACAATAGTGCTCCTGTACACCATTATAACTCCCCCCATTTGGTGAAATCAAATGCCCAGAATGAATGAAATAACAGATGGAGTAACCAGAAAAGGCAAGAATTTCTCAGTAGGAAAAAAAAACAGGTCTGAATTTAGGAGGTTTAAACACTTGTACCTGGCATATTTTTAAATGAGTTTGAATTGAACAAAACAAACAAAACCCTCCTGCTTCTATTACTTATTTTATTTGTACTGAGTCCAAAAGGAAACAGAAGGAAATAAATTCTTTCTACAGAATGAATTAATAAACCAACATTATTGCTGAAGCAGGATTGATATAACGTGACAACTCCAGTACCTAAACCAAGATGTGATGGCTGGCTAAGACTCTGAGAATATGAACTTGGGAACGGGAGGAGAAACTGCAGTAACTCTGTCACTACATAGTACAAGCCAAAAGGGACTTTGAGAAAACAGAAAAGAAATAAAAATGCATTTGAGTCTTTGGAATGAATATATAGGAGAGGAAATTACATTTGTTTCTTTAAGTTCTTTCTAATGCAGGTGGAAGAAGTTAGAATGTCCACGTCAGAGTGAAGACAATTGCTAGAGCAAAGGCTACTGCCACATGCCAACTCTCCATGCAGTGTGTCTTTTCTGTCCTGCGAAGGTCAGCTCATAAGCGAACCAAGCATTAAGAGGAAAAGCAATATCTGCAAGGTAGGCAGATGACTTCACCCTGGGTTGGGCTGAGTTAAGCTCTTTACCTGCTTATAGTCCACTATCCTCACAAGAGCCTTGAGCATGATGAATTTGAGAACTTTATTATCTCCCCTTTACAGATGGGGATTAGTAACATTAAGTTACCCAAGATGACAGTTAGGGAGCCATGAAGTCAGGATTCAGCCCCAGGTACTTTGATGTCAAACTCCTAACAGCTTTCTCTGCCTGCTGATGTTTGAGAATTGCAATCTGGAACACCATCTTAATTCTGTGCTTGATCTGGATTCTCAACAGCAGGCAGAATCTGGATAAACCTGGATTAGGGATATGACTGTCTCAGTTTGAGAAACCAGTGCAGACACAGATGTGCAGCATATACATATACATTTCTCATTCATTGATAAATTTTGATTTGGTAAATTTTTTTAGCATAGAGTAGCCTCACTCCCCCCCCTTTAGCTGTCCAAATCTTAAGACAAAGCTAGTAAGAAGCCCTTGTTGGGTAAAGGATTCAAAAATTGTACTTCTGTCTTTATAGGATGAGTTTGGTTCTGTGAAAAAATAACAGGTTTTGATTGATTCATATATGACATTTAGCCCCAAAGATAATATTTCTGTGTTTTGATTGTCTCAGGCCAAGTAATAAACAGCTAGATTTTAATCCTGTAGCCTAAATCTTATTCTTGTTATTCAAGGAGATAGTTCTGCTGGGTCTCCCCCTTCTCTGAGAAATCTCAGAGATGTCCATGCCCGAGAACCCCTGCAACCATTCCTGATTTCACCCCCTTGTGTTCTTAAATATTTTCCAAACTACACATCTCTAGGTCCTGGGAGTACAATAAATCTTGCTTTCTTGAGCCTCTGTTTAGTTTCCCTCTGAAGCTGCCCCTGACCAGCATTATGTAAAATATCCCAAAGAAGACACAAGTCTAAAAGTAAAGAAGTGTCTCCAGCATATATAGTTAGCAACGATAAAAGATAAAGTATGGGCTAACTCTGGCTCACCACCATTTGGGGGGCAGCCAGTGACCAAAGGATGAAAATTGTGTGAAATTTCAGGATCCCTTAATACCATTATTAGAATGCAGGCAAGCTTCTTCGCTATGTGCTTGGCATGGCTACTTTTAGGATGCTCAGCAGCTGTGACTTGAGCTTTGGACCAGCAAAGCCTGGAGTACTGGCTGTTGCTCTGCACAGTCCACTGATTCCTGAAATAGAGATCCGATATTAAGTATCACAAAAGAGAAATATGGGATCCACAATAGTAGACTTGACAACTCATAATGGAAAAGAGCTGGAGAACTATGGGAGACTTTCTGACAAAGATGTCCCAACAAGAATTGCAATGGTCCCCAGATAAAATAGTTTGACCTAGAAGGTTTTAACTCTACAATGTGGTGGAGCAAATCCCAGTAGGTAAAATTATATTTTGAATGTGTTGTTTTTTAAAATCTTTTCTCTAAGACAAAAATATTCAAAATGCTAACTTCTAAATGCTGGGTAAACGAGTGGAGCCATAACCCATGCCAATTAGCACAACCATTACACAAAAAGCAGAAACTCCTCAACATGATGCTCTTTGGTCTGTGGTGTTGGAGGGGGGTGAGGCCCAGTAAATGCATGTTTCACCTGTGAAGTTTTCAAGTTTCCATGGGTTTGCTAGCCCATAATCCTAATTAAGGTCAAGAAATACTGCACCAAACCCTCTTGATTACACAGGAATGCCTTCCCCAGTGGCCTTCTGGGATGAGCATTCATAACAATGTCATAAAATGGAGCAGGATGCCAAGGCACCTGCTCAAAGAGAGGAGAGACACGGAAAGTCACTGGATTTTAAGTCTCAAGGAAAGCTACTCAGTTCTAGGACTTCCCATAGAGAAACCAAGAGCAACCACCTGGTGGGGCTATGTTACTGTCACCTAACATGCAGAATACTTCATTCTGTATTGTACCGTGTGGCTAGGTATAGCGCTCTGTATGTTTCCTGTCCATGGTCAGGACCACACCAGGAAAGCAGACTCTGCTATTGTCAAACTAGAACAGTGTCCTCAGAGACTAAAAAATCTATATAAGGGCACTTTGATTTGAAGGGAAATTCAAACACCAAACACAGAAACCCTTCAGTGCTTTATGTCCATTTCTTGGTGCAAAGACTCCCCTTCCCATGCATAATGGATTTATTTGGGGTGATGCATCTATCTGGACCTAATGGAAAGGTTCCTCTTAGGTGCCCTGCTCTAAACTTATAGATGTTCTACCACCTATTGGCTAAAAGCATCCACAGGAGGAGATAACTCCCCAACCATTTGTGTCTTCTAAAAGCTTTCTGCTTTATTTATAGATAAAAAGCACTGTTCTTTCACATGTCCATCTGGGTCTTATTGCAGACACCTCTAGTTTTGTTTCCAAAAGAATAAGGAAGAAATGGAAGAAGAAAGAGATAAGAAAGGAAGGAAGAGAAGAAGGGAAAAGAAAAGAGGGAGGGAGGGAGGGAGAGGGAGAGAGAGAGGGAGGGAGGGAGGGAGAGAGAGAGAGAAGGAGGTAAAGTAGGGAGAAAGATATACGTGGGCATGTGCCTCTTCATTAACACTGATGAGACAGTAGACAGCTGGTCATTTATCTTCCTTTGAAGATTTTCATTTATGTCAAACTTACTTTGAGTAAAATAGCAAAAGATTATCTTTTTAACTAGCTCAGTATGTCCCAAGAGCTTTTAAATCTTAGCTCTCTAAAAGACCATGCCCCTCTCTTCTGAAGCAGTTAAGCTGCTTGAACAATGCTATTCAAAACAGCAATTTTGTAGAAATCCTTACATGTAGAAAGGCAAGAGGACCTCAAGGAATTAGCCAGCAGAGAAATGGGGTTCTAATTCTCACCCTGTCACTCCCTGGCCAGGAGATTGTCACCAAACCCTGTGGGATCCCAAAATGGTGAGATGAGAGGTATGGATGATAATATCTTGGCACACATCACAATTGGCTTTGGAAATCAGAATTCACACATTCTTGCCTTTATAATCCATCTGACTCAGACAAATGTGTTAATGTGCACCAAAAAAAAAAAAAATGTTCCAAAAAGACAGAGTGATGGAACACCCTTTGTGAAAAATTTGAAATTCAAAGAACTTTTGCAGAAAGGATGGAAAGAAACAAATCCTTAGGCAGGGGAAACAATGCAGAAAAAATTCAGAAAGCCAAAGAGTGTAAGTGTGTTCAAGGAGATGTGAGCCAGCCAGTGAGTCAGGGCAAGCTGAGTACATTAGTGAAGGATTGAGTAATGAGTACAGAAGAGGTGAATGGAAACCATACGGCAAAACCTAGGATGCCAAGGTTAGACCTACAGAGTTGACTCAGTTGACAGAGGGTCTGTAATTTGGCAATGGCATAGCAGTTAAACCAGGGAGAGCTTAGGAGCATGCAGAATCGACTTGGAGTTGCCATTTCCTTCAGGTTGGGGTCAAAAAAACTGCAGCTGGAGTTATGCTGTCGGGGGGGGTGGGGGGCTGAACACTAGGTAGGATATAAAGGAAGAATAAAAAACCTCTCCCTTGAGTCTGAATGAAGTAAGGGAATGAGATACTGGTAGCAGATGCAGACAGAGGGGGCAGCCACCCAGTGAGACCATATTAAACAAAGCTTCAGCTTCTGAGCTGGCTTGTTTAGATAGTTGAAAAGATTATTACACTTCATGTGCAGTGGGCTTTGAGAGAGAAATGCTGTAGCGCATAGCTGTGCTCTACCCACCTTTGCTCTGGGAAGTGGCCACCCTATCAGCCCTCTCTCAGCTTCCCTTAAATCCACAGTTAAAAGAAACACAAGCAGTGGTAAATTTTCAATTTGCCTCCTTGGCATAATTGCTAGACACTATCTCCTGTCTGGAAAAGCCTGCCCTTGTCAATTTCTTATCTGCACCAATCTTACCTGCCTTAAACCTTTTCTGCTCAGTGGAATCAAGTCCCTGCTAAATGCTCTTGACCACCTGCCTATCGGAGTGGCATATGTAGCCACTCCATTATGAGATCTCACACATGGCTGGTCAATTTTTCCTCATCAGATTCATCATGAACTCTGTATCTCTTCCCTTGTCTCTCTGCTTGCCTCCAGGGACCCAGAAGTTCTGCCTGTCTCTTATGCCCAGCAATTATCCCATGGCTTTATCTACTGACAGATCAAAAACTAATTAGGGAACAGGATCTCAGCATCAAAATTTTCCCTTCAAAATGGGATGGCGGCAACTGTATCTAGTCTTCATACTTGGACACATTCTCCAGGACAGGCAGAAAGACGACAGAGTGACCCAGAAAGCAGCACAGCTTGTGTCGGACCATATACCATAATACCATAACAATGAACAGGTGACACAGGGATCTCCTTTAAGGCTCTCCACAGGTTAAGTCTGACCTTCAACATAGGTCCATCCAATAGATAAACCATGTATGAGAGCTGAATTGTCTCTGAAACCTCTAAATGGTGAACCAACCACATTGGAAGTTTAACTTAGAAGAAATGAAATATTTTAATGAGTTTTCTAGAAATTTGACACCATTCTTCAATTTGATCCAAAGTCAGTTTTTTTCTTCTTTAAAAATGATTGACACTCAAAAGGTAATACTCTTTAAACTCCTCCAATTAAAGCAAATTTAATTTTAAGTTTAATTAAAGGAAACTTTAATTAGGAAGAAGATTAAATTTTAATTAAATTTCTTTAAAATCTCCATACCAGCCCTTACGGATAATATTTCTGTCAGAAGCCAAATCCCTTCTTAATATTCTTAAATTCTATTTTAGCATTTTCCTCTGTATTAAAACTGCTCCTCACCAGCTGTACCTGCCACTGTGAAAATTATCCCCACCTTAAAATACTTGAAAATGCAACAGAGGAGCCGAGGTCTCTCTGGGCAGAGAAAGGAAAACAACGGATTCCATTATTGATGAGATTTTTTATTTTCAGTCTCTTCTCAGCACTTCCCATTGCCATGGGTATACTGGCCTGCTGTGAGCCCATTGTGATGCATCCACACGTCAACAAATATTTATGGAACACCTACTGTGTACATGGTCCTGCACTAAGTTTCCTGTCTAACAAGGAAACATAGTCAAAGTGCAAGCTGAACCAGAGATTCTGGACAGCAGAGCCAGGACCAGCTGTGCCTAGAAGGCTCTTGGCTGCTTTTTCATTCTTAAGCTTGTGAAGGAAAACACTAGCTTTAGCACTGGCCAGGCCATTCTTTTGCTTATCCCATCTTAATGTTATCATGGCCTTGAGACATTTAAGACTAGATCTTGACTATATTTCTATTAAATAGCTATATGATTGGCTGAACCGTAAGCCCACCACTGCTCATGTTTCTCATCAGTAAAAAGTGATTAATAAAACTCAAGGATGATCTAGATTTCCATTGAAGTGATATAGGCAAGGAAAGTTTCTGTGGACCACAAAATGCTGTCAGGGTAAACTGAGACACTACTTCTGGCAGTCTCCGCCACACTCCAACACCTTGATTGTTGTCGACTCACCCGAGAGGGTCTCAGCATCTCTGAAGATATGCCCTTTGCTCATCTCTTGTCACCTTCCTTATCTCCGTGAAATAAAAGTGATCCTTTTAACTTTTCTATTAAAGGAGCCTCCCTGTTGCCACAAATCATAAAACCATTACTCTCAACAGCCATGTCCTGCATCCCATAACCAAATCCGTATTCCCACTCTCCCTAGACACCCACCAGGTACCATCTCTGACTGTTAATATAATCTTTCCCCCTCTAATAGACTGTTCTCTCTCTCTCTCTCTCTCTCTCTCTCTCTCTCTCTCTCTCTCTCTCTCTCTCTCTGTGTGTGTGTGTGTGTGTGTGTGTGTGTGTGTGTCTGTGGGTAAAGGCTAAAGGCCAACCTTGAATGTTGTTATTCCTGATAATCTTCTCACAAAATAGCTAGTTTGGCTGGCCAGTGAGATCCAGGGATCCTCCTGCCTCTGCATCCTTAGCATTACGATTATATGTTACCATCACACTTGGCTGCTTCAAGTGGTTTCTGGGGCTCAAACTCCTGTCACAAAAGTTGCAAAGCAAACAACAACCGAGCTTCCTTCCTAGCTCTGTATGAATGCTTTTGACAGGGCCACCAACAATCTCTGCTTCAACAACATGACCCAAGCTTCAAAACTGCTCATATAAGAATGAAGTTAAAATAAATTGAGTACAAATAATTTCATAACCTTAGCTTGCTTCTTGGATAAAAAATATCCTTTTTTAGATATTACCCTCATTGTGTTTCCAGTTATTGTACGTGGCTGTGCTGAGCCCCACCCCACATTTATACACACATCTCACTCCTTGAGTATATCACACATCCAAAAACTCATGAAGCATGCATGCTCCAAGGAAAGACTCCAAAGTATCTGCTTTACTGTTCCCTAGCAAGACAGACAACCCCCAACTCCTTTTCTTTGAACTTATAAGAATGTCACTATACTCTGTATTTATTGAAGCTCCAATATCATATTAACCCAATCTCATTTAAGAGCTCATTCTAACTTCCAGCCCTTTTGGTTGAGTTCTATATTTATAAGAATTAGAAACACACACACACACACACACACACACACACACACACACACAGAGAGAGAGAGAGAGAGAGAGAGAGAGAGAGAGAGAGAGAGAGAGAGAGAGAGAGAGAGAGATGGAGAAACAGAGACAGAAAGACAGAGAGAGAGACAGAGATAAAGGAAAGAGAAGAAGAAGAAGGAGGAGGAGGAGGAGAAGGAGATGGAGACAGAGAAGAAGAAGGAGGAGGAGGAGAGAAGAAGGAGGAGGAGGAGGAGGAGGAGGAGGAGGAGGGGGAGGAGGAGGAGAAGGAGAAGGAGAAGGAGAAGGAGAAGGAGAAGGAGAAGGAGAAGGAGAAGGAGAAGGAGAAGGAGAAGGAGAAGGAGAAGGAGAAGAAGAAGAAGAAGAAGAAGAAGAAGAAGAAGAAGAAGAAGAAGAAGAAGAAGAAGAAGAAGAAGAAGAAGAAGAAGAAGAAGAAGAAGAAGAAGAAGAAGAAGAAGAAGAAGAAGAAGAAGAAGAAGAAGAAAAAGAAAAAAAGACCAGGGCCTGACAGAGATGTCTGAACCTTGTGTTCACAGCTGTCCCTTCCCTTGCTCATGGATTCTTCCAAGAAGGGCCCATGTTTTCTGCTGTCTGTTGTCACTGTGCTCAGCCCACTACCACACTCTGCTCAAACGATGCCCATTAACGGTGCTATGCAAAGCATTCGAAGCCCTGTTCTAACTTGTTAGAGTTCTTTTTTTTTTCCAGAGCAACACGCACGCTGATTTTGTGAGCTCATGGAAGACAGATGTGGTTAGGAATTGTGCTGAAATTGGTGGATCTGGAACAGGGCAAGGTGACAACACAGACCCCAGAGTGAGATCATTAAGCCATCTGCAGAGGAAACAGAGAAGTTTACACCTCCACCCTTGGCTCCAGGTCTCTGTTATACCATATTCAGCTGTAAAGTGGGTGGGCTTGGCAGAATCTGGGTAAATCTCGTGTTTTCACCTTTAGGAATATTGAGAAACCTGATTATAGACCATTTGTAAAAGCTTTGAGCTCTTCAGAAGATACATAGAGCTGTTCAAAGAATGGTTCTCCCTACCTATGAACAGTTCTTACACTCTTATACTCAGACAGAATAAATGTTACATTGAAGCAGAATAAATGACCATCAGCACTGCACCTGGTTGCTCTTTTTTTTTTCCTTAAATCACTACTTGTGGGATTTTCTCTTTTAAGGCTAAATGAGAATTGTTCTTCATTACTTTTTCACTGGCAATTTTAAAAAGATCAAAATGAGACTTTTAACAAGAAGTCAGCTTGCTAAATTTTTACTCTGTAAAAACAACGGAACACATTTCAGGAATTCCTTCTTTTTAGACTATCTTTAAGACTTTTTGAAGATAAGTGACTTTTCTTTAAGGGAGGAGGGGCCAGAGCTCTAAGAACTAGAGGAAGAAGAAGATAAAAGTTGCTAGTTTTGAATCTCCCCACCCCCCTGTTTTTGTTTTTTTTTTTAACACCAACTGCCAAACTCCCAAACTTCCAGAAACCCTGCTACACTGTTTTGATAACTGGAATCTCAGAATATGCCTGTCATATCATTATCAGGATGCTGGTAACAAGGAGGCAGGGGGATGTTCACACTCTCTGTGTGGCTGGCTCTTGGTATCTGTCTCTGCCTTACATCTTTTTCCACAAAGAGCAGTAGCTGGGAGGTGAGCTCTCAAGGTTCGAATTTTCTTTTTCCGGTTTGCTTATTTCTTTGCAGTTTACTTTCCATCCGGGGTTGTTGACTACAGTTACTTGCTGATGTACTCCAGCTTTATTTCCTGCCTTTCTCTTGACTGCTTTGCTTCTAGAAGTCTTCACTGAGAATCTTGCTAGAATTTTCAACAGTGAATGATCATTAGCCATAGTCATTGTTTTTGCTTCTTCCTTGTTCTCCCCCCTGTCTCTGTCTCTCTGTGTATCTCTCTCTGTCTTTCTCTCTGTCTCTCTGTCTCTGTTTCTCTATTTCTCTCTCTCGTTTGCTCCCACAACCATCAGCTCACTTATTAAAATGAGCAGTATGTAGACAGAGATTAAGAAAGAACAATGGTATGGATGTAGAAGCTGGCTCACTCTAGGTAGTGAGAGGGAAGGGCCCCGGTGGAAAACACCACATTTCTCACACATGCTGCAGTGTGGACAGAGGCTGAGGTAAAGGGGAAGATTAAGGGCTAATAGAGCAGAGCCCAAAGCACTGAGGAAGATGGAAAAGAATGGATATAAATTAACCATTTTAGATGCATAAGAGGAAGAATCGGGTTCTGGGCCATTGATGAGCAGCCGAGCTACCTTCACCCTTGAAGGATATATGTAAAGCAGTATTTTCTCTAATGCTGATAATTGTTAGAGATTAAATTGAACGTAAGGGTGGTAACATAAAACTTCCAGTTAGCTAACTACCTCAGACGTCACTAAGAAATAACCAACATGGATTATACCTGCATCTTGGTGGTTGTGACATTAACTCTCTATCATGGGAAAGCTGCAGTCTGTTCATGTAAATGGGAGAGGAAAGAGAGTTGAGAATACTTAACATCACTTGAAATTCCTGCAGACTGAGAAGGTAGTGATGACCACCAAATGACTACCATATAGGCAGAAAGCCTAGATCACTGGTACTCAACCTTGCTAATTCTGCAGCCCTTTAATACAGTTCCACTTGTTGTGAACCCCCCCCCCCCAGGTATTAAATAATTTGTGTTGTCATTTCACACATATAATTTTGTTACTGATATAAACTGTAAGGTAAGCATCTGATACACAGAATATCTGATATGAGTCCCCCATGAAAGGGTCCACAAATTGAGAACCACCGGTCTAGATTAATAACTAAGAAAACCAGAGTCAGAGTCAAAGATGTACATAGAGGGGCTTCAGCTGCTCCTAACAGGTCAGAAAACACATAACCAACACATGATTCTCTCCCTGTTGCATTTAGGGGGATATGTATGGAGCATGAATGGCTTGATCGACAGGAACCTAAAGGACTCACCAATTCCATGGCAGTTACCTCAGTCTTCATCCAGTTTCTACCAAAGCCCTATGAAAGGCTGTAGACAAAAGAGTGTGGGAATGTTTTCTTTCCATAGGAGCCCCGCCCAATCTCAGGATTTTCTCAGTCTTCCTCAATTCCTTGCTTTGCTGCCATTCTGCTTAATAAATGTTGCTTCCTCTGGGAACACTTCTGTAAGAAGTGTGTCTTTAAATTTTATGGATGCTCAGCATCAACCTCAGAGACACTGTCTAGTGACCACTGAAGATCTGGTACCTTAGAACTCTTCATCAGTGTCAACTGCTCAGAACCTTCTCTATGCGAGTAATTCTCCAGGGAGCCTGAATTAGTCTCTAGAGTTTAAAATAATAAGTAACAATGACAAACCAAATATCAGTTGACTTAGAAAGCTGTGACCTGGAATACTTTTGTTTCAATCACTGAAGTTGCATGCTGAGAGATTCCGTATCACAATCACCCTACACACAGTAGCACACTCAGTACACAATACTCCCTGTCTTAGCTGGTTGCTGGAATAATGTTCTCCATGACTGACTAGCAGAAGCAGAAGCATCTTCTGTGTCATGAAAACACCAAAGACTTCCAAAGACTCTCTGAAGGAATCATGCCTCTACTTAGCATGTTTCCAAATACCCTAAGAGGGGCCCATTCATGTCATAATAATAATTGTTGCACATGTGACTTTTCAGTGTAAAATATCCCAAACAAATGTTTTGTGAGTCTTCTGTTTTAAAACCTTCTCCTCCAGGAATTCAATACTTTTCAGGGTTTAGTTTTACTGTTGTAGCTTGATGTCATTGGGTATTTTAAATAGGAAAACCAGACCTTTTCAATGATAGTTCTTTATCCTAATATATAATGTGTGTGTGTGTGAGTATGTGTATGTGTGTGTGTGTGTGTGTGTGTGTGTGTGTGTGTGAGAGAGAGAGAGAGAGAGAGAGAGAGAGAGAGAGAGATGTTTTTAATGTTCACAGAATGCTAGGGTGGAAGCAGTACACTGCTCTTGCTTCTTTGCTCCTTGCCTCTAAGTCCTACCTCTAGAGAATCTCTGCTTCAGTCTTCTGCTTAAAACACATACACATACCCTATATACATAAGCATATACAAATATTAGCATATACAAATGTCTACATTATGTCTTCTTGAATTGTGTGTGCGCATGTATATATGGGCCTGTGTGTAAGATTGTGCCTACGTATATTCATGTGTGACTGTCAAATTGGACATTAACCCAGAGCCATTAATTGATAATCAGTTTAAAGATTTATAACTAAATCACAAACTAACTTCATATGGTTCATCTCCATTAATAAGTCTGAAGTGCCAGGCCTAGAGACTTAGCAAATGCTCTCAACCAGCAAATACCCTTTTGTATGCATGCCACATCTCATACGCTCACTCATAATTAGGCAGGAAGGATGGAGAGTCAGCAGGCATTTGGGAGTTTTGCATATGGTAAGTAAAGGGAAATCTATCACCATTCTAAAAATATGCTAGAACATTTAGCAAAGAGATTATATATATATATACACATATGTATATATGGAAACCACATATATATATGGTTTTATTGGATGTGGGGGCTAGAGAGGAAACCTGTAGGTAAAGGGAAAGAAGATGGAAGTATAGCAATGGGAAGTAGTGTACTCAGCAAGTAGAAAAGCCTGCACACAGCTTCTCTTTTTAACAAGACTTGTTATTTGACGTTATTATTATTGTTATTATTAACATTCAGTTTTCTTTTACAAAAATAAATTAAAAGAGGTTAACCTGTATTCAAGCAAACTGGGATGTAATTTCTGAACCCTGAAAGTAACATGCCTAGAAGAGCTAGGACTACAAGCAGCCACAGGAAGTCCGGAAAGGAGCCTAGACTTGATCCTTCCATAAAATTTGATGGGCGCAGTATGACCATGCATGTATCTCAAAGGCAACTGTGCTTTATACCACCTAGCTAATTATATGGAAACTGGAGAATTTCAGTTCTTTTTTTTCAGACTTACTTCTTCAGGACAAGGTCACAGTCTCATGCATGAGCAGAAACACTGAATGCACAAGATATGTTTCATCTCTCTATTTTTATTAAAGTTATACATGTATAACTAGATTCTTCTCAGATGTCCTAATTGCATGTATAGATTCTAATGAAATTTAGAAATCCTGAGTTATAGAATAATATATAATTTACAAACAGAAGCTTGTTTCTTTCCTTCTAAACATATGTGAATGGGTGGATATCTTCATCTTCTCCTAACACCAAAGAAATCTCTAAGCATTGAATGAGGAGGGTTGCTGGTCACAGAGTCAAAGCGTAGTTGAGCAAGAGAAGCGATGTATATATAAGAAAAGCCTCCAAAGTGAGTCTATTCTAAGATGTGTGATGGAGAAATATGCAAGAGAGTATGGGTAGGGACTTGAGGACAGAACTGAAGAAGACTGGTGGCTTAAAGCTCTGTTCACTGTTGAATACAAAGTTTTCCTCCCCATCTTCTGTGTTCTCCTAATTGACGAGGGGGGGGGGGAGATATACAAACAACTTGAGAAAAATCAATGTTGTCTTCGTAGACTATTAAAACCCTGACTTCAGTGAATTATTTTGTTTTGTTTTCATTAGTTAATCTTTGTCCAGAAGTGGAAGCACGTGACTCCGGCTCACTTAGGTTCCCTGATGCACTGGTTCCTCTTAAGATTCACAAACCCTGAATATTGACCTATAGGCCACACAATTCCTCTTTGCCCTCAGAAAGATAAATTTCATATCAGCCCAGCAGCTAGCCATCATCTATTTTCAGGGGAAGAGTATACAGCATGACCTCCCTTGAAATATTAACTCTATTTACACTTCCTTGTGTGGACCACATTACTCAGGAGTCACCAAAGGGAAATGAAGCCTCCAGTAGATAAAGCGATCAGAACAAGCCCCTGTAAATAAATCTGAAATTTCAATGAAGGTCGTGCCAGGCCTGATTTATTCCTAGAACCCTATGAAATAATGTTGGCCAGGTAAGTGGTTTTCATTTTCTCCCTCCATCCATGTGAGAGAGAATAGCTCTAAATGCTTGTCTTCCATGTCATAATGAGTGGCCAGCCAGAGAGATAGTATTACCTGAAGGGAAGTAACCTTCATTAATCTATTAGATTCTCAACAATGAAAGGCCAAATCTTAGAGCAAAAAATTTCTTGATTTTTTTTTAAGTATATATTCAACCTGATGGTATAGTTCTTAAAACAGAACTTAATGAAACAGTTGAGTTTCACAATGTAGTGATTCTACTGAGAAAAATAAAGCCAATCAAATTAAGTTATTCTTGCTTGTTTATTTTTAATTTTGGAGCTCAAAAAATACATCTTTTTGAAAGTGAATTTTCTAGTTTTCTATTTTTCTTATTACACATTACTCACATGTAGCCAAGAGACAGAGGCCCCAGAGGATCACCCACTGAGCAAGAAAACTAGATATTTATTAGTTTCTTTTAAAGAAAGGGGGGCTAGGAGATTAGCTTTCTAAGTAAAGATTTTGCCACAGGAAGTGTGAAAAGCTGAATTCAATCCCAAGTGCCCATCTAAAGAGCTGACCTTATTGGGTCTGCTTCTCAGCACTGGGGATTTGGGGTGGATTGAAGACAGGTGAATTTCTGGGTCTTGTTGACCAGTCTAGGCAGATGCTGTTCAAAGTGGGACAGCAGAAGCAATACTTAGAGAAGAACACACATCTGGCCTCCACATGCATGCCCACCAATAAGCAAACATGTTTATGTATATGAACATAAAATTACACAGACATATATAAATGCACACAAAAAAAAAGAAAAAGAAAAAGAAAGCAAAAGAGATAGAGAGCTGAGAAGCCAACCATACTGGAGAATGAGTCAAGAGCACTCATATGAGCGTGGGGTTCACATCACTAAGATTCTTGCCTTTCCTAATATCTGGGAAATGGCTACTATGTGTAGGTATCAACAAGAACTGCAGCACAGGGAGGAGACTGTCCTTGTATTAAGAGAAACACCAACCTGACTTCATGGGAGAAATGTGAGGTTTTGTTTAAATCTACCTAGTATCTTCATCTCCCTCACACTTACCCAACTTTGCACAACTTTACTTCTCTTTTAACAAATACCTCTTCTGAGGGCATGAACTCAGTACGTGGTCTTTCTAGTAATTTGATCTTCAATAGAGTGTGATCATCCACTTTGGGAAATATATATATAAACCTGTTAGATTTTCTCACAAAGGTTTGAGACCATTTTAACCAGGGAGAGAATTAGTGAAAACCTGAGGGCTGCTCTTTGTCATGCTGAGGCCCTTGCCTGAGTCCTTCCTCTTTTTTCCTTTCCATCGGGTTTTATGTGTGCTTTGATCCAAGCAAAACATAACAAAGATATTTTTTCAGTTTCAAAACTCCAACTACGTATCCACTGAGGGCAAATCCAGCACTGTCGTCAGGCAACAATGATGCTTTGAAATTCTGGCTGTAGAATTTTGTGGAGCACAGTCTCCTTCGCCTTTATGTGAATAAAACTCTTTATAATGCTTCTGATTCATGATGCCTCCCTGTCTCCCCAGCACAGACTTGCTTTGTGAGTCCCTTCTTGCTGCTAAAGAAAGAGAGGACAAGAATGGCTAAGTGACTCACCCAGCTATTCACAGGGATTAAACTACAGTAAGGAACAAAATGAGCTATCTCTGTGGAACCATTTTCTACCTTAGTGATGCTAATACCATGCACCACCTGGAGTGCCTGGTCCTTTGTCTCAGTCCCTTGGGTTCCTGGTTGGAGGAGAGTGAGGGGTGGCTTACTTTCTAATTTCTCATCCCCCAAAGTTTTATGTGAACTTCCCATAAGTTTTTTTTTCCACTAAATATCTCTTTTTCCATCAGAAGCTAAAGACTGAATCCAGGGTCTTGTGCTTTCTAAGCAAGTGCTGTACCACTGAGCTTCAACCTCAGCTCTTAGGTAGGTCTCACTATTGTTGAGAGACTGAACATTTTCTCAAGAATCCATACAGGTAAACTTAAGGACAGGAACACATTCCCGCTTCTTTCTATTTACAGAGACACTCATTATACTTCCATGGTAATGAGGGACCCTAAGGGCTTTTACAGCTTCCCCTTCCCACTGAGGGTCTTATAGCTCCCCTCTTCCACTAAGGGTTCTAGGTCCTGCACCCTCCAGGTAGGAGTGCTTCAACCTTATCTGGGCAGCTTCTGGAATGTGGGGGAAGAACCTTAATATATGACTCGGGTAGGTGCCAAACAGCATGTGCCAGGGAGAAGTGTCTTAGTTGGTCAGCCCTGGAATGTAGGGCATAGGTCCTGAGATGCAACCCACGTTGGCAATGGCTACTTGATTTAAAAGTCAACTAAACCTACCATTGCTTGCATACCTAGTCACCATTCCTTTAGCCCACCCATTACTAAGTGTATAAAACCTATATGGACAGAGGCCTTGTGGTTGCCTATCCTCTGGATGTAGGCCATCCCAGTGCACTGGACTAATAAACCTCTTGCTTTTGCATTAATCTCCAATCTCTCATCTCGTTCATGAGCGGTTCAAATACATAAGACTCATATAGGTTTGACAATTAGTGCAAGGTACCAGGGTTGTCCTCTGGTATGTCCCATGCACCTCACTCGGGGACTCAGACACAGCTGAGCATTGCAGGTGATCTTGAGAAGACCTAACTCACGCCCTTTTTGAATAGGCAGCTATGTTAGGCTGTAAGCTTCAGTTTCCCAGGACAGTCCAGGTTTCTCAGAAAAACTGCAGGAAAACGGTAGCCAATTAACAACTACCCAGACAGCTGGCCAGGGGCTTACAACAAACATGGAAATGGTCCCTATTAGATAGCCCTCTGTTTCTGGAGATATAAACCAATCAGAAGTGTACAAGTATCCCATACCATACGCTCAACAAATTCTGATAAATGTGGGCCAACCACAGCTGGAAAACCCCAACTGGCTTTAAACGTTTTGCACTTTCCTAAGGATTGACAATTGCTGTTTTACTTGGAAGGTTGACCACTGCATGCTGGCCTTCTCTGCAGAATAAATGCTCTTTGTCTTTGCATGTTATCTGAGTCTGGGGTCTTTTTTCAGTGAATTTTTAGACTCTAAAAGTCTGAGTAGGGTTATTGTTGGCATTTCTTCTAGGTATGCCTGACTGGCTATAAAAGAGGCTGCTTGACCCCTTCTCGTTCTCTTCTTGCTCTCTTACCCTCTTCCCCCTCTGCCACTTTTCTTCCCATTCCTCTCCCCGGCTCCATGTGCTCATGGGGCTGGCCTCCACTCCTCTCTCTCTCTCTCTCTCTCTCTCTCTCTCTCTCTCTCTCTCTCTCTCTCTCTCTCTCTCTCTCTCATTCTTGCTCTAACTCTCTCTTCACCCCACTTTCTCACTTGCTCTCTCTCTCTCTCTGCCTTTCTCTGTCTCTACTCCCTCAACTTCCCTCCCTAAGTAATCTCTATTCTACACTATACTGTCCTGTTGCTGGTACCTCAGAGGAAAATGATGCCTCAGCATGGGCCTACAGAGGCACCCCCTTATTTTATATCATACCGCAACTCCACCAAACATATCTTTGACTTCCTTTTCTTTCTTTATAAACCACAACAGTTATAAAGAACCTGGATGAAATTCTGAGAGGCAAATTCTCTTTTGATTTTGTCTACATTTTAAATCACAGGATACTGGTAGTTATGGTGGTGCCTTCCAAATTCTGGATAAACAAAAACCTTGCAGTATGTGGTCATCTTTTGGCACAATTATTATCACTATTGTTATTGTTATTATCTTGTTAAATGAAAAGAAGAAAGACCTAGAATTTGGGAAATTGAGGATATATGCTACAATTAATGGGCTACAATTGATCTCTACTAAGTTTCAGTTTTCTAACCTATAAAATTATAATGTTGAAAAAAATGATGATAATTCCCAAGCTAAAACTCTATGGTAAAGTAGGGTCTTTCTTGACAGAAGCCTAAATGTGTAAATAGAACTTGAGTGATTAAAAGGCAGGCTGGCAGAGTGCCTAATTTACAGCACTCACCAGACTAGATCCTGAAAAAGAACATAGGAAATCTGTGTGTGGAGTATGGAAGTCCATTGCTCTTTTCTTATTTACTAACTACATCAGATATTTCTCTTTGTAAATGTCTACCAATAAATATGTAAGATGGCCTTCTGAAATTTTTGGAGTGAGCAGATAGCATTATTATAGTTAATCTGATAAAAGTCACAACAATAGAGAAACCGTATGCAGAAATCTATGACTTTGAGTCAACAATATTGCAAGATGAGTACCTACCCACCCATGGGAATATTTGCACTGCTTCAACCACCTCACTCCACACCTAGACTTTATACATCCTCTTCTATGGTCCAGCCTGGTTAGTATTTTTGGTCACTCATCATCATTTTCTGGCAATAGACAGTGTTCCAGCCTGGTTTGGCCATTCATGCCTTCTTAGCAGCCTACCTCTAGGATTTCACAGCATAATCTCATATTCTTTGGACCAGGCCTGCCTGCCCTCATTCAAGATTTAGGCTTCTGCCAGAACTTACTCTGTCTTCAACTACCCTGAGAACTCTTCTGGGCCAGCTCTTCCATCATACCATTAGACTTCCCACATCCTCTCCCAGGGTCTAGACTGGTGAGTGTACGTGACTTCCCTGCCCATGCTTTTTCTGTTATCCTCCCCTCCAGATTTAGCCTGGGTCCTACAACTAGTGGGCCTACTCTGGCCTTCACTGCCTTCACTCTAAAGGAACTCTAAGCTTAGGCTAGGATCCTTCATACCTATACCCTGAAACACAAAACATTCCCACATCGTATTCAACATTTATATCCAGACATATCTAAACACATACTACAACCTGTATGCTAACACAGTCTGCTCTGTACACCTCATTCACTCCTCTAAAGCCACTCCCATCTTCTAGACTCAAACCTAACCTATACTGTCTTTCCTTCCCCAACCTGGTCAATCTAACAAACTCAGACTCAACAAAAGAAGTCCACATGCCCACATCTCATCACAAGAAAACCAAGAGTAGTAAAAGTCAATGATTGGATGAAGTAAAAAAGGGTCTATGGGTGGTGACTACTAGGGTGGGTCTGGACTAGACTATAGAAAATGATGTGGAATTGATGGAAAAGAAACCTGTGGGTGGTAGCAATTAGAGTAGGTCCTAAAATATTCCTAGAAGCAAATTGTAAGGCATACAGGGAATGGGATGGCTAGACTAGGCAAAACATTATATGTGGGACCCAGGCTAAATAAGACTAGTTGGAGGAAAAACCATAGATGGGGTAGGTCAGGGAATCTCACTTGTATAGACACCAAAACTAGAAGTAAAGGGTCAATTTTAATTATTCTTACCATAAATAAATTACATCTGTAGAATAATATATATGGAATTTATTTTGACCTGATGATTATATATTTCAAAATATCTTTAAAATGAAACACCTTTCTATATAATTTTAAATTAAAAATAATAGTTAAAATAAACTAGAACACATTTGTTTTGTCACCAAAATTTTTTAAAGAATATGCATAAATGTTTTGTATACATGTATGTTTATATGTTTGTGTGCTTTCTATATGCCTGTTGGCTTCAAAGGTTGGAATAGGTCATTAGAGTCTCTGGATCTGCACTTACAGATGATTGTGAGCCACTATGTAGGCAGTGAGAACAGAATCTAGGTCCTCTGAAAAAGTAGTTGTTCCAAATACAGAAACATTCCTGTAGGCCCTTAAGACTTCTACCCTTTACATAATAATCATGCCCTTTGGGCTTCTACTAACAATAAACATTTATTGCAAGCACCATTACAACAATACATGTGATTATGGACCATAGTTGCAGTATGTGTGATTCAATAGTTGTTGCTACAATGTGAATAAAATGTCAACTAAAGTCAGGGAGTTTTCCTCGGCTTAGAATGTAGCACAGTGATAGAGTATATGTTTAGCATATTCAAGGTCCTATGTTCGATCTCCATTACTGCAAAAATAAAATGTAATGATTAGAAAGAAATACTTGGGGGCTGGAGAGACGGCACAGTGGCTAAGAACATTGACTCCTCTTCCAGAAGTCCTGAGTTCAAATTCCAGCAACCACATGGTAGGTTACAACCATCTATAATGAAATGCCCTCTTCTGGCGTATCTGAAGACAGCTACAGTGTACTTATATATAATTATTAAATCTTTAGAAAAAGAAATACTTGCTGACATTCCTTTTCATAGGAATATGTACTGTATATGTGAAGACTATAAAACTGATAGCATTTACTGCTTTTATTAAAGAAAAAGACTTGTGAATTAGAAATAGAATTTTAGAAACTTTGAGAAATTGAGGTATTGGTTCACTTTAATTTATTTCAAAATTTCCTTGACTTTTTGTCAGAATATAGGGCAATCCTCTTCCCTTTCTGGGCTTACTATCGCTTCTCCTGGTGGCTTTCTAGTGTCTCTGCACTGGACCATCTTTAGGCACGACTCACTGTCACTCATGTTCCTCACCCTTGCTTTTTTGGTGTCCCCCTCCCCCCATATCCGTATTTCAGCATTTAAAGTAGAGGATAAAGCTGACCATGGGGCTCTCATGTCTCATCCTAGCAGCTGTTGGGGGAAGTTCTCACCAATCAGTAGGGTGTAAGGGGCACCCCACACTCTGGATTCTCCATTTGGGACTTGTCACGACTTCATCTTCTGGCTTAGTCCTGTATGGTTCTGGAGTCCTGCAGCTTCCCAGCTGCTACCTTCAAACCTCTGAGAAATTCACTTGGACGTAGAGCACTTTATAGCAATTCACAGCTGCATCTCCTCTCCATCCTTTCCTGGCTCCTCTTCCTCTTCTCACTCCCCTCAGCCTCTGTGCACTCTACTCACTCAACTTCCATCTTCTGTTTGTCTGCTGCTCCTGTCCAGCTGACTCTCTGAGCACGTTAACTATTTTACACTAGCATATACTTAGTGTGTAGGAGGCCCTCAACAGACATTTTGGAAGGGAAGAAGGTACGAATGAAGAGTCTGTGTTCTGTTTTTTATAGCAGTGAAAGCTCATACAATAAAAAGATATGAGGACATTATTATAAGCCTAGACGGGAAAGCGACGTTGGTGTTTTAAGACAAAATGCAAGCAGGGTAAAATTCCCAAGTAGGCATATCTTCTGCCATATTTGCCAGCTTTGAACAGAACGGAGGCTTAGAGAGTAACAGGCTGCATGGGGTGGTGGCACCAGTTTCTTGAACTGCTAAGAATTCTGTATTTGAAAGCTTTTCAAAAAAATCACTTGAAGTAATTAATGCTCTAGGAGACACTAATGAACTGGCAAAGGGGTTAGAAATTTATGAACTTCTGTAGTGATTTGGGTGATGGCATAGCCAGACTATTTAAATTTAGAGGCAATTGCCATTTTAGTGAACAGTTCTTTTCTCCCTATGCAACATTTGTGAATAATTATATCTACTCAGAATACTTAGATAAGAGCAACTCCAAGTCCAAGAAATCTCAGGAAATTTTGGAAAACGCCAGAAGACTGTAGTAACACCCCATCTGTGTCTTAATTTATAGTATATTTTAAAAGGCACCTTTCTTTCTTTCTATGTCCATCTCTTGTCTGGACATGGAGCAGCAAGCTTGCCTGATAGATGAAAGACAAATACCAGGTGGTCTTCCTGATGTCCTGTCTACCCAAGTAACTGCAGCTCCACAAAGAGAAGCCATTGCCTGTTGGTGGCATAGTAATGGATACATTGAGAGACTTTCTTATAAAAAACAACAAACAAAAAAAAAAAAAAAAAAAAAAAAACAAGAAGAGAAGAAGAAGAAGACCATCTGAAAGTCAATAAATCCATGCTGTTGAGAATGTTTTAATGTTTTTGACTACTTAAGACTGTTTACCCAAAAAAACTCTGTTGTCGATAGTAGCAGAATTATGATTCTTTAAATGTGTCCAGCCTGGGGGTTATCTTACAAGCAGTCATTGCTGGTACAACTTGCAGGTACTCCCTGTTGGCTTCTCTTGTGTTACAATGCTTTCAGAAGCTTGGGGATGAGTTGTGGTATCATCTATAGGAAATGGATTGTATTTTACTGTAATGTACACTTTATTTCTACTTTAAATCTGCCCACAGATACTCAGTCACACACTAAAGTTCATTGCTTATGCTTTAATCTCAGGTTGGTTGTTCTACAATTCATATTGTGGGACA